>NC_067197.1:40581963-41181963 GCF_000699445.3 Schistosoma haematobium | reverse complement strand
TTATGGGACTCATCAGCATTGTGCATCCATGATCCCGTCTCACGAGATTCGAATCCAGGACCGATCAATCTCGCAAGCGAACGCTTTAACCTCTAGACCACTGAATCGGCATCCAACGATGTTAATGTCTAACTCCAATCAATCCACGAAATTGAGCCACTGTCTATCTTAAAACTTTTTGGCTGATTTTTAATTGAATTTATTCCTATTTATATTAATCCCTAGTTTTATATTTCAAATTAAATAATGATTTAAAAATCTGTAAGTGTCAGTAACAACATGATCATTATCTTGAAAATCAACATTCAACATTTCCAGTTGTATATCTAAGATATTTTTTCTCATATAATTAAACTAATAATAATATATAAATATAAAAGATATAAGAAACCAGCGGGAAATTTCATTATTCTCACTGTGATAACAATTTAAATGTGATATAAAAGTTTAATTTATACAATAATCACAAACAAAGTGTATTTGACAAAGATGAATTCGATAGTTTATAAGAGTTATTGAAATGGTTATATGTAAATAATTGTATATCGTTTAGATTACCACTTATCAAAAACAATATGGATTATCATAGCAACACTATAAAATACACCATCATGATACTTATGCAAACTAACAAGAATGTTGATATTATCAGTAAAGGGCTTTTAGAAATTTCAGTAGTTGAAATCATGAATCGATTGAAGCTAGACAACTATGGAAAACCAGGAAGCAATGAAATTTCTAAAAAAAATCTCCACAAAACCCCTTACTGATAATAATCATCTGCTCAATAGTGACTGACTTCAAGAGGCATTTCCTGGAGTTCTAGTGAGAAGCCGTTACCAGTGGAGTTCAACCAGGTCTGTTGTGAGATATCAGCTCATTGAAGACAATGGTGTACGGTGGCGCAATTTCGTGGATTATTTGATGTTATACATCAACACCGTTGGATGAGGGTCAATGGCTTAATGGTTAAGCGCTCGCGTGCGAAACTGACAGATCCTGGATGTGAATCTCGTCGTGATCTCTCGTGATTGTGGATGCGCACTGTTGAGGAGTTCCACAATAGGACGAAATGGTTGTCCAGTGCTTCCAGGTTTTTCATGGTGGTCTAGCTTCAATTGACTCGTGATTTCAACTATTGAAAGAATGTTGATAGTCAAAAAATTGGGTTTCATTTACATACTGATTTTACTGCTTATAAGTAAAGATGATCAAAGATTGACCTAGGTTCCCGTACAACATATGCATTGCTCTGTATTGGGATTAAAATATTGTTAAGAGTTTCATAGTTGAAGTCAATCTATAACATGGGAAACTTGCAAAATCTTGTCCGGAATTTTAATAATGTATGACAAAAATAACGCATTTCTGAGACATCAAGAAAAAAAACAAGTATAATTTCTTCATCCGAGGAAGTCCCATTCGACAACAGTTTTATTTTGCACGAAACTTACAAGTTGCTTAATATGAGGATGTATTAACGTTTTGTTATGTTAATTCCTAGTGATCGGTCATCCAGAATTGACACAAATCATGATCAATACTATCTACAAGTTTGAGTATTCTAATATCTTATGGATTAAGTTTTGATATTAGGTCAGTAAGAAGAACTTAACAAGAAGTTATATTTCGTTCGAATTTCTCCCTAGTTTTTTACCCTAATAAACAAGATTTATTTGAAATGTTGAGTTGATTATAGCTTCATTTAAATATCGAATCAAACTATACCAATTTTATAGTTTCAGGTATTACTAACATTTCTCAAATCCTAACTAACCTATTGTAGCATTGAAATGTTCATTTTGATTAGTTAATCAATCATATACAAATATATACGAATAATATATAACCATAATCTAAACAATTTGTCAACCAAAAAGATATTTCTCCTTTCTATTTCATAATCATTTATCCCACTTTTCATGTAGACAACTTTTCAATTATTCAATGTAATAAATTCATTTGGTAGTTGTTTACTTAAATCTTCCCATTTATGATTACGACTAGAATTGATCAGTCTCTCCCATTGACATATATACATACTGTACGGTATTGTCTTAATAGGACGAAACGTGCATCCTGGATTCCACCGTTAGCTACTATCCATCTTTGCTTATTATCCAATAATATATTTTGAAAATAAATTTTGATTGAATATTTTGAAAACTGTTTTTATTGGGGGGAAATGAATTTTATCTATGAGTAAATGATCAATTTATATTTCTTTTTATTGTTTATTTTTACTGGTGTTGTGAGGTGCGGTCGCACTTCATTACAGTATTGGATTTCATATTCAGTTATTTTAACCAAGTGGGGATTTGTTTTTCTCAACCAATGATTCATTACAGTATGAAAAGATTTTTAAAAAAAGATTGTATTTATTTATTTCATTGCTAGCCACTGTCCATCTTTGCTTAAAAAAGCTTGTGACTTAAGACTATATCGAGGTAATCTATACAAGATGCACATATGTTAATATGAGACTGATCAATTACAGTCCTAAATAACAATAAGTTACGAGTAAAACAATACCAAGTGAATTTAAACTTCAGCCCATTGCACAAGCAAGTGGCTATCAGGACACAGTAGCTAAGTGGAAAACGCGATGGTATTTGAAGTGAACGGTACTGGGTTCGAGTCCCAGAGTGAACATCAACTATGAGATGCAAGTACATCCAGTTAATGAGTCCCAAATAGGACGGAAATACTAAATTTGCTTTTAAGTGTTGATATTTAGTAAACTATTCTTGAAGTGGACAATTCACTTTCAAGATTGTCAAAAAAATATAGGCAGTTATCAGTTTCCAATTTTTTATACTGTTTGGGAAAATTCATTTCATAAAGGAATCGAAGGGAAAACTAGATTGATGGTAATAGTCTTGTTGAAATAAGAACTTAACTGAAGATCCCGAGACATTATTATATTTACTAATAAACTGATTCAGAAAAAGATACATTATAAGTAATCCACAAAATGATGGGAAACCCTCGTACAATAAATACTGATCCTTGAAACAGCGTAATCTGTCTGCTTTTCCTCACCAAATTATCATGATAGGTTGACTGGAATGATTTTAGGACTTTAACATTTTAGCAATAGTTTCTGCTATGCAATGACATCATCTGTATAAACATTTACAGTGAAGGATCACTAGATGGTCAAGCCATCACAGTTTAGGTCCCGTAATCAACAGCAACAACTCACAAGCACATAATGGATTACAAATTGATTAAGGTTAGATATGTTAGTTACTGGATTCGAAGTTAGAAGCTGAATAGTACAGTGCTTATTGTGTGACCTGTGAATCTCCGAGTCCCGTCTTATTCTGGGGTTGTATGTACTTAGCATTAATAAGTCTCAATCTAAGAACCGTACACATATCTCCAACAGATATTGATCACACGTAGTTCTGAATAGCAAGAATGGGGAAACTCATGCTAATACCTTAATATCTCATTCATATTATATCTAAGAAACTGTTGGTAAATATTCATTTTGAACTATTTTACTGACTACCATCATGTTCACTATCGACAGAGTTGTAGTTGTACTTATCTGTAACTAGACGTTCTGTTAATCATTGACTGTTTTTTATTTGTTTGAAATTAGATTTGATTTACAACGGTAAACAATTGTCAAGTTCATAGTCTTTCAAACATTATTATTATTACCATTATCTTTGTGTTATCAACATTAAATTTGTTTATTGGCACTCACTTCTCAAGTGCTTCTATAGGTGATAGAAATATCTTGAGAAAACAGATCATTATAATTTCTAATATTTTCACACTTTCATGATGAGTATATTATAAAATCAGGTCAATTTTAGTAATATTAACACATTACAAAAGTTAAATAAACCGTTAGTAAAATAGCCTTAAGGCATGATATATATATATAAAGTTATCTATGATAAAAATTGGATCAATGAACAGATTTCCACTCAGGTTATTATGTTTCATGTATCGTTACGCTTCTTTAATAAATAAATCAGGAATATATAACTTTAGTCTACAATCTAATCATTGTTGTTTGCTAATTTATACGTGTGAAATAGTGTATAAGTAGTATTATGAATATAATAAGTAATAATTCAATTTACTATACAAACTAAACTTCTCAGTAACTTATTTTGTTAAGTAAAGAAAAAAAAAGATTACCCAAATACACTTGACCTAATATCTTTCGTATGCGTCTTTAAGTAATTCAATACTGTGTTGTGTTTTTTTAAAGGTAAATATATATATATTATTCAATATGAAGATTCGGAAGAATCATCAGCATCTCCTCAGTAGTGCACATCCACGACCCCGCTCGCGGGATTCGAACCCAAGACCTTCAGTGTCACGCGCGAACGCGAGCTTCACTGGAGCTAATCCGTATCGGATAGAGGCAAGTATCTATCTCAGTACAATGGAAGATGGTCGCGCAAATTTCGTGGATTGGTTAAGATTAGACCTTGGATGCCAGTTCAATGGTCAAGTAGGTTAAGCATTCGCACTCAAGACTGAAGGCCCTGGGTCTAAATTCCGCGAGCGGGATCGTGATTGCGCACTGCTCAGAAGTCCCACAGTAGGACGAAACAGCCATCCAGTGCTCTCTAGTTTTCAGTGGTGGTCTAACATCAGTCGATTCATGACCTCAATTAAAAACTTAATCTTCACAATTCCTATACTGTTAATCATCAACATATTGGCAAGGCGTCACACGGGAAGTTATTATCTCATATACAACGAAACTTGTAAGCTATTCCTTCTTTAAATACCTACATAGCTACCTATATCAGATCCACGATTCGCGAACCAGTATAGAGAACCAGATTAACATTAGATAACACTCTATTCAGTACAGTTACAAGCAGTCACACTCAGTGAGTCTAGAGAAGAAATCAATGAGAGGAAAGAGAATTACATCTTTAATAATCAGTAAACTCACAATGAACTTTCTGTGTGGCTCGAATGTCCTTGAGTTCTACCTTTATAGGTTGCTGTTTACACTATTGTGGAGTTCAAAATCAGAACGAAGTAGAAATTTATTGCAGTCTTTTTTTCATGAATATCTGGCTAGAATTGATGTCATCTACGATAACAACCCATTATTTTCAGCAACATTTCATTTAAAACTAATTAAACCTCATTATGTAACCGTCATTACCAGTAAGTGTTCTTTGTGAAGTCATTATAGTTTAACGTTATACTAGTCTATCAGAATTAGCCCGAAATTAACATAGTCGGGATATCAATTGACCTTCTATGTTTAACACCAATATCGGTTCACAATATTTTGTACGTAAAGTGGTTAGATATCATTTGATTAGGCTGTTGTTTTGAGAGGAAATCACAGATTACAATTACAAAATAATTGGAACCAAAATTTTTTCATACCAAAATCGCGATTTATCTAAAAGTAGTTTAGACTGAAATAATCAGTTTTGTTCCAAAGAATAATCTGTTAGAACATCCAACAGTATCTACTATCTAGCTACGTCAATTAATTATCTGTTTGTGACAGATCACCATGAAATAACTCATAGTTGCTTAAGAATGGTTACTATACATATATATATATATGTTGTCAATTTTTTGTCGTGATGAGAAACAATTTCTTTCACTTAATATGATTATAATCAGTAGAAAAGTGGTATATATTTTACCTAGTCAGCATGATATTCACTTCATAGGTGATGTGATAACTAAGATATCTGTTATAGTTAAGTAATATTGCAACAAAACCAGTTTACACAGGCATTATAGGCAAAGATGAATGAGTAGTGGAATCCAGGACTCGCGTTTCGTCCTATCCAGTACACATCAGCTGGATATACCTACATGCCAGAGTTGGTTTTCACTCTGGGACTTAGATCCGGTACTGTTCGCTTCAAACGCCATCGCTGAGTCATGATAGCCAGTAGCTTGTGCAATAGGGTGAAGTTTAAATTCATTTTGTATTATATTTTTGAATCTTCCCATTGATGTTTAAGACTGCAATCGATCAGTCTCTTATTGGTATATGTGAACATTAACTCTAGTCTGTAAGTACATCCAAATGATGAGTTCCAAAGAGGGCGAACCACGCGTCCTGGATTCCACCGCTATCCCCTATCCATCTTTACTCATAATATTTGTAACTTAAGGCAATATCAAGGTAATCTGCACAGCATGTACATGTGCCAGTAAGAGATTGGTCAATTTCAGTCTCAAACATCAGTGAGAAGATTCAAACAAACAATACAAAATGGAAAAATACTTAAGTCATGAATAGATTCAGATCAATGACCTATTTTCATTCAACTGGTAATTGTGAAACAGAAACTCTCCTGAAATGAAACCTGGAATACTTTTAACATTGAATGTATATTTTAAAGAAAGATAAGGATATAAATAAATAAATGAAAAGAAATTTGCAAACAAGGAATTAATGTAAATCAGATTTGTATATATTTTAAATTAATCTTAAATGAAATAATCATTTTACTTGTTAGGATGGGATAACATTGCAAAATCACATATTGATTAAGTATTATATTTTGTATGATATAAAATTCCAAAATAGAAGAGAAAGACCAAAGAACACATTACGCCGAGAAATGGAGACAAATATCAGAAGAATGAATAACAATTGGATAGAACTAGAGAGGAAGACTCAGGAAAGAATGGGTTGGAGAATGTAAGTTGGCGGTCTATACTCCATTGGGAGTAACAGGCGTAAATAAGTAAGTAAACTTCTTTATATTGATTTAGGATGAGAATCCTTCACTAGAACATAAAATATATATTTTACATTATAAGATCTGTTTAACTATTCCACCTCCCCTTTATACCATTATATGTGATATTCATCAACTAATCAATAAATCAGAATGTGTTTTTTGTGGAGATTTTTAGAAATTTTCACAGATTGAACTCATGAGTCAGTTGAAGCTAGACCACCATTGAAAACCTGGAAGCACTGGACGGCCGTTTCGTCCTAGTATGGGACTCCTCAGCAGTGCACATCCACGACCCCGCACCACCCGGGGCTCGAACCCAGGACCTACTGGCTTCGCGCGCGAGCACTTAACCATAGACCACCACTGGTTAAGTGCTCGCGCGCGAAGCCAGTAGGTCCTGGGTTCGAGCCCCGGGTGGTGCGGGGTCGTGGATGTGCACTGCTGAGAAGTCCCATACTAGGACGAAACGGCCGTCCAGTGCTTCCAGGTTTTCAATGGTGGTCTAGCTTCAACTGACTCATCTAATCAATAAATGTCATCGATTGAGATCTTGAACCGATTGATGTTAGACCACCATTGAAAACCTGGAAGCACTGGATGGCCATTTCGTGACCAGTGGATCATTTGCGCTCGCGCGCGAGACTGAAGGCCCTGACTTCGAATTCCGCAAGCAGGATCGTGGATGAGCACTGCTGAAGAGTTCCACAGTTTAAACTTAACAATCTTCATTACCCTAAACTGAGGTTTAAAATTTTCGCATATCCTTACTTATTCAATAATTAGGAATGATCAGTATGAAGTTGTGGAGATTTTTAAGTTTTTGATTGAGATCATGAATTGATTGATGTTAGATTACTATAGGTATGAATTGCATCATGTGGTCAAAGAATTAAACATATATATTACATAATTAACATCTGCATTAAAACTATGTACATACCATGAGAGTTATACAAGTGAATAAGATGTAGTAAGGTCTGTCAGGGATTAAATATTAATTGATCATATGGATCCAAATTGTACCTACATAATCAAGAATTTAAGTAAATCCAAGATTTTTATATATCATGACAAAAAAAGAGAATTTATGGATATTTTCAAAAGTTGACCTTCTTACTGATTGATATTAGATGCATGCAATAGTACTTATATAGACGATAAACTGGAACTGTATATGTTCTAAATTGATGACATGCTCCTCCACGAGGAGAAACAGGCGTAAGTAAGTAAGTAATGAGATTTTGATGGGAAGTACCTGTATTTGTGTTAAATACGGAATTTTCGGCAGTAAACTGATTAATGATGAGATATTAGTTACATACGTCAAAATGTAGATAACCTCAGTAACTAGGAAGTTAAGACATCAGTACTAGAGAAAAAATATTCAAATTCCTGACAAATACAGTCTTCGAATTGGCAGTGAAAAAAATTTCAGCAAAAATGGTTGAGTGGTACTTTAAGCTTAAATAAACACAAAATATGCTTAATAGTGTATTTCAAACGGCCATATATTACATGTTGTTTAATTGTTTTCTCAGAATGAATCAATATAATACTGACATTGTCAACTAATGATATGATATTTACTAGACTGTGATATATACAGATATACCATGAATTAAAGAAGAATATTTTACATAAGTGAGAATCATTCATAAATATGCCACAGAGAAATGATGAATAGACTTTATCAGAAACTCATTAAAGGTAACGATCACTAATTATGGTTAAAGAGACTTCATTATTAGCTCACTTCTCTTAACACTTCATGGTTAAAATGTATTCACCTTATACTTATAAGCCGAACATCTCGTACCTTTGCAACAGTAGACAGTTTAGTATTTCATTCAGTTTGATACTAATTAAGTAGATGACACCTGATATCCGTTGATATTCTTACCTCTTAACATATTGGTTAAAATTTCAGTTTATCATCCTGTAAATAACCAAGTTAAAAAAGCTTACACTTTATTCAGGGTATGCTTAACAATGCAGATTGATTTGTATTGACAATATCGACTCCTTATAAAGATAATTTGGTGTTATTATTGAGTTTACTACGATGGTTGTTAAGCCATAATACTAAGTATAATGCAAGTAGTGAATTTAATTGGTGTGTTTTTTGCATCGTACTCAACATTTGAATACAACAATAGAATTTAGATATACTTACTACTATGCGATGAAAAATTCGGTAATTTCATGATTTTTATCAAGGACTGGTCTGAAAAAAGGATCTATTGCTATATAGGAAGCGCTGAGTAGCTTTTTCCTACTAGTTTGGGGATCCACATTTATGTACATCCACGACACCAATAGGAATCGTACCCATGACATCTCAGCCCACAAATGCTCTGGTACGGCCAAGAATGGGGAAAGTCCGCTCTCCCTCTCGAAATGCTCTCAAGTGGCCACGCGGATATAGCCTCTGTCAAGGAAGACCTACTCACTGCCTTCTCATGGCATTACTGTTGTTTACCAAATTGAGAGGACGGAAAGCGAATGTCCAGCGTTTTAACTGGGTTGGTGGACGTGGAGGGTCCACCTAAGGGAGTTGAAAAACCCTCATTCCAAACCGATGGTGCACATGGGCTCCAGGATCCTGAGGGAACAAATCCGTATGAACCAATTATTGGCCACCGGCTACCATAGGACTGCATCTCCTCTTTACGATACTCTACTACCTTGTGTATCAGACCTGTATGTCGAAGGTTCCGGGTGTGGCCCCATATGGGAACTACCTGCTTCGGTTTTGGCACCCATGCAGTATCACAGCCCTAACACAAACCAAGTGAGATTTGTGTGGGACATATGTATTTGGTGCCCCCTTGTACCAATATCTATGTGTTCAAATAAATAAATAAATAAATAATTCATAACGGCTAAACCGTTAGACCACTGAGCTGATATACAAATAGTTTACATGTTTCATTTCGATCAATCTGTGATATTGCTAGTTAGTGCCAATAGTAATATATTTCATGGCAGAATAGTGTTACAAATGTAAATGAACTGTTACAAAAATAAAGTTTTTTCTCGCTTTACAAAACCTTCTTTTACAAAGTAATTATGTGGTGTGTGTTACTTATATTGACATAAGTAGTATATGATGTTAGTCGTGAATAGAAGGCCTGGCAGCAGAGAGCTAAGAGGATCGAACAGTAATGAATGGAAACAGAATGTAATTTGTATGAAAATGCAAGAACAATGAAGTCTGAGTCATTTTGAGACAATCGATGGACATTTTGCAAATTAAGCATCTACTTTATGATTGTTAGATTTTACCAACAAGTCCTGTAAGTTCGTGTTAAATACATTGGATTGTCCTCACTGGTGTTCTTGTTCACCACAATTACAATTATTCTGTTTAAACGAGTCAACAACAGTTCAATGTTTCTTTTTTATTGACTTTAATAAAACAATAAAGAAAGTTTTTTTGTGTGTGGTTAGGAATAATAAAAATTAAGGTTTTTACTAAAATGAAAGTTGATTGGTAAAACTGACCTCTACTTAGACAATAAGAAATAAAAAGAGACTGTCAATAGAACAATGTCTATCAAGGTCAGTGAATAGACCTGGATTAAACTTTGTTTGCTTATTGGGGTAATGTTATTTTCGAGCGATAAAATTCACATTTTTTTTCCGATCAACCATAAAAGTTGTTTTATATATTTATGTATTAATATGTACTGATCCGATTAAGACCACTAGAATTGGGTGGTCACAAAGTATTTTTAAGAGAGAGGGAGAGTATATATGTGTGTTTGTATGTTCATCTCTTTTTGAGATCAGATAGCATTCATATCACTTAATTAAAAATAGGACATGAAACAGTCCAGTTTCATTTGGATCTCAATATAAAACAGTAGTATACATACATGTATGCAGAAAATAGTAATTTGTCGGATGACCAGTCTATGTAAACAAATATTCTTAATAAGAAATTACTAACGGGGTCATTTTACTTTCATAGTTTGTCAACATTCTTCAATATTATTTGAGAATATTTTACGATTGTTAGTTTGATAATAAATGCAATATAAGCAAGGATTGACAGTAGTTAACAGCGGACGCACATTTCGAACCCAGTACCGTTCGTTTCAAACCCCACCGCGTTATCCACTTAGATACTGAGTCCTGAAAGTTACTTGCCTGTGCAAATCCCGGAGTGAACATCAACTATGGAATGCAAATACATCTAACTGATGAGTCCCAAATAGAAGCAAATGGGCGTCCTGGATTCCATTGCTAATCACTATCTATCTCTGCTTAGAATGTTTGTGAATTAAGACAATATCGAGGCAATCCGCACACATGGCAATAACGGACGGAATAATTGCTGTCTTAATCATCGATGAGAAGATTTAAGTAAGTAATACCAAGTAAATAGATGTAATAGTTTTGTTAAACTTACAGAATTTAAAGCGATTCTGGCCACTTCGGGACAATGACAGTAACTCCTAACGAGACGCCGAAATCAAGATTATCTAGGACGACAATCTAAACTAATTGTATAGCAATGTCGATTCCTTGTGGAATTATCACATAAAACATAGAATGAATGACAGCGAGTCAGAGAGCACTAAACTTATGACCAGCAGCTAGTTGTGCGTTTTTACCGACATAAATAATACCTTTCATGGAGTCGACTTCTCATGAGTCAAGGAAAGTTACTAAAAAATTAACTTTAAAAATGGTACTCCTAGCCTCGGAGTATGGATTTCAGTATCTGTCATAAGATTTTATTTGAAACACAACGGAAATTATTCACAATTACACCACTTGAAACCGCGTCAACAATATCGAATCCTGAAGAAAACAACTGTCTATTGATATTTATCAACTAGCATAAAACTTTTGTCGAAGGTTCTAAATTTCATTATCCAAAGATAATGCAATCAAATTAACATTTCCACATAACAATAAGACGGTAGTTCAGTTCTTCATGGCCTTCACTGGTTACTTAACTAAAATTAATGTGATGTGCGTTTGCTAGTAATTTAAAGTTAATAAATCATTCTTAAAGAGAGAATTTTTTTGTAACTAGTCGAGTGATATGATGAAATTCTCATCACAGAGCTGTTAGTAGTAGTAGACTACATTAATTGTTTGTTTTATTCATCACAAATCGTTTATTACTCTTTTGTTTGTAAAATTATCAGTATGGAGTTGTGCAGATTGTTGGATTTTATTGTGATCACCAACTGAACCAAGTTAGACAATTAGTGGACATCTGAGAGAATCAGACAACGGTATCTTCTTGACGTGAGCATACTCAGCAGTAGGTATCCATGACTCCGCAACCGGGACCGTCAGTTTGTTGGGAACCTCAATATCATAACACAAAGTAAACTCAAATTGAAATTCAGAGAACATAATAATACTATTGCACTACAAAATATCCACATGATTAGAAATGAATGATAAATCAGATAAAATGCAAAGAAGTCGATGTTGGTATTTAATGACAAGCAGATGAGTAATGATACTTGACTGAGATTACATGTTGTATATTTTGCAAATCAATATTTAACTAAACACTCACACACACAAATGATTAAGTTTGATGTTTATGTAATCTATACAAATAAAATGAGATCTCTTTAAAGTATATCAATTTTACTTACTGTACAATGTGTCAAACATTCAGTTGGAGGTAGATCACAAGTTGTGAAACACTGGAAAAGAAATAATTCCCAAAAAATAAATGACAATGAAAATAAATGTCAATGATAAAAATGTAACTGATTAACTTTACAACAGAAAGTTTATTGTAGAAAGTAATGTGAATGTATTTGTATCAACTAGAAAGCATAGTTGATTGTGCCCCTAAATGCCCTGGTACGGCCGAGAGCGGGGAAAGTTCGCTCTCCCTCTCGAAGTGCTCTCAAATGGCCACGCGGATCTAGCCTCTGACAGGGAAGACCCACTCACTGCCTTCTTGTGGCGGGGTGTTGTTTACCAAACTGAGAGGAAGAAAAGCGAATGTCCGGAGCTTTAACTAGGTTGGTGAATATAAAGAGTCCACCTAAGGGAGTTGAAAAGCCCTGATTCCAAACCAATGGTGCAAATGGACTCCAGTATCCTCAGAGAACAAATGGCGTATGAACAAATTATTGGTCACCGGCTACCATGTGACTGCATCTCCTCCTTACGATCTACGATCGGTTTTTGTTGAATTTATATAACAGAGTAACCATTCGATGATTAAAAAAGTTAGCTGAACTATTAACTCAGTAAACTTGATGACATATATATCACTTGGAGACAGAAAAACTAGTTGTGAATATGAGTTATTTTTCTGTGTACACTTATATACAAATATTCAATACAACAATGAACATAATTACACACCATCCAACTATCCGGTTTAATTTTTGTGTTTACCCGCTCCCTTCATATTTAGAAATGTGCAATCCTAGTTCAGTTTTTTTACTTTGAAACACTTTGAGAACAGGTACTGTCTTAAAAACACACAATAGAAACAAAAACTTTATTGAATCATTAGTCTCATTCTTTTAGTTCAGTGCTAACTTAAATATTGATAGACAGGCTTCTTCTGGTCAAAAACACATTGTTGAAGTTCTGGATATTTTAATACTGAGATTACTTTACTGTCATGAAACATATAACATTGAATAAGACAAATATTGTTATGTATTTGATAACATACAACAACAACGACGACAAAAAGCTTCAACTGACTCATGATCTTAACCATTGAAATCATTCATATATTGAAATGAATATTTAAAATTGATCACTTACATCAGAGCTACATTGTTCATGTAAATTTGTAAAACATGTAAACCAATCTAAATCGTTTAATTTTTCATTATTCCATATTCTCTATTTCAATATAATAATAAAACAAAAACAACACTATCTATAAATTAGGATAAATGCATTGAAGTTGTATATATTAATCAAAGGAAGTTACGTAATACCTCTTACCAGGCTATGATCAATCCGATTTAGAACACAAAGAATCCAAGTTTAATGTCTGTGAATAATGTATTCATTTGCGGTGTCAACATTCAGCACTAGGTTCGGAATATAAGTTTTCCAAATTCCGTAGGGCTAATCATTAGTATCAATAAAATTGCCTCAGTCATACCGGCCAGAGATATGAAAAGATAATGAACGGTACTTTTTTAATATTAGTATACATCAGTATGAAAGAATTTTGACAGGAATATCTGACTTTGTACATCATTCGTTCCACTAGGACATTTAGGAACAGAAATATTAATTTACGATAAAAATCATAAACTCAATTTTTATGTTAGTATATTAGGTTTATGAGAACTAGAAATCTTAAAGTTAATTTACATTATGGACTGATTTTACTCAGAGAAAACATTAGAAACTGGGAAACAGTAGACGACTGTTTCATTTCCAGTACGTTCCTCTTCAGTAGAGTGCACATAATACGACTATATCGAGGACCAAGCGTAAAATTTGCATTTCTTGTGATGGATAATGTTCAATTTGGACCACATATTTTCACCTTTAGTCAACAAACAATGATGTATGACCATTACCCATTCCCCTAAATAATATCAGTCTCATCGCCTCTTTGACATGTATGAACTCTACCAGCCATTCATTGTGGTTAGAATTTCAGTAATCGACTCTAATTATTTACATAGGGGATTTGTAAACATTATAGAATTATGAAAATTTCTAACACATACTTGAGAAGAATGAACAAAAATTGGATAGAACTAGAAAGGAAGGCCCAGGACAGAGTGAGTTGGAGAATGCTGGTCGGTGACCTATGCTTCATTGGGAGTAACAGGCATAAGTAAGTAACTTATATCTATGTCAATAATTCAACCATTTATAGTGGTATTTCTTTGAAAATTAGAGCAAAAATCGTCACTTGACGTATCACATCACATTCAAATTTATTACGAAAATTTCATCATTTGTTGGTTAAACAAACAAACTTGAACTAAAATTCATTAGATTGATATCATGAATGGGTCAATTTTAGACCACCACTAAAAACCTGAAATCACTAGACAACCGTTTTGTCCTAGTATAGGACTCCTCAGCAGTACGCATCCACGATCCCACACTCCACACTCGAACCCAGGATCGTAGATCTCGCACACAAACGCTTAACCTCCAGATCACTGAGCCAGTATCGAAAGCTATTTTTGCCTAACACGACCGTCCTCCATTGTCTTGATTGATTAACTGTCTCACACCAGACACGGTTGAATTCCATTGGTCATGGCTTCTCACCAGAACCCTAGGAAACCCATTTTGAAGCCAGTAACTAGTGAGCACATGATATCAATCTAAATTCAACAAACTCCACAACCCTATCAAATAGATAAGAGATAATTGTTGTCTAAAAATATATTTGAGATTTAATTTGATATTGTACAGTGTAAAAACATTCAACAGTTTTATGCAACGAAGCTTATTGATTTTGATTGCTATCAAAAACAAACTTATATAAATGAATGTATCTGTCTAAACTATAGAAGTCAGCTTACTGGTGACTTGAAATAAGTTTCTGCTATTATAATAGACAGTTATAACTGGTATAGTTCAAATATGTCTACAGTAATAATATTTGTTACCAACAGGGTTAGATGGTCTTCAAGATATAATGTGAATTGGCTGAGATAGGAAATATATCTAATTGCATGTTAAACTGGTGGTTTAATAACTTAACATTTGTCACGAAATTCGAATGTCCTTGGTTCCCTGATGGTACTATGATTACATATTGTTTGTATGAAACAGTTATTCAGTGTTTACTGGTTTTCAATGACAACCAAATCGAAATCAATCGGTGACGTATATCAGGAAGACTTTATCAACTGTTAGGAGTTTCGACTAGCAAGGGAAATTATCTACTTAAGTGTGTGTTATATGAATACAAATATAGAACTGCAAACACTGATGAAACTTAAAGATTAGTTGAAAATTCTCACTTTTTATTTCAATGACAATAACTTTTAAGAATTTCATTTACAATGAAACCTTTCAGTGATTATTAAAACGTCATCAATAAAATCAAATTAAAATCACGATTAAAACTGTGAATCTGTTTTTTATGCTCAATGTATTTATTCGAAAAACATGCACTTCTCAAAGATATTTTTGTTTCTGTGTTGATAATACTTAAAAGTCTTTTTATAAATGTTTATTATATTCAACTTAGATGAACTATGTTCTGATAAGTCAGTCAGTCAGTCAGTCAGCAACAAAGTAGAACTTCGTACGCACGTAAATCAATTCGAGTTGCCATACCATTTTAGCACAGAGATGCAGTTGTCCATTCAAATCACACAGTGGTAGAGGTAGTAAGAGTATAAGTAGTAATCCGAAAGATTAGTGTTTGAAGATATCATTCATGGAGTATAATCCAGTGAAATAAATTTGGAAAGAGAAAAAACAAAGGGACACGAACAATTCAGAAGATTAGAATTTGGGAGAACACAAAGAGTGGATGCACCTTCACCATTAGCAAACGATTTTGAACTATGTCATTCAAGGTCTCTAACCATCGGTTGTTATCGTCTCGTGGATCCCAACCAGATAGTTTACACCTATGGGCATGTCTCAGTCCACTTGTCAGTGACTTCATGGATTTGTGTCATGTTTTAATCTGTCCGCGCCTAGCTTTCTTCCAACCTACTCCTACACCATGAAATATCGCTCATCGGCTCGGTCGATAAACTTTCCACTAAATCAGTCATAGTAATAATTCATTAATGTGTTTGTGAAAGATGTCCAGTTGTTCATACTAATTGATCATATAGTAATAAGGGCTGAAATGTTATGTGGTTAACATTGATAAAATTATGGTTAAATAGTGTTGACCATATGATTATCAATGAATAGAATGAAATCTAGGTTCAAAACTCTTAGTCGACTGTCTTTCAGTTGTCTAACAATACATAGTCAGTTCTGTTGTGAATGTTTATTCTCAATCTTAGACACGAATTTATGATACATTGATTAAAAGTGATAATAGGCATGAATCTTTGTTGACTCAGTTCTTCATCGGTAAGCCACTCACAGAAAGTGGAACTTAAAGATGATATAAATATTTATATGGTAAGTAAATTATTTTGAAATCTACTAGCTAAATTTATTTCACAACATAGTTGAGAAACACGGCTATGTATGTAATATCATTCCTGATTTTGTATTATGATTTACTCCATAACATTATGGGTAGTTACATAGGAATGGCAAATGAGAAGTGTATAGTTATTGATATATATATATATATATATATATATATATATATCATAGAAACAAAAAATTGCTTGATTCATTGATCTCATTCTTTTAGTTCAGTGCTAACTTACGTATTGATAGACAGGCTTCTTTTGGTCAACAACACATTCGAAATTAATAACTGGCATCAAATATGTAATCAACAAATATTACCGAAGCTACTGATTTCATTTGCTTACTCACGTTTTCATCAAACATACAGTAGATCTTATTAATTAACAGAACTGAAGTGATGACTTGGTGGTTACCGTGTCTGAATGTGAACAACTACCATAAAAGATTAATCCCTAATATATCCATTTTTATTTAGTCAATCAAATGAGATTGTGGTCTATGTTAATTACTTATGTTGACAGATCTAAATATTATGTAGCACCAATCGGAAGTGTAATGTCTGAGAGCAGAGTATTGGTAAGATTGAAATGAATAGAAGAAAGAAGAAAATTGAAAACTAGCAAAATCGCAAGAGGAATGAAGGAACAATGAGGTTTTGTAAGAGCCAACTGATAGATGGTGTTCAAATGGTGTTCATATTGTATGTAAATGCTCTGTAATTATGCACTAAACAATAAATTGGCTTTTCCCACCTGATTTCTTAGTTCACTACAATGTCATCGAAAATTCCCACACTCTATACGTAGTTCTTTTTTTATCTTGAAGAGTTCATTTTGATAGGAGTTTATCAAAGATTATTTATTTTCAACAGATTCGATGCTTCTACAATCAAGTTAACTAATATTAGACTATGTGTTATATGTCAATAAAAAAGTAACTATGTTCTTTCTGTTACTACCAGTAGTAATACTTCTACTTCAAATGATTGACATATATACCGGTAAGTTCTTTCTTCCCTTGGATTTAAGTGTTTACGGCATAGTGATAGAAATCTATAAGTATATCGCATCATCAATGTGTATATTTATATCTGAGTGTATGTGTTATATGTGTAAGTCTGTATATAAATAGTAAATCATCATGTTTGTAATCTGTTAAATCAAGAAATGATTAACATTGATATTCACGGTTGTTAGAAATCAAACGAAGTTGACGATATATTTGGGTGAATTTAGGCAAGTGTGATACTGTTCAAATTTTCTTTTGGGTAGTAGACAAATTTCAGGGTGGTCTGTCAATCAGTATGATATGAATACGTTTTTGTGATTTATATGAGTAAACGTTTACCTACTAAAGATTCTCATGTAAAAACATTGGTGAGAGTAAACTTTTAAATAGTTAAAATGTCGATCATAGAAACAGTAAGCTAAGGATACTTGATTGTGAATTGCACTATTGTAAATGTTTTATCTAAAATTAACAGATGAATTTGTTGTAAAAAAGAAATAGGAGTGAATTACGTAACACTCGGACAAGGTATCTACCCAAATGGGATATTTACATAAAGTATAATTTTGAGTAAACTGTAATCTTGTCCAAGATATTTGTCAAATGAATCGCTTAAATACAATTTCTTCAGAATGATGTATTCTTCAGTGTAAAATAAAAACTACGGTGGATAAGTAAATTTGGATGTGTGTGGATTATACTCCTTGAATACTATCTTCAAACTCTAACCTTTCCGATTACTGCTTATACTCTTACTACCTCTACCACTACGGGATTTGAATCGACAACTGCATCTCTGCTCAAATGTGGTATGGCAACTCGAATTGATGTATGTACGTACGAAGTTCTACGTTGTTACTGACTGACTGACTGACTGACTGACTGAACAATAAAATTACTATCAATATCTGGTCTCATAATTAATTGTCTTCAAAAATGTTACATGAGGTTTGCCCGTCGACTAAGTATAATCGCGTCAATCTGTTATAAACAGATACTATAATAATCATGAACAGTGATTTCGGTTCATTTTCAGATGGTTAAAATATAAGGCATATAATGAAGTGAATCATCATTCGATGTAACCGCTTCTGATCCCTTACCCACTTAATATACATATTAAGTTGAAGTATAAAATTAAATATATTGCTCGTTATTTATGTACAGATTGATGTACTACGCTACACACTACTGTTAGTCTCTACGATTCGATTCAAACACAATTCACGTTCGACAAACTAGATATAAAGTGTTGAAAACCAAGGGTTTATATGAATTTATGAAGCTCAAGTTTGAATGAATATTCACGCACGTCAGAAGTATCTATATGATACTGGTCTGATGTGGACAGTGATATGTCAGTGCCATCCATAGTTAAATACTATAGTCACTGATGTAAGTGACAGTGAATAGCTCTTTTAAATCCCATCAGAAGCATCATTTCCTCCAAGATCTTTTATATACATTATTGAAAGAAATTAACAGGAATGCGATGGACATAAGCTAAGAGATTAAGAAACATTTCAAAAAATTATACCTTTATCTATCAATTTAACAACTTAATTTGACTACCACATGCTGTGTCATATTTAAGCCATTCACATAACTAAGTCACTTTTCATTTAATTATCATTGAACCACAAATTTTCATGAATTATATTGCACCAACCCAAAGGCCTAGTTGTTAAACTATTTTTAAATGATTAATTTTTTTTTTAGAAAACATGCCATAGAAACACCGTCTTACGTAACACTCCCTCAACTCTGAATATTAAATGAAATATTGCCCGATTGCTCTTATTCAAACAAATTATACTTACAGCTTGAATGTGTATTTTCTCAAATTACAGATCCTTTCAATGTCACCACAGGAACAACAAATGATAACTTTAAAAAAATTAGAAATCAACTTTCAATGGATGGATGAACAGAAAAATTTTAAGAATTTACAAACTTATAATTCAATGGTTGAAAGCATGACAAAACTATTGAGAAGTTGAAAATGGTTGAAAAGAATGATGCTCTATCTAGGTTTCGTTTCAGTAAATACTCATTAGCAAAATGTAATACGATCTGGAGAGAACTAATCTTTCTTGTGGAATTCGAACTTAAGTGAGCTTTACAACCTTAAAAGTCACCACTGAAATATTCTGATTATGACTGGTCACTTGTAGGACAGAGGTCTTTATAAATGATTGATCACCGAATAATAACTAATGACGTGTTTATGCAATTCTTTAATCCTAATCGAATTCTGTTGATCAGGTTCCAACTTATCCATAAAGAGTGTGAGTTCCTTTAAGATTACAGGTTTCACTTGCTGATGGATACCAAATGACGCGAAAACTAGGTCGAGAGTTCCCTGCTAACCACATTAAACCACGTAACGTCCCAACATAGTGGACATGCTAATGAGTCATTTATATTAGTGGCCATATTAAAACTTGATCTACAGAATTTGATCAGTATTAATGGATTGAACAAACATGACATTGGTCATCACACCTTTCATTAATTAATTTTATAGATAACTAAACTTTGGATCACGCATTGAACACTTACATATAATTCACTCACAAATCAAGTTCACTGATCAGTTTTTATTGGTATTCACGACAATAAACGAATGACAGTTTAATACATTATCAGTATAAAAAGGACCCGTGGAGAGAATGACCTGATGTTAACTGCGTTACTACTGGAACTGTGAAATGCAAAACAAATGTTTCACACTTTTTAATAATTTACACTCGTAATGCACATCTCCGATGCAGGTTTCCTGGAGCGCTGCTTTAATACTGAAAGTACTTAACTCTTTACAGGTAAGTCATAGGTTCAAATCCCTCACCATTTACTCCTCGTTTAGTTCGAATATCCAGGTAGCGCCATTAAGACTTATAAAACTAGAGTATGTATCAAAGTTGGTTATGTAAGCTGGTTTTTACTCGACCAGTTACATCTATCTATTAGTATACAAGATGAAATAAAAGACTTACAGTATGAAATGTTATTTTTCAGTTTATTAAAACGATTAACTCAGCAATTACCAATATTGTGATAAGTTTTCTTACCTTAAAATGTAATAATTTATTCTTACTACCAAAAAACTCGCCCAGTGTGCGAGACTGATAAGTCCTGGATCCGAATCCCGCGAGGCAGGATCGTGAGTGCGGATTGCTGAGGAGTCCCATAATAGAACGAAACGATTATCCAGTGCTTCCAGGTTTTCCATGGTGGTCTAACTTCAAATGACTCATGAATCCAACTATAAAATTACTAGAATCTCCACAAACCCACTTTTTGATAGCAATTTTTTCTTATGACAAATCAAAAATTAAATTCAACCGTAATATTATGCAACATTTTATTTCTATTTTTTTATGTTGATTAGGTCAATTTGTTTGTACATCTCAATGTAACACTTGGAAACACTTAAATCTACTAAATATTTTAGTCAAGCAATTGAGATTTTATAATTATGATAATAATTAAACTGAGTGCTTTGCAGCATATGTTCTTTATTTAATGAAAATCACTATTGAATATATATATACGTAAGATGTTTTATGGTGTAGGAGTAGGTTAAAAGAAACCTAGGCGCGGACAGATTAAAACATGACACAAATCCATGAAGTCACTGACAAGTGGACTGAGACATGCCCATAGGTGTAAACTATCTGGTTGGGATCCACGAGACGATAACAACCGATGGTTAGAGACCTTGAATGACATAGTTCAAAATCGTTTGCTAATGGTGAAGGTGCATCCACTCTTTGTGTTCTCCCAAATTCTAATCTTCTGAATTGTTCGTGTCCCTTTGTTTTTTCTCTTTCCAAATTTATTTCACTGGATTATACTCCATGAATGATATCTTCAAACACTAATCTTTCGGATTACTACTTATACTCTTACTACCTCTACCACTGTGTGATTTGAATGGACAACTGCATCTCTGTGCTAAAATGGTATGGCAACTCGAATTGATTTACGTGCGTACGAAGTTCTACTTTGTTGCCGACTGACTGGATATATATATATACCTTAAAGAAGGAAATCCATGCATGTACATTGGGAAAGAAGCGAAGAATTTTCTTCTAGAAGATAGTTTATATTGATAGATATTTATGACAAATAAGCTAAAATGTCGAACGTGTACAGGGAATAAAAAAGAAAATGGGGCAAAATTATAATTTGGATGATACTAAGATGGCTGATTATGTCAAGAAAAAATAAGTGAAAACAATTATTTAATGAATTTCGGTCTTCACATGTTGAGTATGAACAATAACACATTCGAATGATCCCAGAAACGGATTATGGTTACACACTGTTGAAATGTTCTATATTATAACACAACAACTGTCCCGATCGTTATGGTTATTAGGGTGCTTTACCTGTGATCATTATGAGTTGAATACTATCTTTAAATTAAATAAATGTCCATCGGAATTTTTGATCAAAGTGATCGATTCTTAACTGTGTGTTTGTAACATAGTTGAACATTATAATTAATTATAATAATTGAATTCATGAGTCGATCTAAGCTAAACAACCATTGACACCTGAAAGTACTGGACGGCCGTTTTGTCCCATTATGGAACTCCTCAACAGTGCGCATCCACAATCCTACCCACAGGACACGAACCCAGAACGATTGTTTTGGGAAAGATAACCAATGGATAAGTATTAGGGTACTCATATTATAAATTAGATTAAAATAGATATCCAAACACAATTTTATAATTTATACTTCTTTAAAATATAGAATTTAAGTTGGTCGGGTGATTTCGCGCAGATATCATATGGTTTAAATAATGTGTGAATTATTGTAATTTGTAGGTAATATTCCCGACTACCTTCATACCTTTAAAAACACTCAAGATCACTGACTGTGTAGGATGTATGAATTATCATAATTTATACGTGATATTTGTCTAAAACCTGAGAGTAGAGGAAAACTGTTTCAACCTATACACTATTCCTTATCAAAACAGTAGTTCTAATAGTTAAATACAGGCCGAGAGACTTTCAGGTGCTGGTTTAGTACCAGACTAAAACTTTCTGGTTTTCAGTGGTTGTCCGATTAAATTTAGACAGTGAAGCGAAGCTACAGATCATAGCGTTTGAAGATTATTTATTTATCGTTACTCTGAAAAAGGTTTGAAAAAAAAACAATAAGTTCATGACCTTTAACCACAATCTACATTTTCCAAAAAAAAACTCCAAAAACTATGGTTTTGAAATATTATTTTTTTCGTAATTCCTACAGTAATTGAACCAATTGTCCAATGATAATTATCAACACAGCATGATTACGTAACACCAATGGTTTTACTCCGATTTCCTGTCTGTTTGTTACGTCACCCTAATCCGATTTCAACGCAGCAAAATGGATGAAGAGGGGGGAAGGATTAACATTTAGAGTTAATAAATTAAACTGTAGAAAGGAAAATTCACACAGGTCACAGATTATAATTACTTAGATTTCTTCTCTCCAATTATGAAGTTAATCTTGTCAAATCTAGAGGGGGTGATAAGTAAGTAATTATGATATTAAGTTAAAATAATTAACGAAGTCGAACGTGTCAATTTTCACAATGTTCATCAATGGTGTAATTATCTTGAATCGACAAAAGTTTGAAAAGTAGACCAATGATCCACTGCCTTGTGGATTAGACTTTTAGGTCAAGGTCTCCGGGTGTGGTCCCCTAAGAAAACCACCTGTTTCTGTTTGGACATCCGAGCAGTATCATACACGGATCTTATACAGCGCTCAAATACACCACCGAGGATAAAGTCAAAGATATTCAGAGATTGTTACTAGTACATAACCTTCATACTAGTGTTTTGGGATCCACTAGTTTATGTCTAAAGACAGTCAATTAACGATATTAAATAACCATCATCAATTTTCTTTAGTAATGTTTATCTCATGGAGTATTAGAATTATGTGCATTAATGCCTGAATTTAGTTACTAATAAGCACATGATAACATGTGATGGTTGTTGAATATGAAGTTTCCCATCACAAATTGCGTACAGTTAGACAACCATTGACAGTTGGGAAGTACTGAGAATGTATTCAATACTACCATGGATGAAATTGGAAAATTCAAATTGATAAATCTCCACAATACATTGTTAAAATAGCATCTCAGTTAAAGTTAGTCTTAAAACTGAAACAAACACCTACTAATCAGTTCAGATAAGAATTCAAAAGATTATATACAATTAACTCATTTTATTAGTAGATACTGATTGTAATAAAAGTAATTGAGTTTCGAGTAAACAAGATATGTGACAAGCACAATGTCATCCTGAAAAAAAAGTGATCTTTTTGCCAACGATTTCTGATATAAACCAATCAACATGTAAATATACTGATATACATTTAAGTTGTTTCTGATTTGTGTTCATTCAGTAGACTATGATTTTCAATGAGACCAAGGATAAATTTATTTGAGATGTTGAATCATTGGAAGTGGACAGTAGAAAAACCTACATCATCTAGGTTTCTTTCTAGTTAACACCTTTCAGAAAGACGTACCTGGAATCTTGATGGTATTAGTAATGCCTATGAGATCACCCACTTCAGTATAAGATGTTATCATTGAGTTATGCTGGTCGCAAACAACTTCTTGACGGACCAAGTTTAAGTTCGCTTGAGTTATCATTAATAAGAGGAATTTCAACATTTCATGAGCATATTGAAGTCTAATGATAAATTTCCAGTTGTCTAACGCCATTTAAAATACAGTATAACAAGGAATTGTAGGGATAAGTACGATTTCATTAGTCGTCTATATTTTATTATTGTGATCATGAATCGGTCGATTTCAGACCACCATTGGAAACCTACATTCATTGGGCGGTCATTTCGTTCTAGTATGGGACTCCTCGGCAGTGCGTATCAACGACCCAACACAAGACTTTCGGTCTCACATGAGGACACTTAAATTCTAGATCACTGACTCGGCATCCGACGGTGTTAATGTCTAACTTTAATTAATCCACCTTGTTGGGCAACAATCTTCCATCGTTTTAAATGAATAACTGTCTTACACGCGACATGGATTGAACCTCTCGAAGCTAGTCACTAGTGACCACGTGATGGTTGTCAGTATACGTGCATATTCTACTATCCTTGACTGTTATTCCTTTAGTGGTCGCCAAGATTGCATATCGTAATGACCCAGTCTAGCTACGTGGACAGGAAAACTTATACCCTACCACGTTAAGCAAGTCATATGGAGAACGGTAAGATAGAAAGTAACAACGTAAGGCTTCAAAGAGTAGTAATTACTACTGACTGTGCGTGAATAGGATAAAAGGTCTCCCCTCAGATAATCAAAATCTAAAGCAACATTGACTTCTCACAAGAGAAGAAAGAGGTTAGGAAAGGTGAGTACCAGGCAATTCACATTTTATCTTACCCCTCCGGTTTCCTACTCGATTGTAGTGCCTTTCAAGGTACGGAGCTGCCACAGAAAATTTCCACACACATAGTTGTTTATGATGGGCTGAAAAAATTTGCCACTAGCCTGTGCGGTCATGCTTTCAGGTGTCTGAGATTCCCAACAATCCAGTTTTCTTTAGAGGTCTCCAAGAATTATCCTTCTATAGTGTGTGGGATTGAGAAGCGACGATTTCCCTCATACCTTTAGCAGTACACGAGATCTCGTCGTTCATAACTAAAGCTTATCATCATCGCTGAGTATTAATTTTACTTCTACTATCCATAGTCAAACTTCATACGATGTATGGATATTGTTGAGAAGCTGTAAGATATGTAGTTCAACTGTGTCCAGTATGAGACAGTCACCTTCCAATAGCATCCAAAGATGGTTGTACAATATTTTGGGTTGGTAGAGGTCAAACAAATAGGTCATTGCACGCTAACTCAGTGACCGAAAGGTTAAGTACTAACCGCAGTTCCTAAAGCTTCTATGTGTGATTATCGAGCTTGCGCACTGTTGAAGAGTTTCACTCCAATATGAAATATTTACCCAATGCTTCTTGGTTTCCAATGGCTGTCTAGCTAAGAGTAGTCCATAATTTAAACTATTGAGACGAAATACATAATATTGGATCCTATCTGTCAAGTAGTAGCCAGTAAATTTAACCTTCAATTAAACGGTGTATGAAGTTTAGTGATATTACCAAACAATTATTTAAACAAAAGTAGATAAGCACAGGAGTGGAGGTTCAAATATGTCATTGATCATTTCGGAAATTGAATCAATTAATTAATGTATTTTCATTACATATTTAAAATTTATTTTTAAGATATCGAAAGACCATTAAATGCCTTAATAAAGGCATTTCAGTGTAAGACCATTTTCAAAGACTGAATTTACAAAAGCTGTACAGCTGCATTTATAGTCATTTTCACATATAGTAGTCAATGATCAAAATAGATAAGTTATCAAAGAAAAGTGAACATCTTTGAGCATAAAATAATTCATACGTTAATCTTTGTATTCAAGTTTAGACTATCATACACAATCTTGACTATAAATACAGTTGTACAGCTTAATTACATGACATGGTTTAAAAGAAAATTCATTACTATGAAATTGAATTTAGGATTAGAAGGGATTTTATGAAGATTGTAGTGATTTCAATAGTTGACCAGTAGAGTTCAACCAGGTCTGTTGTGAGATAAGAACTCACTGATGACAATGGTGGATGTTTCGCTCAATTTGGTGGATTAGTTGAAGTTAGACATTAACACCGTTGGATGCTGACTGGCTCAGTGACTAGTGGTTAAGTGCTCGCGAGCGAGACTGATAGGTCCTGGGTTCGAATCTCATGAGGTAGGGTCTTGGATGAGCACTGCTGAGGAGTCTCATACTAGGATGAAACGACCGTCCAGTACTCCTAGGTTTTCTATGCTGGTCTAGTTTCAATCAACTCATGATGTCAACCATTGAAATTGAATTTAATTATGCTTCAAGAAATGCACCGTTACACAATTCAAAGTAAGCAAAATGATTTTGTTTATGAATGCTTGAAACACTTCGACTCAACACAAAGGTAATTGGGAAGATTCATTGTATTAATATGAAATAGATAATACATAAATGTATAATAAGGTACAATCAACAGTTTATCAGTTTG
This sequence comes from Schistosoma haematobium, assembly GCF_000699445.3. Lineage (NCBI taxonomy): Eukaryota > Metazoa > Platyhelminthes > Trematoda > Strigeidida > Schistosomatidae > Schistosoma > Schistosoma haematobium. Next base: position 41,155,021 of record NC_067197.1, on the reverse strand, counting down.
CAATGCTTTGAGGACTGATGATTATATGAATATTAGCTATAATTATGTAAATTCTGAATGTCAACTTATAAAGCTTTGATATGTATCAAACTACTACCAGAATTTTATACGGATGAAATTAATATCCTTAAGTATCAATACTAAGTTTAGACTTCATAGTTTCATACAAATTAAACATTGGGTAAAGTGTTAATAATATGAGCTACTTTTTCAAGTTAAATAAATAACCAGTTATCTTTTTTTCTGAAGAAGTGGCTTACATTAACTCACGAAACATCAGAAATACAATTTTTCTACTCATTGGGATATAACAAAAAAATATATATTTATGAATATCAATTAGATCATATCATTGTATACCAAATGTGATACTTCTCACATTATTATCCAGTCAGATATATATCATTACAAATCAAATATCAACTCATTGAATTTTAAAAAACAAACAGTGAAATATTAACTTACACTAAATGCCTTTTGTTCTCCTGGATTATTAAATAATCTTAAACATTTAGCTTTACAACGTGCTCGAGCAAATAATCGTTCTTCCATCCATGAAGTTGTAATATCACTTGGTAATTGACAGTGTACAGTTACAATGAGTAATAGTAACACTTTTGTTAATAACAATGTTAATTCAAATGAATATCTTATATTATATAAGAATCTATTCATTCTTATGATATAAGATTAAAATGATATCGAGAAATTTGTAAATATTCATTCATCTCCATAATTATGTTTTAGAATTTTGAAAAGTAGTACTTGTTTAATGAATGTTCAATAATCCAGTATATAAGTTTAGATAAAACTATTGTATCTTATTTTAAGCAAATTATTAATCCAGAAGTTCAATATTTTCTTATTCTTGCATTCTTTTCCGTTTGTTGTCTATTGAAAATGTTGACCAGGTCAACAATGGATATTGATGAATATGATTTAAACGATAGAATATTTTATTTGAAAATATTATTTGTCCAATTTGAACCAATCAAAATTTCCAAACATTTTGATTGGTCAATTTAAAATAACTACCGATTAGGGTCATATACATGAAATGGTGAAGTTTTCTTTAGTATTCCAGCATATGTAAGAAATTGAAATCGGATATGAAATTAATTAGTATGTATCTACTGTACAATATATGTACAAGGGGTTAGAGATTATGTTCTATTTGTATACACCAGTTATAGTAAATGAAATAAAAGTTTATTTGAGTTAGTATTTAGAATGCTGTCTAGTGAGTTGAAATTAGTAATTATACAACATTTGCATATTTATCATCAGAATGGGGGGTTTGTGGAGATTGAAGTAATTTTAATAGATGAATTCATGAGTCGATGTAAGCTAGATCATTATTGAAAGCCTGGAGGTACTGGACGGCCGTTTCATTCTATTTTTAGATGGTAGTTGGAGGTAGTCAACAGGAAACCCTGGACCCGGGTTTCGTGATTCTTGGCACTCGTCAGCAAGGTGTACCTGTAATCTTGAGGGAACTGATGCTCCCTGGCGGATTCGATCTCGTGTCACCCAGCTTCACAGTCAGAGACGTTATCACTGAGCTATCCGAGCCGCGACTAACCTCCTGTAGGACTGAGATGTAATCACAATTGATTGATCACTGGGTGGTGATCAATCTCATGCTTGTCTAGTCCCTATTAGTGCAGATCGAATGCTATCGATCATGTTGCAATGTGGCCACCAGTCTAGGTGACTCGACACTGCGGGCACTATGTATTGAGATTAGATGGTGGTTGGAGGTAGTCAACAGGAAACCCTGGACCCGGGTTTCGTGCTACTTGGCACTCGTCAGCAACGTGTACCTGTAATCTTGAGGGAACTGGTGCTCCCTGGCGGATTCGATCTCGTGTCACCCAGCTTCACAGTCAGAGACGTTACCACTGAGCTATCCGAGCCGTGACTAACCTCCTGTAGGACTGAGATGTAATCACAATTGATTGATCACTGGATGGTGATCAATGTCATGCTTGTCTGGTCCTGGGTGACACGAGATCGAATCCGCCAAGGAGCACCAGTTCCCTCAAGATTATAGGTACACCTTGCTGACGAGTGCCAAGTAGCACGAAACCCGGGTCCAGGGTTTCCTGTTGACTACCTCCAACCACCATCTAATCTCAATACATAGTGCCCGCAGTGTCGAGTCACCTAGACTGGTGGCCACATTGCAACATGATCGATAGCATTCGATGTGCACTAATAAGGACTAGACAAGCATGAAATTGATCACCACCCAGTGATCAATCAATTGTGGTTTCATCCTAGTATAGGACTCCTTAACAGTATTCATTCACTCACGATCCCGTACGTGGGACTCGAACCCAGGATCTTCTGTCTCACGCGTAAACGCTCTAGACCACTAAGCCGGCATTCGACAGTATTAATGTCTAATGTAGACCGCGTTCAGGATCGTGGATGCTGATTGTTGAGGAGTCCCATACTACCTCCAAGCTTTCAATGATGGTCTAGCTCACATCGACTCGTGCATTCAACTATTAACAATTTTATCATAATAGGGGGTTCTGTGAAGATTGCAGAACTATCATAATGTAAATCACGAACTTCACGATGTGTTGTTGGTCCATCGGTCTAGAGATCAAAACGTTTGCGCGCTAGACAGAATATTCTAGGTTCAATCATCCATTCATATTGTTAGGGAGTCCCATAGTAGACCGCAGCAACTATTCATTTTTTTACTAGTTTTCAAAAGTGGTCTATCTAACATGAGTTCATCATTTGGATTTTCGCTTTATCTGCGCTTCAACGTGTTTAAACAAGAGATTAACTCAGAGATAGTATTCAACATATTAATTATTTACAATGGTTCAGACAGTGTAATTATTCACCTTTGATCAAGGTAACAAAATCTTTTCTGTGTCACTGTATATTATTTTTGTTTATCTTAAATGAAAAATATTTTCATAAAGATATTATTGAATTTTAGACTGTGACAGAATTTTCATTATTCGTCCTATCTCGAATATCTTACACATATACACTACTACACTATGTGTTTTGTTATGATTAAAAAATGATTTGAAGTGGATTCATTTGAACTGTCGAAACGCTGAACATTGACTTATTGTGTTGTAATGTATTCTGGGTTGAATAGGACTATGTAAAAAGTTTCTAAGATGACAATATAAAACTATATCAATATTTCTATATATTGAAAGTGTGTTAAGTTCTGTTGTAACTTAGAATAGGACAAGTATTTCATATAGTTGAATTTTTAAATTCCAATTCTATTATGATAAAAAATACCACTAAATTTTATATGTATATGGAGACTGTTTACATTAATTAGCATCATTAGCTAACTAGACAGAAATTTCTAGAGCACATTACATGTATTAGTTACCTATTTGTTTCAACTGAACAATTCTACGGTGAATTTGTAATAGTCAAGGATAATTTTCATATAAGTAAACAGATATTAACTATAAAATTATTTTAACAGTTGAATTCGTGGGTCAATATACGCTAGACTACCACTGAAAACCTGGAAGCACTGAACAGCCGTCTCGTCCTAGTATGGGACTCCCCAGCAATGGGCATCCACGAACCCTCATGTAGGGCTTGGACGCAGGATCTTCGGTCTTGCATGCAAACTCTTAACCTCTAGACTACTCAGCAGGTCGTCTAGTACTTACAGACTTCCAATGGTAGTCTATCTTAGATTGACTCGTGAATTTAACTGTCAAAATACTGCAATCTCCACGAATCCTCATAGTGATATAAAATAACTGACAATCAAGAAACATTAGCTCAATTTTTGATTTTAGACTAAGACATCTCAACAGTTCATTTGAAATAAGTTAGTACTCGATACAAAATACTTTTGAAATAAAAATAAACTGAGGGAAGCACTTATTTATATCACTTTTCATACTTATCTTACACTGCTAATGGTGTTGTTCTTATTTGAATCAATACTTATGACTACAAGTATTGGATCACTAATAACTATGTATATGAAGAGGGATTGCATAGAATACACAATATAAGTTAGTTAGAATATCTGTACTTAACTTAAACTTGCATCTTACGAAAAATCAACTCCAGCAGACAGGTACCAAACGACAACTGGAGGACGACAATTATAGTTGTCTTATTCCTAACACGTTTGAATTTTATTAGATCGACAACTTATCGTTGGAAATTTCTAGAAATCCACCTCAAAACGTATTGCTAACAAATGCGCTATTATTACACAGCTGAGCAATCAGTTCATTGAAATGACATTTTCCATTCAGAACTGTTCACATGTAGGTAAATAGGAAAGATGTAATGATCTCAGTAAATACATTCTGAAAAGTGTACAGGTTAGAGTGTAAATACAAAATGTGCATCCTAGAATCTACTGATAACTGTAGTCTAAATATGACAAAAAAATCTTTCTATTAAAAAATGAATTCAATGTAAACTTCAGAGGGTTCACATAAGCCAACAGATACTAGCTAATTGCAGTTTTTAATATCAATAATGAGAGAATACATACCTTTACAAATTGTAGCACACTCATTGTACCCACCCTAGTTTATCTGAATTTACTGTCTTAGTGGATGTGTTGGCGTTTAAAGTGAAAACTGCTCGGTTCCGATTTCACTGTAAACATCAACACTAGAATTTACATAGATCATATCGATGTGTCCAAAAAATAGGACAAAACGTGCTTCCTGGACTCCTGCACAAGCTGCTATTTAAAAATTCACGATTTCATTGATTAACATCCGTACGTTAAAATAAACAATCACGAACTTGGAAAAAGTGACAATGATAACACTATAAATTTGAAAATAAAAACATTAGAATAATATAAACTGATTTTAAAAACTGATTGCGCAATAGTTTGAATTAAATATCCAGTTTGTGTAATCACAAATAAATACTAATAGTGTAATAAAGGAAGAATTCAGGTGTGTGTGTGTGGGGGGAAACCAGTTTATTATTTAATGCACAATCACACAATAGTTTAGTAAAAGTTGAAAATCCTACATCGAATACATGATTTGTACATCTTCCATCAGTTGTCTTTTACAAACTTCATCGTTCCTTTATTCCTGTTGTTAGTGTGATGGCTTTTAGTTTTCCTCTTTCTTCTCCTCATTTTAATCTTTTCGACCTTCTGCTCTCAAAAATACCACGTCCAATTGGTGCTACATACTACTTGTATCTGTCAACATAAGTAGCATGCACAACAATAGTAAAGATAAACTGATTAACAAAACACTAGTAAGTACCTTCACGTTAAAACTACTTTCAAGGGCTTACAATTGGCCCATCTTAAAATGAGTTCGTGAAGTAAGTGTAGAAAATTATGACCGTTGAAGATTAATTGTGTCAAGTACGGAATAGTTACTTATATTGGATGATTGTTGCAATATACCGTAAATTGATTTAAGTTAACATAGTATGTCATTGCATGAAAACTCAGTGATCTGGTGGTTAATCACCTACTGAAGGAACTAAAGGGCCAAGATTTGATCGATGGCTACTCATTGGATGTTCACTACTGAAGATTCGCACGTTGAGACAAAACAGATGTTCATTCCTACTTGATTTCAAATTGTCAATCATTTACTATGAAGAAGTAATTTACAAATTCAGTTGTTTTACCGAATATAGGTGAATCAATTTGTATCAATTACCTAACAAATTATTAGATTTTATCTAGACAAGATAAACAACAAAATTCAGATGGAAAATATTGAATAATCATCCAAGTAACAAACTTCTTGTCCAAGTACAGCAAAGATCAAACGTGGGACTGTACTCAAAGACATTACTGATCCTAGTAACCACTGAGTCGAAATGTATGGATATATACTTCAATTTAATGTGGCGATTATTTCATGACAACCATATTAATAGTGTAATCTACTCCAGATATAGCTGGACCCCAACTTCTGAATCAAATTTGGCTCCTAATAGAATGTTGTAAACTCAGTGAATGCCGAGGTTGTAGATGTTCATTGTGGGGAACCACTAAAAATAGAAAATTATCCACAAACTAAACTAACGTTTACTGAATGTTGTTAGATAATTTTAAATTTAGTTGTATCACTAAAGATCCACTTTCAAAAGACATTTACGTATAATTTCCTAATCATATCGCAATACTAATAATCATTACTACGTATCATACATGTCTTCGTACAGGTAGGTTGAATATAATGACATTCGTTGTAACGCACACACAAACATATAAACTTCATGTCCTGGAAAAATTCTCTCAGTGTTTTGCCCCACATAGTAATTTCCTGAAAAAATTCATTTGAAACAGTAGGAAGTATCCATTATCTGCTTGTGTTAATCGAATGTAATATACACAACATGTGTGCATATATGCATTTATCATTGTACTAGATAGTGTTACATCGTGTAAACACGATTCCAATGTGTAAATACAATTTAGTTTGCAAATTACTTTGTATTATCTTGCAGTGTTTCAGTCACTTTTGCACTCCGTTTGTGTGTGTGTGGTGCACAATTTCAATTGCAAAAATGTGCTTTGATATTCTGCATGAAAACTATTAATCGTCTTCATTTGTATGTTCAGCACAATCTTGGCTCATCCATATGTGTGTGTGTGTGTTTAGTGAACATATACATACAATTCCGTACACACTCACTCATTTACACTAAAATTCACTGAACAGTCGTTTACAACTTGACAATAATTAATACTACCTTTGTGATGACGGTTCTATTTCACCTAAAAGTAAAGTGTAATTCATTCAAGTATTCATTTGTTCGATGGATGATTGATTGGCTGATTGAATTGAATTGAAGCGCATCTATCATCTATATCATTACTTGATAGTATTCATTACAAATGGAAACTATTCAATAACTAATCAACATAATCATTAAATAATTACATAATTGATAGACAATGTATGAGAAAAATTACATTTTCAGAGAATTGAATAAATGACTAGGTGAAACTAATCATCTCAGCTTATAATCAAATGTCAACTATAAGTGTGTATTCACATTAATTATATCGTTAATTAAAATATTTATTACTAGTAGACGTGTGTATGAATGTGTATGCATATATATATATATATATATATATATACCGTTTCTTCAAATTTACTGTGATTCAATCACCTTTGTGTTATAAAAGTAGACAAGATTAATGTAAAATCAATCACTTTTATAAATTTATAACTATACGTTACTTAAATCCCAACTTATGGTAACGACGAACACTATGGTGTTGACAGTCATGACACATTACTACTGAAGAAACGATAATTATAAATGATACTCGGAGTTCTAACGAGGAGTCGTTACCAGTGGAGTTCAACCAGGTCTGTTGTGAGATAGGAACTCACTGAAGACAATGGTGTACGGTAGCGCAACTTCGTGGATTGGTTGAAGCTAGACATTAACACCATTGGATGCCGGCACAGTGGTCTATTTAGTTAAGCGCCTAGCGCGAGACCGATAGATCCTTAATTCGAATCCCATGGGCAGGGTCGTAGATGCACACTGCTGAGGAGTCGCACGCTAGGACGAAATGACCATCTAGTGCTTTCAGGTTTTCAATAGTGGTCGGTTCAATGTCTAAATCAATAACTTAATAATCTCCATAACCCCTATACTGATAATTGTAGACATGAAAGATTCAATGAATTTTGTGTGAAATTCAATCATAAATTCAGTGTCTTAAGACAATTTAATTAACCTTTAATTAATTTTCATACCAATTTTTTGTACATTAAATCAATGATAATTGAATGGTACAATAGTCCTTTTTACTTTGATGAATAATTAGACACTTCATATTTACTCATTCCGACACTTAAATAAATAAGTAGACTTGAATATTCAATTAATCGGTAAAATTAATCATTTTAAACAAACGAAAAATAATCTAATTAAATTGAATTCCATAAAACATTGAATGATCATAATGAGAAATAGTTTACTATCTGTCATTTGTGTGTGAAATAAAATATCAATGATTTTATAAGTTAGTGTATTTCACACCTTTTTAATTAATGATAATGTAAGTTCATTGTATAAAGGATACAGTTAGAAAGAGGAATAGAACAACTTTTAGTCTCAAGTTAATAGGTCAACATAAAGTGTACTAATTCAATTGTATGATGTATATTTGTATTAGTAGGGTTTTTTGTGGATATTATAGTAATTTCAATAGTTGAGATCATGGATCAATTGAAGCTAGACTACCATGGAAAACCTAGAAACATTAGACGACCGTTTCGTTCTATTGTGGGATCCCTCAGCAGTGCATATCCACAATCCCGCCTCATTAGATTCAAATTCAGGAACTATCAGTATTTAACACCTTTTCTTTATTTTATATAGTTAATGATGTGCAAGTTAGTAGGATGTAGGATACAGTTAGAAAGAGGAATAAAACAACTTTTAGTCTCAAGTTAATAGGTCAACATAAACTGTACTAAGTCATTTGTATAGTGTGTACTAGTTGTAAAGGATTTTTAATTAATTAAGGGGAATGGTAAAATAAGATATAATAAATCTGAAACTAAAATGATTATTGTTCGTTGAAGAGGATACTGTAGGTCATACATTGTCACAATGTTTGTATGTATGTCTACCTTATTTATGTGAAATATTTACTTTATTGGTAATGAGCTAAATGAATGATAAAATATAACAATAAAGCATAATAGTTAATGATTAATTTTAAGATACCGCAAAAGCAAAATTGACAGTATGAAAGATTTGTGAAAATTGTGGTATTATGGTGTGGGTTACTTATATCCACATAAGTAGTATATAACGATGGTCAGGCATAGAATGTATTTCATTAGAAAGTCGATGAAGAAAGAATGGGAACGGAATGCAATCGGTATGAAAACGCATGAACAATGAAATATCAGACAATCGATTGATGTTTTCAACAGGAACAGTCAAGTTTAAGATGATGGATTGATATTTAGCGAATTAGATATTTACTATATGGTTCTCAGATTTTATTGAGATGGTCTGTAATTTCGTGTCAAATACATTCGATTGTCCCTACTGGTGTTCTTGTTCACTACAGTATTTTCACAGTTGAAATAACTAGTCTGTTTTAGATAGATTGCGACTAAAAGTCTGGAAGCAGTGGACGGCCGTTCACATATAATATGACACTCCTGAAGTTTTAGTGAGAAGCCGTGACTAGTGAACTTCAATATGTGTTCGGTATGAGTCATTCATCCATCGAAAACGATGAAAGATGTTCGCGCAACATATTGAAGTTAGACATTAAAACCGTCGGATGCTGGCTCATTGGTCAAGGATTTAAGCGTTCGCGTATGAGACCGAAAGTCTTGTTTTCGAGCCTCACGTTTCGGATCTTGGATGCACATTGCTAAGAAGTTTGTAAAATGACTCAACTCGTCATTGATCTAATTACTATTTCAGTAAGATCAAATACTATGAAACAATGGTGAGTGTAGAATCCATTAGGGAGGGTAGAACATTTTGTTTCAATGGTTCGGAATCGTACAGATTTTGAAACAATACACGAATATATAATCAAACATCTTACATAGCTTCTAGTTTCAGTTATTATTATTATTAGCTTTATTCAATATTATATTTTTGGTACAATATAGAATTCTCAGCGCAAAGTATTTCAACAAGTTTCCGTTTCTTTCTTCTTGGTCGGTCCTGGCGATAAATATTGAGTGATCGCCAGTTAGATGTTAGCAGTTCACTAAATGAACATCTGAATAATGTGCATTCTTTTCGCTGTATATTGCCAGCAACCACATTGGCTCTTATTGAGTTTTTTGTAACTTTGACAACGAAAGGTTGTACACTTTTCAGAAACGCAGCAGAATACATCATGCGATTAATAAACATATTGATATATTAGAACAAACAAAAATAGATAACTTGTTGAAATATCTAAATGGCAGGAACAGGTAGCCCAGATGCTCTTTATGATAGATAACTTATCATTCCAGATAACGTAAACAGCATCTACTTCTTAAGGAAATGAAAAATTCGGTTATTTCTTATTAGCTAAGATCATTTCATTCTGATGATCTCGTTTGTGACTGATTTCCTTTTTAAATTGTATTGCATTCGTTTATTTTTTCATTGTTGTTGACTGTCATGTTCATTTCACACTTAAACATGTAATTGATTGATCATTCCGCATATAGATTGTCCAAAATGACAACAAAATCTCTACAATTAAATCATCTATCGTAAAACTTAACACTTAAAAAAAATTTAACTTTACATGGTGAGTAGTAAATTGGCCTCTCACCTCTCTTTATAGTTGGAAAAACCCTTCTGAATTATATTGATGTTCTTAATATCGATCGAAAATATTATTTATTGCTATTGCTAATTCAACTAGCAGATTTTCCAATTCTATAGTTCTTTTCCCTTATCTCTCTATCTCGTTTTTTTGTCCATTTTACTGAACCTTTTATTCGATGTATAAACCTTAGAATTCCCTGACTCCATCATTTCTAAATTATCATCTCTTACTAGTTGTCTCAGGACAAGATTAGAAACCATGACCAGTGGCATTGCATGACTGTATAAAGTCACAAAAAAGAGATCATTGATTTGAATGTTAAATGCTCGCCATGATGTCTGAAATTCCCGTGTATAATTCCTAACGGTGTTGTGAATATGCACTGTTGAAGAGTCATATTCTATGACGAAGCAATTATTTACTATTCCCTAATTTTCAATAGTTGTCTAGCTATTGTTAATCCATAGGGTAAACTACAAAATTCGTTGATTGGACTCTTTTACTATTGTGCTAAGTATATAAATATTTCACAGATTGAAATCGTGAGTCAGTTGAAGCTAGACCACCATGGAAAACCTGGAAGCACTGGACGGCCGTTTCGTCCTAGTATGGGACTCCTCTGGTGAGAAGCCGTTACCAGTGGAGTTTAACCAGGTCTGTTGTGAGATATCAGATCACTGAAGACAATGGAATACGGTGGCGCAACTTCGTGGATTGGTTGAAGTTAGACATTGGCACCATTGGATGACGGCTCAGTGGTCTAGTTGGCTAAGCGCCTAGCACGAGACTGATAGGTCCTGGGTTCGGATCTCGCGGGGTGCGGGATCGTGGATGCGCACTGCTGAGGAGTCCCATACTAGGACTTAACGGCCGTTCAGTGCTTCCAGGTTTTGCATGATGGTCTAGCTTCAACTGACTCATGATTTCAATCCGTGAAATTTCTAAAATCTCCACAAAACCCCTTCTGATATAAATATTTCTTTAAAAAACCATTTTAACTGAGTAATAAATTTACCAAGTTTTTTTAAAACAAAATTATTCATTATGATTCATTTAACTATGACTTTGTCACCATGTTTACAACTATTTACTACCTTTTTTGTATCTTTATCCATATACCCTACACTTCCTCTCGCTTATTCATTAAAAACCATAAATAAACAAATAAAATTTAATGAAATCTACCTAAGCTTTGTAGAGAAATGAATATGGTGAACAAGACATAAACAAAGACATTTTACAACATAGACACGTGTACATTACGGATGGTGTATAGACAAACACAAATAGTGGTAGATTCCTATGTACACATGTGTACCTGTATACATACATAGGTAAAATGTCAGAATGATACATATGTATAATATGACAACATTTTCTTGGAATTGTTAAACGATTTATTAGGTGTGAATTATTCTGAAAGATTGTAATTAGTTTCTCTCGTAGCACCTTAGTAAGTGTTTTCTTTTTTCTGTTACTATAATGGTTTTTTCTTAATAACATTTTGTTTTTGAAAGGCAAGTAAATATAAATCTTACCTAATTTGAAGTGAAATACATTATCATCTATGTAATTAATCTTGTGTGTATGATACTGACGAAGTTTACTTGGATATCAATCTCTTGAATTGTTATGATTGTGATATGTTTTGCACTAAATAAAAAGATATTCACTAAACTGACAGATAAACAGTTGAGATTATGAGTCAATTGAAGCTAGATCACCATGCAAAGCCTGGAAGCAATGGACGGCCGTTTCGCCCCAGTATGGGACTCCTCGGCAGTGCGCATCTACGATTCCGTCTCACGAGATTCGAACACAGGAGCTATCAGTCTCGCGCCAGGCGCTTAACCAACTAGACCATTGAGCCGTCATCCAATGGTGTTAATGTCTAATTTCAACTAATCCACCAAATTGAGCGACACATCCACCATTGTCATCAGTGAGTTACTACCTCACAACTGACCCGGTTGAACTCCACTGGTCACTGCTTATCACTAGAACTCTAGGATATATCTCTTGAAGCCAGTCACTAGTGAGTATATGTTAATTAGTATCAGAAGGGGTTTTGTGGAGATTGTAGTAATTTCAAATAAACATTTTACCACTATGGAAAACGGTGTAGGACATTCGTTTTATTGATATTTTCTCAAGTATGAATTTAGATGAACGATTGAAAGAAAAATCTAATTAGTAGGTAAGTGTTCTATCAGATCAGACTTGTCAGCTGAATGTACCCAGACTCAATGAACAAGCTAGTGCTTATTTGGACTCAGTAGATCCGTGGATAACGTGTCAGTGTCTAAAGTGAAAGATATTACGTTCTAGTCTAAATGTGACATATAGACTATGAGATGCAAGTATTTTTGCCAGATGAGTATCAAATAGAGAAAACAAACAAGCGCAGAATTAAGATTTTACTGCCAGCCTGTATCCGAGTTCGCTAAACGTTAAAACTAGATAGTTAAATTCTCTAATGGTGAATAAATCCTAATAGTGACTGATCGGTTGCACTCCGTAGCATGAAAAATTGGAAAATATGAACACAAAAGAATAGAAGGAATATTGGTCACTAAACAATGACCAATCAGTGCACATATCTCGGCTCTAACTCAGTATTAATGTTTCTGACTTTGACGCTGATTCTGATCCCACATGATTAAAGATAATTAAAGGAGAGTCAAATAGTACGAAGACTATGTGGGGTATGATTTCTTGTTGATTATCTCCAACTATCTAACATCAGAATGTGATACATCATAATGTCAAGCCACTCAGAATCAAAAGTATAATGTAGTTCAGTCAATAAAATTCGATTAATTTTAGGGACAAAACATATACTACACTGATTTATACTTAGTGATCAATCACTGCGAAGATGGAGTTTATTTTAAATTTAATTTTGGTGCATTTAACGGGTTAATTCAATTACGATATATATCTCTCACTACACACTGGACTCGTTTTGCAGATGAGTAGATTGAAATGAGTACGAAGGCATGAATACGAAACTGACAAATAATGTATACAAATGGTAGGTATGAATTATACGCGATGGTTCTTCAGAAATAGACGAGCACATATAGTCTGAAATATTGAGTAGTTCATACTTGACTTTAATATGTAATCTTAGTTATAATTTCTTACTCGCCTTTTGAGTTCAAAAGGGCTTGTCAGCACAGACACGTGTTGCACCCATACTCTTCTAGAGTACCAAATCTTCCATTATTTACAAGTGTAACATTGTATAATATCAAACATGAGTGGTAAGTTTGACAGTATCTTTTTGTTATAACCTAGAATTAGCGGTCAAATAACATAAAACAAAAGAAAATTAAGGTCGTTCTCTTTCGTTTTTAGTACTCATCGGTAGTATTCATTCGCATAAATGAACAAAAACATGAATGAATGACACTCCCGTCTTATAGTGGATTGGAATCCAATGGTACACTTTTCATTCACAAAATGCTACGATCCGCAATCAATCTCAACAGAAAACGACTGTTTTATCTCTTAACCTAAATGGTTTCACTGGTCACTTATTGTTGGGGTGATCCAGAAAATTGCTTGCAAAAGACAAGTAAGCATCAGGAAACACTAAGAAGCGTTTCATCCAATCAGCGTCCACTTGAAGTCTTAGCCAAAAATATCAAGGAAGCGAAATGTCACATGCGGAGGCTCTGATTGGTTGGCTGCTACATTGCTACTATGTTTAGTAGCATTCCAGAATCTTCTGGCAGTCCAAGGACATTTAAAATATTATAAAAACCCTGTATTTTCTGTATTAGGATGAACCTTGGAGTAAAGTACTTCTCGTATGCTTTGAGTCTTCTCTCTCGTGTTCAGGTCGCTATCTAGTTCTAGCTTGGGGGTTACAGAATAGCTTAGGAGACGAATATAGCGTTCACTCCGCAAGATTTATCACTTATTCCTATTGGGAGCTTCTGAAATTCGTCCCTTGAAATTAATGACTAATGAACATAACATTTCGATAATGATATTAGAAGACGAAGAATATCAGAACTATGTGATATATTAGCGCAATACATTTCGAACAACCTGGTCACACATATACTTGTTAAGAGCATTTATATATAAAAATAAAAGGTCAACTAGACAGGAAACGGGTAAGAGGAGATAAGGATAATGATAAGAGTAATAATAATAATAATAATAATAATAATAATAATAATAATGTGAACACAAAGCGAAACCTAATCACTCTGGATAGTAAGTCAATATTACCAGGGTAGGTTTCGCTTTGTGTTCACATTATTATTATTATTATTATTATTATTATTATTATTATTATTATTATTATTATTACTCTTATCATTATCCTTATCTCCTCTTACCCCGTTTCCTGTCTAGTTGACCTTTTATTTTTATATATAAATGCTCTTAACAAGTATATGTGTGACCAGATTGTTCGAAATGTATTGCGCTAATATATCACATAGTTCTGATAATCTTCGTCTTCTAATATCATTATCGAAATTTATCAAAGGGACTAATTGTTTTGAACATAACATTGTTATTTATCAAGGCGTTTTATAAAGAAGTTTCAAACCAGTATAAAAAATTGTCCATAACTCTCTACTAATTGGTTTGAAATTATTTACGAAATACTAGTGTATCCACCTTATTTTGAGTTGCATCTCGATTATGACAGGTAATGAAAACACTAATCTGTTTAAACCAACATGGGTTGGATAGGATCCACCCGTATAACGTCTGAGTTGTAAAAAGCTAGTGGTATTCATTCATGGTTTGTTAAATTCACTCTCACTAGTACAATGTTATTTACAGGATATACATATTTATGTATTATAAAGGGTGAGACTTTGTGGAGATCACATAAATATTTAGGCGGTATTCTTTGAAGATTGATGTCTGTTGCGGTATTTTCGCAGACAAAGTAGAAACGGACATCCGTTCAGTCCTAGTGTTGGACGCCTCATCAATGCTTACTCATCATCCCACCGAGGATCGCGAAATATTACAAATTGATTAAAGTTGAAAGTGTGTTCCAACTGATGTCAACCTGGTGATTCTAAAAATTACGCAATCGCAACAAGATCGGAATATCATGGTTTGGATTCCTGAACTCATCGCACGTGTGTGCACTACTTAGCTTTAGATGGTGGTTGGAGGTAGTCAACAGGAAACCCTGGACCCGGGTTTCGTGATTCTTGGCACTCGTCAGCAACGTGTACCTGTAATCTTGAGGGAACTGATGCTCCCTGGCGGATTCGATCTCGTGTCACCCAGCTTCACAGTCAGAGACGTTATCACTGAGCTATCCGAGCCGCGACTAACCTCCTGTAGGACTGAGATGTAATCACAATTGATTGATCACTGGGTGGTGATCAATGTCATGCTTGTCTAGTCCTTATTAGTGCACATCGAATGCTATCGATCATGTTGCAATGTGGCCAACAGTCACGGCTCGGATAGCTCAGTGGTAACGTCTCTGACTGTGAAGCTGGGTGACACGAGATCGAATCCGCCAGGGAGCATCAGTTCCCTCAAGATTACAGGTACACGTTGCTGACGAGTGCCAAGTAGCACGAAACCCGGGTCCAGGGTTTCCTGTTGACTACCTCCAACCACCATCTAATCTCAATACATAGTGCCCGCAGTGTCGAGTCACCTAGACTGGTGGCCACATTGCAACATGATCGATAGCATTCGATGTGCACTAATAAGGACTAGACAAGCATGAGATTGATCACCACCCAGTGATCAATCAATTGTGACTACTTAGCTTTCCTATCATAGGATGAAGAATCTATCTAGAATTATCTGGTTTCCAACATTATTCTTAATGTAGGTATCATGACGAATATATGACTTGATAATTTAAGATTAATTGAGCATTGGGTATGTTGTTATTAATAAAAAGTAATATCAGTTCAGGGGTTGTGGAGATTGTTAAGTTTTTGATTGAGATCATGAACCGATTGATGTTAGACCACCATTGAAAACCTGGAAGCACTGGACGGCCGTTTCGTCCTATTACAGGACTCCTCAACAGTGTGCATTCACGATCCCGCCCGCGGGATTCGAACTCAGAGCCTTCGGTCTCGCGCGCAAACGCCTAACCCACTGGACCACTGAGCTGGCATCATACAGTGTTAATGTTTAACCTCAACCAATCCACGAAGGTTAAACATTAACACTATTGGATGCCGGCTCAGTGGTCCAGTAGGCTAAGCGTTTGCACGCGATACTGAAGGCCCTGGGTTTGAATCCCGCGGGCAGGATCGTGGATGCGCACTGCTGAGTCCCATAATAGGACGAAACGGCCGTCCAGTGCTTCCAGGTTTTCAATGGTGGTCTAACATCAATCGGTTCATGATCTCAATCAAAAAACAATATATTTGAAATATCCCAAAGGGTAGAAAAATGGCATTTTCTGGTGTTTTGCGACTCTGTGTAAGCCACTTCTTCAGAGAATCAATCATTAAATTAACCCAAGTTTAGATAGTACAAAGGAACAAAGCGAAAATTTATTGAACAACCAATTAAAAAGCAGGTCTGACCATGCCAATGTCATGTCGCTCTTGTCAAGGTGACTTGTATGAGACATATTTGTTTGTCAGTGGACAAAAAAATGTAACATTTGTTATGTGAAATGATATGGTTGATTTTGTATGTATGATAATAGTTTGAGATGTGAATAGAATCAGACATGGGAGCTCGGATAGGTAGTCCAATTCAGATAGACAGTAGGAAGTATTTTCCTATTGAATGCAGTAGGATTTCGATAATTTTATTATCGACTTCACGGTTGCTAAAAATAGTATGGACTGTGTATTACCTATCTAATTTGGAGCCTTTTAAGTTCTACAGGATTGTTAAGTGGTTATTTTTGTGTATTTAATATATTATTTGGCTTAGTTCAAGATTTCATGAGATGACTCGAGGAGGCTCTAATAAGCTCAGAAAGAGCCGAAGATACTCTGTCCAACCAGCTTTTGATAGAATATTCGAGAATCCCTACTTGTAGCTTCCCCATTGGACAAATGCTAATAACCCCCTGTGTGCTGACTGGATAACTATGATGATGATTTCATTTTTACTAAAAACTAAAAATACCTGACAGTTTTGAACCATAAGTGACAGTGTTTGGAATGACATTCCTTTCATTTGTCTTCTGTCTTTTTATTTGCGACTTGGGATGGTTCAAGTTATACGTGGTATATTAAGAATCTAGGCTCTAGATATAACAACTGGCAACGGGGATGGGATACCCTCTCAAATATAGAAGAGATCACAATGGACACATCGTAATTTATAGACTTCAACTCAATACATAAAACGATATCAAAATTAAACATGTTTTTCTTGGCAAATTACACATATAACTAAACACATGGCTGAATTCAATATTTTATAGAATTGAATATTCTGTATTCTACATTCATTCATACTTTTCTTACAAGTAAAATGATTTCCAAGTGAAAATTCAGTGAGACTATAGTTAATGGACGACCTTTGAGCGACGTTAGACTGACCACCTAATAACTAGGACCAAATGAGGGTTATAAACCAGTGTGAGGAATTAGAATGATGATTTACAAGAATTAGATTTCAGTTTTTCATTATGAATTGACATTAACAATAATGCCAAAACTCTATTTAACCAACTGGATGATTGAATTTCGCGCCAAAATTCGAGACCTATAATCTTATACCTGATTGGTTCATCCATAAATTATAGTCTCGCCATTTTCATCAGAATAAAGTCACGCGTCATGTACTTAATAATAATAATCAATTCAGCATATAGTTTCTTCAGGAAACGAAGTAAAAAATTTTTGAAAACTAATTTACCCATTTATGATTGTCTCATTTTTGATGAGTTTAAATGTTAAATAGCTATTGGCAATCAAGTTTGACATAATCGTTCGTCAATTATTTGTCTAGGTTGTTGGAATGAACAATATGTGACCTCATATACATAGATAGATAGATAGATACGTACATACACACACATCTATGAACATGAAAGTGTCAATGAATATATAAGTTGAAATGTCCATACCCTGTTTCCTATGTGCAAATTAATATTTGGGGATTATATATGCATAATTAGTTTGTCAGATGTTATAACACATTGATTTCAGTGAAGTGTTATAAAACGGTTTAATGATTTCCAGTTGTTGTTGTTGCTGTTTATTTGTTTCTTTTCCATTCCATGCACATTGTTTGTGTTATAGTGAAGAATGAATGGTCACGTGTTTTCAAGTCATATTGAGAATCATTAAATACACTGGGTAATAAAAATTCATTATTGAATGAAGTTTATGTCGCTGAAAATGTCTGCCATTTACATTAATCACTAGAATGGTAATAACAATAATGGCTTACTTGGATAATTTCTGGAAATTGAATTAGAAGTCAGTTGTCCAAAATGGACCCAGTCAGTCAACGCTACACAAAACATGCCAAATAGATGAACCGATTTAAGCTGCCATACAACATCGTCACAGAGAGATGTCTCAGTGGTATATTTATTAACAGTATTAGTGATAATAGAAAAGTCTAAAGAATAGGTTATATGATTCGTGATGGCAATATAAATTCGTAGAATAGTAAAAAATTGTTTTTACAATCATTAAGGAACTAAGAAAAAACAAAAGGAGAATGCAACTGCGCCATCGCGAACGATCCTTGAAGTCTACAAACATTGGTTATGATGACCATGTAAACCTCAACCAAGTAGTCTTCACCTATCTACATGGTTTGATTCAACAGTCATTGGCTTTCGTAGACCGACTCCAATCTTTTATTTCGGAACAGATTTTTATCAGAAATATGGGGATGAAGACGGAAAGTTTTGTGAAAGGAAAAGATAAAAATTGAATGACTTGCTACAATGAAAACCAGTAACAAAATAACTTTGAATAATCTGAGTTATTGAATAGAGACAATAAAGCATTTACTATTGAGTAATAATGGAACAATCAAATGAATGGAAATCATCACTCTACATCAACGTCAGTGACTACGAAAAAGCATTTGACACCGTGGACAGGACAACACTATGGAAGCTTCTTCGACATTACGGCCTGCCTAAGGAAATAGTCAATGTCATACGGAATTACTATGATGGATAAAACTGCAAAGTCGTGCATGGAGGACAGTTGACAAACTCGTTCGAGGTAAAGATCGGTGTCAGGCAAGGTTGCTTACTCTCACCCTTCCTCTTTCACCTGGTGATCGACTGGATCATGAAGACGTCAACATTTGCGGAGAAGCATGAGATACAGTGGACAGCTATAATGCAGCTGGACGATCTAGACTTCGCAGATGATCTGGCTCTTCTATCGCACACACAACAACAAATGCAGGAGAGGACGACCAGTTTAGCAGCAGCCTCAGCAACAGTAGGTCTCAACATACACAAGGGGAAAAGCAAGATTCTCCGATACAACACAACATGCAACAATCCAATCACACTCGACGGAGGAGATTTGGAAGATGTAAAAACCTTTACATATTTGGGAAGCATCATTGATGGACAGGGTGGATCTGATACAGATATGAAGGCGTGGATCGGTAAAGCAAGAGCAGCATATTTACAATTGAAGAACATCTGGAACTCAAAGCAACTCTGTCAACCAACACCAAGGTCAGGATTTTCAATAAATATGTCAAGAGAGTTCTATTGTATGGGGTGGAAACCTGGAGAGCTACGAAAGTCATCATCCAGAAGATACAAGTGTTTATTAACAGTTGTCTACGCAAAATACTTCGGATCCATTGGTCAGACACTATCTGCAACAAACTACTGTGGTAGAGAAAAAACCAGATCCCAGTGGAGGAAGAAATCAAGAAGAAGGGCTGGAAGTGAATGGGATACACATCGAGGAAATCACTCTACTGTGTCACAAGGCAGGTCCTCACATATAATCCTCAAGGCCAAAGGAAAAGCGGAAGACCAAAGAACACATTACACCGGGAAATGGAGACAGACATGAGAAGAATAAACAAGAATTGCATAGAAATAAAAAGAAAGGCTCAGGATAGAGTGGGTTGGAGAATGCTGGTCGGCGGCCTATGCTCCATTGGGAATGACGGGCGTAAGTAAGTAATTGAGTAATAAGTTCATTTACCTAATCAATTCTTTAAGAAGCTTATGAAGTATATAAACGAATAATTTATTAATTAACTGATAACATATATAGGTTAATGTTTTTTTCTAAA
This sequence comes from Schistosoma haematobium, assembly GCF_000699445.3. NCBI lineage: Eukaryota > Metazoa > Platyhelminthes > Trematoda > Strigeidida > Schistosomatidae > Schistosoma > Schistosoma haematobium. Next base: position 41,134,521 of record NC_067197.1, on the reverse strand, counting down.
TAAAAACACAGAACTAAATTTCACTCTTCATATCGAATTGTTTTCAGTAATTCAACATGATAAACATATTTACAAATATTATTTCAATAGTTGAGATCATGAGTCAACTGAAACTAGACCACCATGAAAAACCTATTATGCGACTCCTCAGCAGTGAGCATTCACGAACCTGCCTCGTGAGACTCGAATCCAGGTTCCATCAGTCTTGCGCGCGAGCGCTTAACCATTAACCACTGAGCCGGTCGGCATCCAACAGTGTTAATGTCTAATTTCAACTAATCCACGAAATTGAGCGACACATCCACCATTGTCTTTAGTGAACTACTATCTCACAACAGACCTGGCTGAACTCCACTGGTCACTGCTTCTCACCAGAACTCCAGGAAATACCTCTTGAAGCCAGTCACTAGTGAGTATATGTTGATTAGTATCTCTCAATTTCATGGATTGGTTGAAGTTAGACATTAACACCATTGGATGTCGGCCGGCTCAGTGGTCTAGTGGTTAAGCGCTCACATGCGAGACACATAGGTCCTGGGTTCGTAATCCCACGAGGCGGGATCGTGGATACGCATTGCCACGAAGGAGTCCTACAATGGAACGAAACGGCCGTCCAATGCTTCCAGGTTTTCCATAATGATTTAGCTTAAATTAACTCATGATCTCAACTATTCAATTTACTATAATATCCACAAAAAACCCCTTCTGATACCAAATATTATTTCATTTCATCGACTGGAAAATTCCTTATTTATTCAAATTGATTATTCATATATCAATAGCTGTTACTAAGATTGAATTCTATCAACCTATTCGTGATTTCTACGAAAAAAAAACTGACAAAAATTCTTTCAAACTAATGTCAACCTTACGTCATAGATGAAAATAATTCCATGAATTAATTATGGGGTAACATTTGTCAGAAATTCAAAGACTTTGAAATAATATCACGATTTTACATGGTTGTTGCTGTTGTTTTTTCTTCTAAATGGTGATTATACAGAGAGGATTAGCAAGTTTTATTGTTCATTAAGAAGTGATAACATTGATTAGAACGTGCTTTTTTGCAAAATTTTTTTACTTTACACAAGTATTTCAACCAACAAGATGATTAATCCTTAGTACACAAACTAGATGCACATACTTTAAATGAATTATGACGAAATTATTTTGGTTAAAATAAATATACATAAATAAAAGTTACTTAGTGTAAATCATATTGTTGATGAGAAAGAATTCATGCCATAGTAACAAATAGAATTTCTTTATTGATCAATCTTTGTTAAATACAAATATATATTAGTATGAGATTGTAGAGATTGTTAAATTTTTGGTCAAGATCATGAAATGATCAATGTTAGATCACCATTAAAAACCTGGAAGCAATGAACGGTCGTTTTGCCGGTGTATGGCATTCCTAACCACGATTTCGAACATAGCAGTCGAACCCAGGACTTTCTGTCTTGTGAGAAACCAAGACTAGTGGAATCCAATCCATGTCAGGTAGAGACAAGTATCTACCTCAGACAATGAAATATGGTCGTATAACACCATGAATTGGTTGAAATTAGATACTAAAACCGTTGGATACCGGAGAATCGGCTAGAGGTTATGCGTTCATGAGCGAAACAGAAGGTCCGGGGTTCGAATCCCGCGTGTGGGATCGTGGGTGAACATTGTGAAGATACTAGGTTGAAACGAACGTCCAGTGCTTCCAGGTTTTCATTGGTGATCTAACAATGATCGATTCATGATCTCAATCAAAAACAAATAAATAGCTTAGAAGGATTAAAAAATTACACACAATACAAACATATTTATTTCAAAAACTCAACCATCTTTTCATCAACAAAATTTCAAAAGATTTCATTATTCTAAAATTGTACGTAACTCACTAATCGAGGCATTTTGTACACTCATGCATTTCGAAATAGTTTCGCTGATAATTACTGATTGATTCACAGAAATGGTGGAAGATGGTAGGGACCTTATAACAATAAGATAATCCAAGGGAATCATATTGAGAAAGACTTAGCGTTCGAAAAGATAACACAGTGCATTAGATGAGATTTGAAAATAGATTGTAGATTTCTCTTTGTCAGTCAGAACATTGTCATTAGTGACTGAGAAGCAAATTTGATACGATCAACAGTTGGTTTGCTGACATTTGATTAGATGACAAAAAATTGTTGGTTCGAAACCAGAGTCAATAGAGATCTTAGTTACTCTTCAATTTTTACTCTTGTAAACGAAATTGAGTCTGACAATAGAAATAATGTAGAACAGGTTGAAGTATACAAGTCAGTGTTGTAGAAGAGATTGTGTATTTAGACAAATTATAATTTTATGGAGAACGTGTTGTCAATAAGGGTACCTAATAAAAAAATGCTTAAGATAAACGGAGTATGCGTCGGAATTTTTTAAAAAGGGTAACACTTTATTATACTCACACAACCACCACTAACATCATCATCATCATTAAATATTCCATTCGCAAACTCCCATCAGTTGTACTTCATATTCTGTATGATTCTTCCGACTAACAAATCCCTTTTAAGTTCCGTTTTTGTTTTCTTCAACTCGTCCTTCATAGCCTTCCGATGCCAGGATTTCCACTTCTCACTGATGTTACATACTACTTATGTCCGTCGATGTAAGTACCAAACACCACAAGCTTACTGTTTTTATAGCTTCCTGCTTCAAAGTAAATACTGTTCACTCATCACATTGAATTTAATCACCAAAGAAACATTTAAATAGAATAGAATGTAGCACTTAAGAAGTTATTAAGTACTTTTATCGTTCTGATATGGAAAAAACACCCTAAGGGTGTATTATTGATAATGGTGTTAATACTACTCACAAAATCCATTATCAATAAACAACAGTTCAGTAAAGATAGTTGAAAATTATCCAAAGATACATACAGTATAACTTATTCATATTTCTTTAAGTGGATTAATTGTTTCAACTGTACATTGAACATAAAATGAAATAGATTAATCAAATAGTGAAAATTGCGAGCAAACATAAGACTCGTGTACAAACTTAAAAGAGTGAGAGAAATGAGTAAATTTGGAATACAAAAGTGAGTTAGCCTTGAATAAAGTAGGTAAGTAAATAACTCGTCAAATTATTTCCTATTCCTCAAACCATAAACAATGTGAATATCAAATGAAATCAGTTATATAAAACAGGAAATGAGAACTTCATTAACAAAACTGTATACTACTCATTGCTACAGAAAACCAAGAAACTGCTCATTCGTTTCCTTAGCAGATAGTAATAAACGAAATTCCTCTGCCAATAATTGGATGAATAAATGAGTGAAGAAGTTTCAGTAGTCATACGATTCATCCTAAAGACTGTAAAATAATTATTAATGTGGAAAATTAATTACCATGCGGATTTTATAAAATTTATAACTATTAACAAATAATATGTGTTCTGACTTTGGGGAGGTTTACGAAATTGTTACTTAAGCCTAATTCCTCTCTTCTTAGGTTTAGGTCGTCATCCAGGAATTGCTGAACACTTCTGTCATATGTCATCCTCTTTATTTGTTGTCAAGTACTATTCACTGAGTTAATGAATGCGTCCTAATCGTGACTTGGTGTGTCCCTTTGTTTTCCTCGTTTTATTTTAATCTGAGGACTTTGATTGTGGATACCACTTCTCTCGATACATCTTCTAACGCTCAAAACTGATTGCTGACAACTGTCTTGAATTCGCTGAGTATGCTAGCATCTAGAATGAAGACAGCATTGCAGTGTTGCATTCCCGATTCTCTAATACTTCTTTAACATCAGTCTTAGCAATCATTTGGTAGTGATCTGCATCCAAAACTCTCTTTGTTCTTACATCTTCCACGGATGCTTTAATGATCATTGAACCATGAGATTTCCTAGTCAATATAATTACAATATACTCTTGGAAGTCTGTAATACCAACCATACACCAGTCTCATTCTCCTTAAAAACACAGAAGCCACACATAATAAAATGTGAAATTACAGTCATTTGTTCAGATCTGTTAATGCATACTATTAACGATACCGAATACTGATAAGTCTTATTAATTTGAACGGTTTATTCGGTTCCTAAGCTATTCTGGTAACCCGCAAGATAGAACTACGCAGCGACCTGAACTCCAGAGAAAAGGCGCAAAATAAGCAAAAAGCACTTTACTCCAAAGGTTCATTTTTGTACAGAAAAACACGGGTATTTATAGATGTTAACATTTGTTAAATCAACATCATATTTTGGCCAATCCGCTAAAAGATATATTATGCTACTGACCAATGGTAGCACGCTACGTTGATATTCTAGAAAGCTCCATCATGCTCTGATTAGCCAGGACTCTTCGGTCCCTTTTAGGCCTCTGGAGGCTCCGTTGCAGTTCTCGGAAAGCCGATTCAACAAATACGTTAACAGGAATGCATTCAAATTTATTTGTGAATGGCTGTAAAAAGGGCCTTTATCTGTCTCTTATCTTCTAGTCTACAAACATTACTTGTCTAGAATATTACGTTTTCTGATGGCCGTTTGATGTGTGACAAATTGTTCCCCATTACAAATCCGAGTACATAGTGTTTTGTGTAAATCTATGGAGCTTCATAATTGTGTGTATCGCCTTCACGAAATTGGTATTTATTTGTCCACGAAGGTGGGCATTTGGCTTGAAAATGCTTCTTTCTTCAGTAATAACTGATCATATATATCTCGACGAAACGTGGCATCTAACGCTTCGGTCATAAACGGATAATCTTGTAAACCTGAAGGTGTGTTTATTAAGTACAAAAGTTTACCTGTTCAGTTCTTTTATTTGATATCTGATGGAAGAATTGCTGAATATGTTTCTTTAGGATTTCAGCTTCCTTGATTCTATTTACAGTTGATAATTAAACGATCAGTGTCCTAACAAAACGAACTTCATTCAGGAGGACATTAGTCAACCTGATATGATTTGTATTAACCAAGAAAAATTACTACTGATGATAATTTTAATCTATCTGATTCCTAAAACTCAACAAAAGGTATGTAATGTGACTTGATGTGACCTTAGGTCGGATATTAAGGACATCGTACAGGTTCAGTCGAGTCAGTAAACCATTCAGGAAACAATATTATATAATTAACCAACTTAAAACCATCAACTAATATTAACAAACTAAGTAGCTAGAGTCAAGAGAAAAGGTAAATACTAAAGAAATGGTTACTTTTTATATTACTTTAAACCAAATAGTAATAATCAATAATTTATTTTTTTAAACTATCCATTTTATTGAATGAAACGAGATGGGAAATTTTTTAAAATGAAAGGAAAAATCTTTTAGTGTTAATTTCTCCTCCTTCCTCTTTTTTTCTGGTGGTTGACTGGAATATAAAGACCTCGACATGTGAGGCAGAGCACGGAATACAATGGACAGTTTGGTTACAACTAGATTATTTCGACTTCGCAGACGACTTAGCTTTTTTATCCCGTCCACACGAACAAATGAAGATGAAGAAAACTAGTGTAGCAACAGCCTCTGCATCAGTAGACCTCAACGTGTACAGCAGAAAAAGCAAGATCCTCAAATACAACACGGAGAACATCAAACCAATCACACTTGACGGCGAAACTCTGGAAGATGTGGAATCTTCCACGTACCTGGAAAGCATCGTCGATGAACAAGGAGGATCGGATGTAGAGTAAAGGCGAGGATTGGCAAAGCAAGGATAGCATTCCCAAAGTTGAAGAACATATGGAACTCAAAACAACTGTCAACCGAAATCAAAGTCACAATCTTCGATTCAAACGTCAAGATAGTTCTACTGTACGGAGCTGAAACTTGGAGAACTACTACAACCATCATCAAGAAGGTACAAGTATTCATAAATATTTGTCTACGCAAGATACTCAGCATCCATTAGTCCGATACCATCAGCAATAGCCTTTTGTGGGAGAGAACAAACTAGCTTCCAGCTGAACAGGAAATTAGGAAAAGACGATGGAAATGGATAGGACATACATTGAAGAAATCACCAAGCTGCATCACGAGGCAAGCCCTAACTTGGAATCCTGAAGGGAAACAGAAAAGAGGAAGGCCAAAGAACACATTACGTCGGGAAATAGAAGCAGATATTAAAAGGATGAATAACAACTGGAAGGAGCTGGAAAGTATTGCCCAGGACAGAGTTGGATGGCGAATGCTGTTGGGTGGCCTATGCTCCTCCACGAGGAGTAACAGGTGTAAGTGTAAATTTATTACTATAGAACAGTTTTGACATAATTACTGCTGGGATCGTGGATCTATACAGTTTTGTCAAACGAGAATGAATCCATTACCTAATGCTTCATTTTTTTCTAACATTGATTCAACTAAAGTCAATCAGTGATGAAATTTGAAATCGTACAATGTTCATTTTTAAAAAAATCTTTATTATTAAGTCACTAATATAAATTGCCTGGATACCTTGTGAGTAACTCTCATTCTAGTAGACATTTTTATATAGTACACATCTATGATTCTGAGAGAGTTTATTCATCTTCACCGATTCATACGTCTATCCAAAGAAGTTGTTACTATAAGCTTTAAAATTAACGTATATCGAAAATTCAATAATGTGAACTATATTTATTTACAAATTATTGAATTTCATTGAGATCATGAGACTACCTAACTTAACCAACTATTGATATTTACAAAAGGAACAATCAAGTAATACTGTGTTCAAATACATTCGATTGTCTCCATTATTCCTTCACTACAATATCATTAATAATCATGGTTTAACTCAGTTGTTTCATCTATTGATAAGAGGAAAAATGATAATATATCACTTTACTCTGGTTTAATCTCACTGTACATTGAATAGTTGAATATTTTTAGAAATTTCACTAGTTGAAATCATGAGTCAATTGAAGCTAGATCACCATGCAAAACCTGGAAGCACTGGACGGCCGTTTCGTCCTGTTGTGGGGCGCCTCAGCAGTGCGCATCCACGATCCCGCCCCCTGCGAGATTCAAACCCAGGACCTATCGGTCTCGCGCGTGATCGCTTAACAATAGTTTGGATAAACTATGTATATTTGATAAGAAATGTAATTTGAATGATTACCGCTTACAGACCTTAAGAATCGCTTTTATTTAGTACTGAGAAATTGAAATGATCTGATTATTCTACTACTAGTCACTATACATTTCTGCTTATAATGCTTGTGATTCAAGACAATATCGAGGTAATTCTCACAGGATACACACAATGACGATAAGGGAATAACCAATTACAGTTCTAAACATCAATGGGAACATTTAAACAACCAATAGAAAAATGAATTCCAACTAATATACGTTATTTTGAAGTCAGCTGAAAGTTTGATAGAAAAATATTTTGCTCACTAGTGACTAATTTCAAAAGGTACTCCAAAAATGCTTGTGGGAAAGCGTGTGCAGTAGAGTTTAGATGTGTTGAGTATGAGAAGGGTACTCGCCAAAGACAATAAAAGATGGTCGAACTGTATCATGAATTGATTGTATTTAGACACATACAGTATTGGATGTCGATTCGATGGTCTAGAACTCAAGTATTTACGTGTGAAACTGAAGGTCCTGAATTTGATCAGCTGTAATCGAGTCGTGGATCCTCACTTCTGGGGAGTGCTATATTTGGATGAAATATTTATCTTATGCTTCGTGGTTTTCAATATTTGTGCAGCTAAACTCAGACCGTGATATACAAACACAAAAGTCAGCGGTCTTTACAACCTCCCGTATCAATACTTTCTGATGTTAAGAACTCAGTAATTTGAACCTTGAAACACTAAACTGTTGAAATGAAATCCAGTAGTGTTAGGAGTCTCAAATCGTAATATACTCATAACATATCTGTTCGCTGCTTCTCAGCTGCTACTGATTCTTTCGTTGATGGCATTCTATTATGGAAATCTCCAAATAAATTTAAAGCTTTTTATGTGAAACTCAACTGAATAACTGACATATCCAACTCTGACCCCTGTGTTTAGAAATAACAAAAAAAGTAGATGGTTGACTGCCTTTCAATATTATTTGCAAAAGGTTAATTCATACTTCATCACTTGACCTTTACTTGGTGGTTATTGATAGCACATGCTTACTATTATTTGGAAGTTTTTGTGATTTTTAGAATGAGTAAGTAAAAAGACAGGAAATTTCTGTTCAGCTAATGATACATACCTTTATACTACGAAACCCACAAAGATGATGATGGTAACAAGGGTGGTGTGACCAAGACGATAAAAAAAATGATATTAAGGTACAGAAGAGTGGAATAAGAAAAGATTTCACAATAGATAAATCTATTCTAGTCAAGTTCCTAATTTTATGTCCAATGAAAAGATCCACGCTGTATATTCAATTAGTTCCCATAGACTGGATAATAGCAGTAATATTATTAGTTATTATCTAAAGAGAAGTTCAAATAATACTTTCACATCTGTGTTGTAAATAAAGTGGTCAACTATTTGTAAACTGTTGAAACTGAACTGTAACAATCCGCAAGTTTAAATATATTTATTTTCAAAAGGGGTTATGTGGAGATTTTTAGAAATTTCATTAAGTGAAATCATAAGTCAATTGAAGCTTTGAAAACAAATTCACTTCAGTAAAAACGGACATCAGGTAAAAGATTATACATATATGTATATTACCCTGTGCTTCCTGGTTTAAAATGGTTGTTTGACTTGAGTTGATTCGTGATCTGAATAAGACAATGAACTTGTTGAGAAGAGTTCATTCATTGAATAAATTGTTTTATCATTTAATCAGTATATTTAATTTATTGAAGATACTTTTAACAGTCCCATCATCCAGCTATTTATAACAAATTTATCTGTAAACACTTTAACACAGATTGAGAATCATAGTATCATAGTATCAATAAACTTGTCTGTTAGATTAACATGTTGGTATGCAATAGCATAAATTTTCATTATCAATGGCTAATTATTTCATATTATTACATATATTACTGACAACAATATGATTAATAAGTTTAGTTTAATCAAATTTTTAATGAAGAAAAATTTGTAGTATAAAATCGGACTGTATTCTGTTTCAAAACCTTTTATCATCTAGAAATAATTGAAGTTTACAAAGCATAATCTGATTAGAAAGCTCACAGAGTGACACAATCGGATTGATGAAGTTGAGATGAAAGCTAGAAATGGGACAGAAGATTCTAAGAACAGAGCTAAGATACAAAACATGATATAAAAAAGATGATATTAGACATTGGTCGAAATCGATAAGCAATTCTTTATTGGAGATATAGTCATATAAAGAAGGAAAGGATGAGACTATAATTAATGAACGACCTTTGAGCAACGCTAAAATGATCTTGAAAATGTCCACCTACTTACTAGAGTTAAATGAGAGTTATATATTAGTGTGAGGAATTAAAATTATTATTTACAGTTGAAAGTTAGGACTAGAAATTAGATTCAATGCTTTTATCAAGAAGTGACATCAGCTCTAATGTCGAAATGATATTTAGTCAAATGGGTGGATGGATTTCGTGCCAAGATCTAAGACCTGCTATCTTAAATATGATTGGCTAGTCCATAAATTAGTCTCGCCATTAATTGATAACTATTACAATTTCTATAACAAATCAAGGTTCGTCATGTTTATATTCCATACATAAAGACCAAGTGAAACTTATGACATGTAGTCGATTTTTATTCAACATGATTACCTGACGTTGACTTGTCATTTCGTAGAGTAGTAGTGATAGTAATAATAATAGTGATAATCTGTGTCAACACCATTAACTTGGACAGAGAGAGAGAGAGAAAACGAGAATCAGAATGAATCTTTAATATTTGCTGCATCCAATAAATATACAGAATTAATTTGAACTTTCTGTGTAAACCAAACTCGACACGTGATATTATTTATAAATTGTAAAATCTTCACAATAAATAGTGATAATCACAACAGTGGATTAGTCATTTAATTGAATGGAGCTTGATGTGCAATAACCATAGTTCAGTAAATTATCTTGATTTGAACGGGTTTAGTGTTTGACATAATAGACTGATTTCGATAGTAGATGTGCATTGTTGACGAGCCCCATAGACTAGAACGAAATATTTTCGAATACTTCCTGATTTTTGATGAGTGTCTAAGATCAGATCATAATATGAGATACCCAGTAACTGAAATAAATTTTTAATTTATCTACCTAAATGGTTTTATTAAATAATTAAAAATTTCAAAGATATGTAGTGAATCAAAGAAATTTGTGGTGTTTAACTATAGTACCTTGCATAGAAACACTTTTCATCGTCCTGAAAAATCTCCATCCTTGTATCTATGTCAAATTTTTCTATTAAGCGACATTTGTAACAGTTATCACTACATTTTAAAACATTATGAATCTATAATAGGAACCTAATTGTGACATAAATCAAGCACCTAATATATGTACTGCATGATCCGTTCAACAAGTTCAAACTAACACTATCGACAAAACGTTACGATTGCTCAATACTTGTATAACAAATGTCATCAATAGATAATAAGTGGTAGTGATATTCAGTTCGATGTTGTGGTGAAGATTATATATATGAATAAATATGAATGAAATTTTATCAGAATTAGGATTCTACAAATAGAGAGTAGTTTTAGCATTTTTCAAATTTTCCATTTTCTAGAAATCATCCTTTAGTTTGACGTAGAGAATTATTAGTTTCTCGAGGAGTAGGTATTGAATATTCCTTAAGGATAGATCGTGTACAGACCAAATCTCAACTCTAAGGATCATTGTGGAACAATCAAATGAATGGAATTCATCACTCTACATCAACGTCAGTGACTACGAAAAAGCATTTGACACCGTGGACAGGACAACACTATGGAAGCTTCTTCGACATTACGGCCTGCCTAAGGAAATAGTCAATATCATACGGAATTACTATGATGGATAAAACTGCAAAGTCGTGCATGGAGGACAGTTGACAAACTCGTTCGAGGTAAAGATCGGTGTCAGGCAAGGTTGCTTACTCTCACCCTTTCTCTTTCTCCTGATGGTCGACTGGATCATGAAGACGTCAACATCTGAAGGGAAGCACGGGACATAGTGGACAGCTAGGATGCAGCTGGTCATGAAATGTTTCAAATTGAATGACATTAGAAATGAAGAAACTGTTGATTTACAACCCAATCGATCAAATACAATGTGTTTATGAGGAAAGGATCTATTTCTTCGTTGTATTGTGGATTTGAACTAATCAGTACAAGCAATTTGCTCGTCGTTCTCTGGATTATTTTTCCAGTGTTTACTCAAATTAATGCATCTCCCGAAGTGATCTATTTTTAAATCTGTGTATTTGATCTATATCTCCGCCAAAGAAGTATACTACCTATTAACTTGGAATTGTTCTTATTTTATAAATATTATGGTGGAAATCATACATTTTCTACAGTTTCTATGAGTTGTTTATCAGTGTAACATGTTTATTCCGTTAGAAAAAGTACATCGAGAATCCAGATCATAACCATGCTAGAAATGAATGTTTAAAATTATTATCTACTGTCCAATGTGCTGGTAGATAAAAAAAGTAGTTTAGTTGTAGGAGAACGAAACAGTTGCACAACACTTCTTTGAGTTGAATGATGCATTAACTGAGATCAACGTTGCAATAAATGAAATCTACATAATAAAAAAATTATTATTTCTAAGTGTTCGTTTTTGTTTGTATATATTTTTGTTGTTCACTAGACTATTCGACTTTTTCATACGATGTGCAATAAAAATTGAAAATGCTTCATTTTACCAAATGGACTATGTCAACATGGCTGATTAAAGTTTAAGCACACCTGTGGTACGAACAGTAATGTTTAGCAGGAATCGGAAGTGATATGCTTTACAGCAGAAGTTTGAAATTAAGATAAGAGAAAGGAAAACAGAGAGCGATTGGAATAACAAAAAGATTAGGAGAATGACAGAGTATTTAAATGACAACTCAAGAAAGATATGAAAATGATGATTTTAATTTATGATTTTTATATTTCACAAAGGCACTGTATGATTCTTCATAGAAAAATAAATTGATTTCCCCTGCACAAGTCAGTGTTCACTGCACAGAATACTCATTTTCTAATTAGCATTACTGTCACGTCCTTTATTTTATTACGGAAAAATATAGCATACAACTAACGGAACTCGAACGTGCAGAACCCAAACAGCCGCAAATCGAAAGACGGAAGAAGCATGGTAAGCGATCACGGGGTAAGGGTAAAAAATGCACAGAAAAACATAGGTACCTGCAGCTATTAATAATGTCTATAATATCATTATAATCCAGCCAATCCACAAGAAGGTAAGTTATGCAATTGTCAAATCACAGCATGTCACGTTAATATACTAGAAGGCTTTACCAAGTTCTGACTGAATGAGATCTCTTCGGCTACTTTAGAGCCTCTAGAGGCTTTGTCGTAATTTTTGGAGCCGTCCCAACAATGAATTCATAAATCTTTGAATAAATTATGTGAAAGTAAAGTCAAACTTAGATTAGCAGTGGAATCAAAAACACGCGTTTCATCCTATTTCGAATTTGTCATTTAGATGTACCTGGTTCATCCTAGTGTTGGTGCTTGCATTGAGGTTCAAACTCAGTACGTGACGCTCCAAATACCGAAGCATCATCCTCTTGGCTACGAAATTTGAGTAGCTAGTAACTTGTATTAGTCCTAAAGTCACATGATATAACTTCAATCTACTCAACCAATGTGATTGAATAATTCCTTTCTTACTTACGATTTGGTTATTTGTACGGAGCAAACTCATGGCCTCAGTTATAACTGAAAAAACTGAGTACGTCAAATTTATGTCAGTCTGTGTAGTAAGTCGTAGTGTTTATTGGATCGCCTAGATAAATTCAGCTGCTAGTTGATCAGTAAACAAATGTTGGTGAGACTATAATTTGTGGACGACCTTAGAGCGACTCTAAAGTGACCTTGGGAGTGAACAGTTACTAATTAGGACTAAATGAGGGTTACAAAGCAGTTAGAATTCTCATTTACAGTTGATGGTTAGGATTAAAATTAGATCTAGGGTTTTCATCACGAACTGACATCAGCTATAATGCCAAAACTTTATTTAGCCAAATGTATGGATGAACTCCGCGCCCAAATTCGCGACTCGTTATCTTATGTCTGATTGGTTCGTCCACAAATTATAGTCTCGCCCAAATGTTTACGAAGTTAGGTTTATTTTATTTGAATGGAAGTTATGCAATAGTGAAGCTCGTTTACAAATGCCATACGCCTGTTCATATATTTAAGAAATTTTTCTGGTCAATAAGTTATTATCTAGATAATGAATATCTTATTTAGCATACTTTAGTCAGTTAATGAAAGGAACACATCAATTTGGAAAATTCTATGCTGTTTCGTAAACACCAGAAGGTCCTGAGTTCAATCCATAGTGGAGTCGTGAATAAACTTTTGTAAACTGTTGCCTGTTAAGATATAAACAACTTTTTAATGGCCAGTGGTATCAGTGATACCCGAAAAGTGATCGTGTTTGTGATGAGTACCACCTATATAATAAATAATGATGTATTAACCTAAAATTATCCTAATTATGACGAAACAATAAATTGGCTACAAGTAGACGAAAGAAAATCTCTTGCATAGTAGTGTGATCTACAAATCGTAAATGATTTAGTTTACAAAAAGAACATTGTCCGGGAAACAATCGAGGACCTTGAGGGAGAGCAGTGGAATCTGTTTCAGTCAGTCTTTATATGACTTAAAAACTGTATGCATTCACAATCTCATCAGTAAACATGATACTCCCTTTCTGTGATAACATACAAGTTATTTTTTCGTTTTCACTTGTCTTTGACAAGATCAGTAAAAATCTATGAATACGAGGCACATCAGTTGCCTCATCGACGACCTTTCTGACTAATCATCATTTTTTAAGCCACCATGTCGCTTACCGAGACGCTTAGGTTTATTTCAAATGAAGCGTAAACAGAATCAAGGAAGCTAAAATCCTAAAGAAAAATATTCAGCAATTCATCCATCAGATGTCAAATAAAAGAACTGAACAGGTGAACTTTTGTACTTAACAAACACACCTTCAGGTTTACAAAATTATCCGTTTATGACGGAAGCGTCAGATGCCACGTTTCGTCGTGATATATATGGTCAGTTATTAGTGAAGAGGGAAACACTTTCAAGCTTATCACAACCAAGCAAATTCAAATAAGAGTCTATCGCAGTAAGAAAAGTAGTAATATGTCTATGAATTTATATGAGAAGATTATGGACTACTCTCCAATCATCTTCTTCAGCATAATCATGCATGGGACATGCTTTAATTCAATTCATGATCTGCTAAAACGTACCACTTGAATTAGCAAGAAACGGATTCAATAACACAATACATATACATTTCTATTGAAGTCTAGCCGAAAATAGTTCATACTTTGATGATGATGATGATGTCCATGATGATTTTTTCGGTTCTTCACTTGTGTAATTAGCCCTCATATTTAATGCTTCTCTCACATCCAAGTACCTGATGATTAAATCGAATAATAATAATCTCTATATCTTCTGTCCTTCTGCCTTTACATTACCAATACAGAGAGTCATTACAACTCCTCATTTAATTTACTCGTATGATCTAAAATAAACGACCTCGGTCACTGCACTAGTTACATCGCATCAGCATCAAGAATGAACTAATAGTCAAGCTTAACCCACTAATCAGAATGAATAACAGGGAATTTCCACAATGATCAAAATTCTGAGTTTATATAACTATAAAAATATCACAGATATTTAGCGCCTGACAACACTGTTGTTTGTAACACTTTTATGATCGAGGATCCCAAAACCAGACAGGTGTAGTGACCTACTTTTATTAAGAGAACGCGATTGGTGTAATGTAAAAAAATGTTTATTATGACCAATTGTACCAGTGATTGTTTTACTGTACTTGTTTGTTTAACTGTACTAAAGACTTGACGCCACACCACACAGGCAATAAAACAGGAATGAAGGAGTACTGGGATATATTTGGGAAATATTCGGCATGTTGAAAAGTGTATGATATAAGCTCACTACTTAATACGAAGATTGGGTAGCACGGCCTACACAATGGTGATCTGGTGAGGATGATTCACCTTTTAGCGGCAAATACATCCCCGAAATAAATAGCTCCGTAAGTTTTCGGCATTGGATGCATGACCGAGAGCCTTCAGCTAGGTGGGTCCATTGAAACTAATGTGGTCAGCATCCAATGTCGAAACCTTACAAAGCTATTTATTGTGGGGATTTGTTTACTGCTACAGATCACTACACCTTAGTGTGGTAGTGGTGACCCTAAGACGTGGCCAGCCAGAAGTTTAAACCCAACGAGTTTGTCGTTGGTAAACACTCTTCTGATAGCTTGCTATGCTTAGCAGCGTCTGGTCGTCCTTCCTTACTATAAGGGACCATGAAGTATAATATATTTTAAAAAATAATATAGAATGAAATATTTGGTTCCTCGTAAACCTCGTCGTTCTTTTTATCGTGTTTTCCAGCCGTCCTGGAAAAGGAAAAAAGAATATGTAAGTGCATGTCGAAATAAACTCGTACGCGCTTTAAAACACAAAGTGGACGAAAAAAGGAAAATGAACTCATGTACATGTGACAGCGTAAAAGCGATTTTTACAAAATGTTTTTTTAAAAAACTTTTTATTATACATATTAGCAAAATAATAATTATATGTAAATATAAGCTTATAAAAGTTGATTTTTTTAATATTGTATGTAATGCTATGGAAAATCGAGATGAAGCAAAATGTTAACTGGTGTCTTACGTACAACAGTCCTTTGAATGTTTTGGGAATCTTACTCATCTTCCAAAACCCGTTGTTTTAAGTTTATTTTCTGATACTGTCGAGGTATCATCGTGCGTGTTGGCTGTCGGATGAGGTATTATAAGTGTAGGAGCCGTGTCGTTCGATTGTACGGAAGGAAAATCGACGTGGATAGGATTTCCTTCTAAACACGCTGCTTTGAGGCAATCGATGCTGATGCTATCGTTGGTTTCGTTCTTATCGATTATATAGTACTCCGGTTCGCGTTGAAGGACTTTGAAATGTCCTTCGTGTGTTGATTCAAAAGGTCGTCGATGCGAGTCTCGACGAACGAAAACGTGTGTACTATATCGTAGTCAGGTTGAACGCAAACATTAGTTGATTGCGGTCGAATGCAAACAGGTTTAACTGAACGCGTTGCGTTTGTAAGCCTGTTCGTGTAGGAGGTGAGATCCATGTTCACTGAAGAGGATGAAGGATCCACGAATTCTCCTGGAAGTCGAAATGTCGTTCCATAAACCAGTTTGGACGAAGTGTATCTAATATCCGCTTTCACTGCATTGCGAATACCTAGTAAGACGAGTGGAAAAGAGTCGGTTCACTGTGAAACGTTTGCAGCTGATAGCGAAGCTTTTAGTTGTCAGTAAAAGCGTTCTACCAACCCGTTTGCTTGTGGGTGGTAGGCAGTCGTTCGGAAGCGGGTGATTCCTAAACGTGTGGTAAGACAACGGAAAAGTTCAGATTCGAACTGACGAGGGGCAGCCGAAGTTTGCTACCCATCGTTCGACGAAGGTGCGGGCCACTGTTTCAGCAGTGATGTCCTTGATAGGTACTGCTTCTGGCCATCGAGTGTAACGGTCTACCCAGGTTAAGAGGTAAGAGTATCCATTTGAATCCGGTAGAGGTCCTACCAAATCCAGATGAACATGGTCGAAACGAGCGTCCGGAGTTTTGAAAGGGCCTAAGGGACATTTGTTATGTCTGATAACCTTAGATTTTTGGCAGCTTACACAGGAGCGTGCCCACTCCCTCACGTCTTTATTCATGCTGAGCCAGCAAAACCATCCCGTTATAAGCTTGATGTATGCACGAACACCTGGATGAGAGTTTGTGTAACGTATTGAAGACGCTGCGTCGATAATGTTTCGTCACGATTGGTCGATCCCTAACTGAAGATGCGTCACACAGTAAGGTTTCCTTACCCTACCGAGATACTAATCGGTGTAGAATCCAAACTACGGTTTGGATGTTGAAGAATAACCGTCCAGGTACGTTAGACACGCGCCCTTGCCCGTCGAAATCAAAACAAGTAATCGGGTAAATAGCGGTTCTATAATTCATAATAAATTTATATGTTAATCGTTACCTAAACAAATATTACCACCCGGCTATTCAACCAATAACTGTTCAATCAATCAAATCTAAATTACAATAAATAAAGAAGTCGATAAACGATGAGGGAAGTTACCAGTCACAACAAATGAACGTTATTCTATCCTGACTGGATAGACCACACACAACAGGAGGAACAAATCAATATGGCTACCGCCAAGAACAAGTGTCGACTAAAACAACGTAGATACAGTTCGGGAAGAAGCACAAAAACTTAGTGAAGGTGTAATAAAATAAAAACTATGATAAAATACAAACATTAACAATTCAAATGTAATAAAAAAACTAACAATGTACAACTAATGTGATCAATAGGAACAAAGTGCAAGTATATAAATGGAGGGATTTTCACAAACACACAAAACATTCAAAACGGATCTTACAATCGGTGCTTCGGTGTCCTGATGAGCAAGCATTGTTGCTTTAGCAATAAGTTCCTTAGTTGTGGAGAAGGCTTTTTGTGCGGTGTCGTCTAAATGGATGGATTTCGCGTTTCCACGAAGTTGGTCGGTAAGAGGTTTCATAAGTAACGCGCATTTAGGTATGAATCGTCCATAGAAACTTACGATGCCGTTAAACGTTCGTAATTGTTTGGTCGTGGTCGGTTGTGGGTAATCCAGAATGGCCGCCACTTTAGTTCTAAGAGGTCGAATGACTTGCGCATCTATAGTGTGTCCTAGGAAGTCTAATGAGTCAGT
This sequence comes from Schistosoma haematobium, assembly GCF_000699445.3. Classification (NCBI taxonomy): domain Eukaryota; kingdom Metazoa; phylum Platyhelminthes; class Trematoda; order Strigeidida; family Schistosomatidae; genus Schistosoma; species Schistosoma haematobium. The sequence goes on along the minus strand of NC_067197.1, from coordinate 41,116,585 downwards.
TCCGATTTGGCATTTCTAAATGTTTACACTAATGCCATGTTTTTGTAGTCGATCGAAAACAAGATCCAGATGCTTGAGATGTGATTCTCTGTCCTGACTTGTTATTAGACAGTCGTCAACATACGCATGTACGAAGTTAAGACCTCGAAAAACGTCGTCTATGAACCTTTGGAAATTTTGTGCTGCGTATCTAAGACCGAAAGGCATTCGCAAAAATCCATAGAGTCCGAAGAGAGTTATGATAGGGGTTTTCGGAATATCGTCAGTAGCCATAGGGATTTGGTTATACGCTTTAACCAAGTCGATTTTCGATGGCCGATAGTCACCAGTTGGACGCCAATCGTTGCTGTCCTTTTTAGGGACCATGTGCAACAGAGATACCCATGGGCTGTTTGACGGTCTTATGATACCCAAGTCTATCATGTGGTCGAACTCGTTTTTCGCCAACCTTAGCTTTTCGGGAGCTGGTCGTCGTGCTGTAGAGAATACAGGTGGTCCTGTAGTCGTGATGTGATGTGTAACGTTACTGGTTACACACGGCAATTTCGGTTGCGATTGGTATATCCCAGAATACTTATCGAGTAGTGGTTGATAGAATGGGTCTATTGTGTGTTCAACTATGACTGGAAATAATCTGAAACTGAAAAAAGAGGCTATGCAAACAGATAAATTAGTGTTTCCGTCTACTAGCCTCCGTTTGTGCGTATCGAGGATTAAATTGTGATGCTGTAGGAGGTCCATACCAATGATTGGCATAGAAACATATGCAACAAAAAGATCCAGCGTATGGCTTTGCGTGAACCCACGTTAAGGTAAACGTACTTTTTACCGTGTGTGGCGATAGGCTTTCCGTTTGCCGCTTGTAGGTTTAAAACCGGTTCGTGAAGCTGGTCGTTAGAATTCTCTGGGAGAACGCTAACTTCTGCGTCAGTGTTGACAAGGTAGTGAACTCTCGTTACCACATTTGTGACGTACAACAGATGGCTATGTTCGCCGGCTACGGTTGCCGTTAACGCGTGCCGGCTTGGAAGTTTCCCGAGTTGTTTTTCGAGTCAGTCGGTTTTGAGATGGGAAAATTGCAGGGTTTTCTGCAATTTCTGGAAAACTTTCCATACTGGTTATGATACCAGCACCAGTCGGGGTTATCCGTCTCTCGTGGTCTAGAGACAGATCGCTTACGTGAAGTGCTTCTTTGTGGGGTGTGTGATCGTTTACGGTTGTTACGAAATTTAAGATAACGTGTAAGTGTATGACATAACTCTGTAATGTCACTCTGGGTCGTTTGAGGCTTTTCTTTGACTGGAGAAACCTCGGCATTAGAAGATTTAGTGATTTCTAAGATGCAGTTGGCAGATGCAGCCAGCTCGTCTAAGGCGTTGTTTTGAAACGAGACCAGCACAGCTTGCACCTGTTGAGGAAGTTTGGATAAGAAACGTTGTTTGAATAGACCATCATCGAAGGTTCTTTGGCCGATAACCTTTTCGGGCCTTGAAGTAACCCTCGTGCTATTGATAGAAGAAACCAGACAAGTAGTGAATAGGTCTTTATTTCGATCTTCGCGCAGTCACAGTGGAGCGTGGGATTATCTGTTCAGACAAACAAAGGCTCTCAACATTCAAGATAATAGGGAATATAACGCTTATAAAAAATAAGGAAGTGAATGAATACTTGAACAATACTGTTTTGGCATAAGCTTGGTTGTTTGGGGTCAACTCTTAACCAACCAACCTGAGCTGTTACATTAGCTTCCCCCTAGAATCGACTTCCGTAGGAACGTCGGTTCGATTAACCTATCTATCGAAAACACCTTAGTTCTATTTCTCATCCCAAGGGAAAATTATCAACTCGCTCACTATTTGACTTACAATCAGTGACGACTAACGCTGTCAACGATAGTCCATGTATGTCTCCTCATTTACTAGCTTGTCATCTTATTTTGTAGCATGTGATCTATTCTACAACTATCGCTGACGGTTTACTGCGTGCTTTCAAGAGAAAGAGTGTGAGAATGTGGAATAAGAATATCTGAGGAAGTGCCGCGAGCGGGCTACCCAACACCATGTTGGTGAGGTACGATTTTTCCATGCTCAGACCGGCTATCAGGTGTTTACTCACCTGCCTCTTTAGTCGCCCTCAAGTAAAAAGTAAAGAAGAATCTACTTCAAAGGTAATGGTGAAAACCAATCACACCTGAAGAACTGCTCCACTGCCTGCATAAAAATAATAAGATACAAAATGGAAATACAAAAATATAATTTATAATTGTTCGGTTCCATGTAAGTGATTGGCCTCCAGAAAGGATTGGTATTCTGGAAGAAAATAGACATAGTGTAGCCATCTTATGTACGAGAAGGTATGAACACAAAAAAAATACTTTTTTGTAATGCATATATGTAAAAGTGTAAACTTGCTAGAAGTTGGACTCATTGTCAAACCCGATCAAATGTATGACCTTGGGCCTATGACGACCGACTTTTATAATCAGGTACGTAACCAAGGGTGCATAGTTGTACTCCACAAAACGGAAAAGAATATACGGTTAAGGAGGAGAAAAAATTGTGTAGATTATGAGGATTAAGTACAATTGTGTCAAATACTCTTTTCTGGTTTGATCTAAGTATGTATGATATATTGAAGCAATATTTCGTCAATTCATCCAAGTAACGAATTTGTCTGCACCTTAGAAATGTGTAAGTCCTATTACTCATTAGTATTATATGTGATTAATCGGTAAAAGGAAAGATTGCAGTCATTCGCCCGTGGTTTGATGTGGTCTAATGGCTAGGCACACGGTCTAGCATCCAGGAGGGTAGGGGTTCGAGTGCGTGTGGGGCTACCGTTTTCGTTCACCAAAACCCCCTTCAATACGATGTTTGTTGGCCATATGTTGCTCAGATATGAGAGAAAGATAACAGGAGGACGGATTGATATGTCAAAGTGCCATATTGGAATAGTACAAGTTCTTTGTTTTTATTAATAATAATGCTATAGAAAAAAAACTACAAGTGTGGTAGATTTCCATTTTACGTTATAATTAAACCAACGAGAAAAAAAGGTATATATATATATATATATATATAAGTTATTGACATAACATGTTTTTTTTATAACGCTAGTGTTAAGTTCCAGGATTTTGTATGGACCACTAATAATTGGTTTAACGTTAGCATAGCTGTGATATTCATATTAGTTCAATGTTGTGATTACTTAACAGTTCCCTTATAAGTTGTGTTTAAAATTAGGTATGTGGAATCAATGCGGCTAACATAGTAACCTTACAGTAACGCACTGTACTATATCTTCACGGTTATTGATTCTTAAATGTCAGAAATTTAAAAAAAAATTTGAATATTGCCAATAATGATGGGTTATATGATCACACTAAAAAGCATGCTGTAGGAAAACTGGTTAAGTCATTATGTAAGTTTCCTAAACATGAAAAAAAATGATGAGAACTTTAATAAGTATTTGACCATGGTTTAATCCAAAATGTTTTGTCTAGAAAACCACTTATTAATAGTAGTATTAAGCGTATCAAGCTACTAAACACATCTTCGACCGAAAACTTTTAGAATTAGTTCATATGGTATATATGTATAGCCAGTCTACGTGAAAAATGTATATAGATATATAAGAAGTACAGCCAACATAGTTAATTAACCAGAAAAAGAAATTATAAAACTCGCCTGGGTTGCTTTTTGAATTCGTTGTATTTGCCAGTGTTAGTTGTATGAGTTTGATTAAAATCTGCAGCCATCGTTTCGGAATACCTAGCTTATGTGTCCAGTATTTAAAAAAAATTTAACATAACACTTATATATCAAAGGCAAAAGGTCTGGGGAGTTGTAGGTGAGGCGGAATGAGGAGAAAAGTTATTTTTAAGTAGATGCAGGGTCTGATTAGCTACGTGGTTAGATTTTATCCTGCAGCCGAAACTGTCAACATCCTTGACTGACTAATTGGATGTGCCCAGCGAACCGTTTTATTCATTTGTAAAGATTTATTATCTTTACATTTCGATTCCGTAATGGATTTGTCAGTTAAACGATCTAACAACACGTATGGTGGTTCATGATCTAGATAAGCCGGCTTTAGCCTATCAATACTTACTGTGTCGATGTTTCCATGTTTTTCTATCACGAAATATTTAGATTTTCTTGAGACGACTTTGAAAGGACCTTCAAATGGAGGGCTAAGTGGTGCTTTTATTTTGTCACATCTTATCCAGACGTGCGTGCAATTGCTTAGGTCTTTAGGTACATATACGGCACGCGATTGTTCGCGAGTATTAATTGGCTTAAGTTTGGACATATGGTCCCGTAGTTGATCTACGTAGTTTCCTAAATTAAGTTTTTGACTGTTAGTATTGGGGTTAATAAATTCACCTGGTAGTCTCAGAGTTGTTCCGAAAACCAGTTCCGCAGCTGAACACTGTGCGTCAGTTTTGACAGATGTTCGTATTCCCAACATAACTAATGGTAGGAATTCTGTCCACTGATTGGGGTTTGAGTGAGATATAAGGGCGGTTTTTAGCTGACGGTGAAAACGTTCTACCATCCCATTAGCCTGAGGATGATATGCAGTGCAGCGTATCCTATTGGAGCCTAGAAGTTTAGCCAAGTTATTAAATAGTTCGGATTCGAATTGCGCTCCTCTATCCGTCGTTATTGTTATGGGTGTACCAAAAATGGTTACCCAGTTCTGCATGAAAACTTTGGCTACTGTTTCCGCTGTGATGTCCGCTATCGGGATGGCTATAGGGAATCTGGTAAATCGATCTATGCATGTAAAAAGATAATTAAAACCGTTTGAACGAGGTAAAGGACCTACCAAGTCGATATGCACATGGGCAAAACGTGCATCTGGTTGCGAGAAAACACCTATGGGTGAATTTGTGTGACGATTAATCTTTGATTGTTGACATGCTGAACACTCTCTAACCCATTTGTGTACATCCTTCTGTAAATTCGGCCATATATATCTGGCATTGATTAGTTTTGTTGAAGCTTTCGCGCCAGGATGAGACAAAGAATGAAAGTTATTATATATCAACTTTCGCATATTTTTGGGAACGAAAGGTCGCGGCATTGCCTTGGTCGTGTCACAATAAATTAGAATACCATCGATAGGTGATGGGAATTGTTTTAAATTAAGACTTGAATTGTTTGTTTTAAGTAGGTTTTGCAATTCTAGGTCCTGCTCTTGTTCGTGTCTTAACGTCTCGAAGTTTACTGTAGACTGCTGTAGCACGTTCATTTCTAGTCTGGATAAAGCATCTGCCGCCTGATTGTCCTGACCTTTGACATGTCGGATATCGCTTGTGAACTGTGATATATAGTCAAGGTGTCGGACTTCTCGAGGTGAGTATTTATCGGCTCTCGCTTTTAATGCATTCGTCAGTGGTTTATGATCCGTAAAGACTATAAATTCCCTACCTTCTAACATGTGTCGGAAGTGTTTAATGGTCAGGTAGATTGCAAGAAGTTCTCGCCCGAAGGTAGAATACCTTGTTTCGGCTGGAGCGAGTCTTTTAGAGAAGAAAGCAATTGGTTTCCAGGCGTTTTTAACCAGTTGGTTAAGGGTACCGCCTACTGCTTTATCTGAAGCATCCACCATCAAAGCAAGTGGGGAAAGAGAATTCGGATATATCAACGTAGTTGCTTGAGCCAGTTTATCTTTAAGCTGTTTAATAGCTTCGATGGCGTCAGAAGACAGTTTGAATTCTTTTGGTTTTCCTTTAAGTGAATCTGTCAAAGGTTGCATTAATTGTGCACAACCTGGTATGAATCTGCGATAAAAGTTAATTAGGCCTAGAAAACTTCTCAGTTGTGTTAGAGAACTAGGTACGGGGTATTGTTTGATAGTATCCACTTCTTTTTTTATAGGTTTAATCCCTTCTGGGCTTATTGTGTGACCGAGAAATTCTAGAGTTTGAACACCGAAAACACACTTACTTTGATGTATGTTTATTCCATGTTCATCCAGTCTTTTTAACACCGTTTGTACATGCTGTTCGTGTGATTGCAAATCGGGGCTGGCAATTAACAAGTCGTCTATATACCCCTGCGCAAATGGCATATCTCGAAGTAGGTTATCTATGAATCTTTGAAATGTCTGTGCCGCATTTCTCAGGCCGAATGGCATGCGTACAAACTCGAATAAACCAAAGGGTGTAGTAATAGCTGTCTTGGGAATATCTTCATCAGCCACCGGGATATTGTGATATGCCCTGACTAAGTCAATTTTAGTGAATATGTTCATACCCTGTAAACCGTTTGTGAAATCTTGGATATGAGGTATTGGGTACCTATCTGGTACGGTTTGACGGTTTAGGGCTCTGTAATCCCCGCACGGTCGCCAGTCACCTTCATTCTTCTTTGGGACCATATGCAAAGGGGATGCCCATTGACTATCAGAGGGACGGATAATACCCAATTGTAGCATATAATCAAACTCGGCCCTAGCGATTTTGAGCTTATCTGGTGCTAGTCTCCTGGGTTTTGCAAACACCGGTGCACCTTCGGTTTTGATAGTGTGACTCACTTTTAGTTTGTCTTTAGAAGGCTGTGGGTTTGGTTTAGTTAAGTTTGGAAATTCCGCGAGTATATCTTGGAATTTCGCTGTTGTTACTGGGGGAGTTTGAATCAAGTTAAGAGAGCTGATGTGACTTCCTTTGCCTTTTGTGTAATACGAAGTTTCTTTTAGTGTTAATCGCCGTTTCTTGGTGTCAACTAGAAATTCGTATCTGTCTAGAAAGTCCATCCCCAGTATTGCCAGATCTAAGTCGGCTACCGTGAAAACCCAAGGGAATTGCCTCCTGAACCCCAAATCTATGGTTAATGTTTTCTGCCCAAATGTCGCGATTTTAGTTTTATTTGCAGCTTGAAGTGTAATTGATGATGTTTCTCGACTAATCTCAGTTTTATGTTGAGGGATGATGCTAAGAGCAGCGCCGGTATCCACCAAGAAATTCAAGCCCGAGTTTCTGTCTCTAACATAAAACAAGCGACTGTTTAGGCGCCCCTCCTCAGTCGTCGCGACCTGGGGAGGGGTTACTCGTTTCCCGCTGTCTTAGAATTATGCTTAGGCCAGGCGCATGGTTGCATGCACTTGGTTGAGTTGACACCAAACTTCCAGTGGTACCAACAAAACTGCCCAGACTGTCTGGACATTTGTGACCTGTTTTGTGACTTGGATCGTGGTCGTTGTGGTGACCTGCTCCTGTTTCTATGACCCATTTGCATTCTGGTGACAGCCTCAGTGAGACTCTTAACACTCGCAATGAGTCCTTCTGTGACGGGGTCTTTTGCTGATTCTACTTTTTGTGTGTGATTTATTGTGCCTGATCCAGTTGGAGGACCTCTTTCCATTATTCTGTCGGCTATACGCGCTAAATGAGATAATGAGGTTTCAGGATCTTGTGCATCCAAACAGTGTTGGACGTAGCATGGGAGAGCTTGTATCCATCCTTGTTTTAGGACTGCTTCACCCACTGTGTTATCACCCACTAAGACTTGGAGGTGACGTAAAAACTGTGACGGCGACCGATCACCTAGTGTTTCACCTTGAAAAAGTCTTTGGATTCTTTGACTATCTGATAATGATAAACGGTTCATTATCTCTCGTCTTAAGATGGTGTATGGTTGTGATGATGGTGGATCTAAGATCAAGTCACGGACTTCTTTGGCAACTGAAGGAGGAAGGATAGAACACAAGTCTCTATAGCGAATCCCTTCAGATTTGATATTGTGTCTCGTGAAATAATGCTCTAGTTGAGCAAGCCACAACTCAGGATCACTACGATCAAATTCTGGAAGTCGGGATTTCGTAGTCATAACAGTGTCTATCTCCACTGGTGACAAATCCTCCAGATTATGGGTTTCTATTGAGTCTGACATGAGGTATGTGACAAATATAGCAATAAAATTAGCACAAAAAGTGGTTACTATAACACGAATAACTTAAGATAATACGGAATAAACTAGTTATATACTCAAATTAGTTTACGGATAATCAGGTCTACTTTTACGATTAAGTAAAAAAAATGTTAATAACAGAAGTGAGGTTAAATTTGTGTTCAAAAAGGGCTCACCAATTTCGGGCCTTGAAGTAACCCTCGTGCTATTGATAGAAGAAACCAGACAAGTAGTGAATAGGTCTTTATTTCGATCTTCGCGCAGTCACAGTGGAGCGTGGGATTATCTGTTCAGACAAACAAAGGCTCTCAACATTCAAGATAATAGGGAATATAACGCTTATAAAAAATAAGGAAGTGAATGAATACTTGAACAATACTGTTTTGGCATAAGCTTGGTTGTTTGGGGTCAACTCTTAACCAACCAACCTGAGCTGTTACAACCTCTTCCATTTTTTGCAACATGTCCGTCGCAGAACCGTGTTGCAGGTCTGTTATTGAGGAGTTGGTCTAACATTTGTCTATCAGTTAGGTCTCCGCGTTTAAGGATAAATCGTTTCAGTGTTTCGCAGAGTTCAGAAACATCACTAGTAAACACATTAGGTGTTACGTACCTGTTGAATTCGCGCGGTAGTGCCTTGACTACTGCGAAAAATTGTGCATGTGTGTCGTTCGCGCCGTGCTCGTAGAAGTCGGCTTCTGCGTAACAGAACCAGACTTCGATGTTGTCTGGCTAGAAGGGCATCAGTTGGAACGAAGGTGGGAACATAGTCTTTAGCTTAAGTACCTTGGGTGTCTGTTCAGTCATAGTGAAATATCAAGTACGAGAATGAACGAGTGAAAAATATCTATCTATCTAAGAATACGGAAGAAATAGCAATGTACAAAAGTCAAAATAAGGCAATGATATATAAAATCCAAGAAAGGAGTAGACTCACAGTTTGCAATTTGGCGTACCAGATCACGTCGGGCTTACCAATGAAGATGTCACAGGTATTCAAAGTTTGATATTTCTTTAACCAGTAACACCTAATATGAATCGTACACGCCAAGTGAAATTAAAAGACAGAAGCAAGGAGGTTCGAATATATACTTGCTAGGCTATCAATATATCGAGGATCGTCTGATCTAATCTGGCTAGCGATTGCAAGGGTTGTAGAGCATTGCGTGTAAGATCCATTTTGAATGTGTTGTGTGTTGGTGAAAATCCCTCCATGTATATACTTGCACTTTGTTCCTATTGATCACATTAGTTGTACATTGTTGTATTTTGATCACATTTGAATTGTTAATATTTGTATTTTTGTTATAGTTTTTGATTTTTATTACTCACTCACTAAGTTTGTGTTTCTTCCTGAACTGCATCTGCGTTGTTTTACTTGACGCTTGTTCTTGGCGGTAGCCATATTGATTTGTTCCTCCTGTTGTGTGTGATCTATCCAGTCAGGATAGAGTAACGTTCATTGGTTGTGATTGGTAATTTTTCCTCATCTTCTACCAACTTCTTTATTTATTGTAATTTAGATTTAATTGATTGAACAATCATTGGTTGAATAGCCGGGTGATAATATTTGTTTAGGTAACGATTTACATTAAATTTATTATGAATTATAGAACCGCTATTTACCCGATTACTTGTTCTGATTTCGACGGGAAAGGGCGCGTGTCTAAAGTCACGGGAGGCTATTCTTCAACATCCAAACCGTAGTTTGGATCCTACAGTTCTAAACAATTATTACTTGGTCGAAATCCTTTGGTAATCGTTCACGGATTTTCTGGAAATAATTGGTCGTGTCGCTTATAATGCCAGTTAATCGTCGTCGGAGATCAGGCTCAAAGTTCGTCGATGTTAACGAAGAATCCCCTATTGTCAAGCAAGTGCCTTTTGACGTCCTTAAGGGTCATGGTTCAGACTTAAATAGGGTTAATTATCATGGCAGTGATTCTAGCCTTAATTCGATGTCAGATGATGTAAAAAATCTTAGTTTAAAGGAGGAGCAAAGGCCTGAATTACTAGGAAAGAGCATGTCGCCTATAGTCCATGTTGTTGGCCCAGAGCTACCAAAGGTTGAACTGAGTTATTTCGATGGAGAGCCAAGAGGTTATTGGAAATTTATAAGGCAATTTGAGACGTATGTAGCATCAAGAGTCACGGATGATAGCCAGCGCTTGCTCTATTTGATACACTACTGTAAGGGCAAGGCTAAAACAGCTATTGAAGGTTGCGTCATGATGGAGGCATCCTCTGGCTATAAAAGAGCAAGGGAGATTTTAAAACGTTTTTTCGGACAGTCTCACGTAATTGCTCGAGAAACACTAGAGGACTTATTCAGTGCTGTGAATTTTGAGTATATTGACGGGGACCAACTATCAAACTTGGCTATTAAAATGGAAAACTGTGCCATGGTCTTGGAGCAGATGAATTATACTTCTGATCTAAATTCCTTAGTTACCTTGGAAAGAATAGTGAGACTCTTGCCTCAACCTATGCAAGCCCAGTGGGCGGACTGGGTGGATAAATTGACTGAAGATAACAGGGAGCCGACCTTCGACGAGCTCACTCAGTTTATCGCATCGCGTGCGAGAGTGGCTTGTAGTAGATTTGGACGGTTAGCAAACCGTTCTAGAAAAGGACATAACGTAAAGACGAACTGTCACGTGCAATCAGAGCAAGGTAATAGTTCGACAATGAAAACTAAATGCAGTATGTGTTCCTACGACCATGCCATTGATAAATGTCCACAGTTATTAGCGCTTACAGTTCAAGACCGATGGTCTCACGCTAAAAGCAAGGGTATCTGTTTCGTCTGTCTTAGACAAGGACATAGAGTTAAGGAATGTAAGATGACAAAGCGCTGTAACGTTGAGGGTTGTGAAAAGAAACACCATTCTTTGTTGCACAGCGAGAGTGAGAAACCTGGTATCTTGAGTTGTTGCGGATATACTAAATCACTAATCAGTCAAGTGTGTTTAGGCATGATTCCCGTACGGTTGAAATCGCGAAAAGCCGAGATTGTGGGTTATGCTTTGTTGGACAACGGTTCTGATATGACAATGATAAAGTCAAACTGTTTGAGGTCTCTCGGGCTGAGCGAAGACGAAGCATCAGTGGTAGTTGAGACTGTGGGCGGTAATAGAACAATGAAGGTCACGAGTGCGCCTTTTGAGGTATATTCTTTAGATCGATCTGAACATGTTACGATTGAAGGAGCTCTGATTGTGGCAGGTATACTAGGTCATAAGCCAACAAAGTCGGCAGTGAACAGCCTAGTTAAGTGGCCACATTTAAGGGATGTACCGATAGATAACTTAGACTCTGAAGAAGTTCTGCTGTTGATTGGTTGCGACGTACCAGAAGCACACTGGGTGTTAGACCAGCGGTTGGGTGGGAGAAAAAGCCCGTACGCTGTGAAGACGTTGTTGGGTTGGACGGTCTTCGGACCTGCGTCGTATCCGGAATATAGGAAAAGAGTGGTCAATCATACCAGTAAGATACAGACCTTGGAGAACGAAATACGTAAACTTTATGATGTAGAGTTTTCTGATGTTTATTCAAATGATAAATCAGCATCACTAGAAGATAAGGCGGCTATAAGGATTGTGGAAGAGGGCACACGCTTCGAAAATGGTTATTTTGTAGTTCCTATACCATGGAAAGTGAACCCAAATATGAAAGGGGGGAAGTATGAAGTGGCAAGCAGTAGACTGCAGAGTTTGAAGCGTAGATTGTTGAAAGATGACATTCTATATATCAAGTATACAAAAGGTATTGAAAGTAATTTTATTAAGGGCTATGCGGAGAAGATCCCTGAAATACAATTGCAACCTAGTTATCGCCCCCGTTGGTACTTGCCTCACCATGCAGTTATAAACCCGAAAAAGCCAGAAAAACTGAGAGTGGTCCTTGACTGTGCCGCTAAGTTTGCGGGTGTTTCTCTAAATGATATGATTTATCAAGGACCCGACACAACTGCGGAGTTAGTGTGTATATTATTGCGTTTTCGCAAGGAAGCAATCGCAGTCTCTGCGGATGTTGAAGAAATGTTCATGCAAGTGAAGGTCCCTGAGTCTGATCGAGGAGCTTTAAGATTTTTGTGGTGGCAGGGGGGAGACATGTCGAAAGAACCATCCGAGTTTCAAATGACATCTCATCCATTTGGCGCCATATCATCGCCGTTTTGCGCGAACATTGTTTTGAATAAGACGGCCCAAATATTCTCTGACGGTTATGATGGTTATGTCGTAGATGCTGTTAAGAATAATTTCTATGTTGATGATTGCTTGGTATCTTTTCCCACTTGTGATCAAGCAAAGAGTTTCGTCAAGCAGATAAGTGAATTATTATGTAGAGGAGGTTTCAAACTAAAGAAATGGGTTACCAACTCGGAGGAGGTAAGGACCATTTTGCCTGATGTATGTAAAGAACAGTCCTTGATAGAAATGTCAACGGATTACGACACTACTCATCGAACCCTAGGTGTAGAATGGGATTTTAAACAAGATGTATTTAAGTTTTACTTTGATGCACCGGAAAGGCCTCTGACTAGGAGAGGTATTTTATCTATAGTTTCTTCTCTGTTCGATCCTCTGGGTCTGATTGCTCCAGTCTGTCTTACTGCCAAACTTCTCTTGCAAAAATTATGTAGGTCCCAAATAGGCTGGGATCAGCCTCTCAACGAGCCATACATGTCCGCGTGGCTAGGCTGGGTAAGTTTTATGCGTCAGATAGGTCACACCACGGTAGCTCGAGGTATCAAGAGGAAAATCGACGAACCCGACGCGAAAGTGGAATTGCACTTGTTCAGTGATGCTTCAGAGGTTGGTTATGGAGCAGTTGCGTACGCACGAGTCAGCTATTTGAAGGAGCCACCATATTGTATCTTGTTGTACAGCATGTCTAGGGTAGCACCTATCAGACAAGTCACCATACCGAGACTTGAGATGGCGGCAGCGGTGTTAAGTGTGAGGCTTAGTGAAGTATTACGGAGAAGTCTGCCTAATTTTTTCTGCGAAGTAAACTTCCATACAGATTCCATGATAGTGTTATACTACATTAAGAATATGGAGAACCGATATAGCACCTATATAGCCAACCGCCTCGCTGTGGTGCACCAGTATACGAAGGTTGAACAATGGAATTATGTAACGTCGTCACAGAATCCAGCCGATTGGACATCAAGAGGTATACAAAAAATGACTGATCTGGAATCTTGGTTCAAATGTCCTACCTTACTGCATGGCGAATTCTGTACAACAATCACTGACTGTCCGGAACCTACTCCTGACGATATTGAGTTTAGAAAAACTGCTGTGGTTAACTTGAGTAGTATAAAGCACAACATGTCACCTATTCTCTCTTATTACTCCGAGTGGTTGAAATTAGTCAGGGCCGTAGCCTGGCTTAGAAGGTTCATAGAATTTCTGATGGTGCTTCGTTCACTGAGTCATGAAGGATCCGTTCATCTAGGATGTTTAAAGGTCAAAGAACTTGACATCGCCAAGCGTAAAATTTTGTTGATGGTTCAGAAAGAAGTGTATGGAGAAATACTTAGTGGATTTAAAAACAATGGTAAAGTAGTTAGTCACAATGACCTGAAGGGCTTATCACCGATAATGCTTGATGGGTTACTCTGTGTTGGAGGCCGACTAAGCTACTCAGATTTCTCAAATGCCTTTAAACATCCAATAATATTGCCCAGTCGACACTTAGTGACAGAAATGATAATTAGACATTATCATAAGGAACAAGGGCATACAGGAACGTCACAAGTACTGGCCACGATTCGAAAAAGGTATTGGATAATAAAAGGAACCAGCACGGTTAAGAGAGTGATAGGAAAGTGTGTGACATGCCGGCGGTATACGATGGTTACAGGGCAACAATTGATGGCACCACTTCCAGCTTGTAGAGTGCAACAAGGATGGTATAGCTTCTCAGCCGTGGGAGTAGACTACTTTGGACCTCTTTTTGTCAAAAGAGGAAGATCATTAGAGAAAAGATATGGATGTGTGTTTACTTGCTTGCAAACCCGAGCAGTACATATTGAAATGACACATAGTTTGAATACTGATTCGTTTATAATGGCCTTGTTACGTTTTATTGGAAGAAGAGGGAAACCTGCCGAAATTTACAGTGACAATGGGTCAAATTTCGTGGGTACGGTTTCTGAATTAAGGAGATTTGTGCAACAGTTGAATCAACAGAAAATAGACAAAGAACTGTCAGCTAGACAAATTCAGTGGCATTTTAACCCGCCCTCATCCAGCCACAGGGGTGGAGTTTGGGAAAGGATGATTAGGTCCATATGCCGACTGTTATTGTTGATAACTAAAGAGCAGACTCTAACCGATGAGACTTTAAACACTTATTTGATCGAGATTGAAAGGATATTGAACGATCGACCCTTAACTCCGGTCGTTCAAGATGCTAACGATAAACTAGCCTTGTCGCCAAATAGTTTGTTATTATTGAGAGAATGTGACGGAATAGTCGAAGAAGGTAGCATCAGAGATAAATATGACAAACGTTGGAAACAGATTAATCATCTTGCTAATGTGTTTTGGAAAAGGTGGTTAAGAGAGTATTTACCGTCCCTACAAAAACGTCAAAAGTGGTTAGTTGAACACCGCAATTTTCAGAAAGGGTATGTAGTGATTGTAGCTTCGGATATATCGACTCGTGGAAAATGGCCCTTAGGCGTAGTTGAAGATTGTGAAATAGATGACGACGGAAGAGTTAGAACAGTGGTTGTTCGTACGAACGGCGGATTAGTCAGGAGAGATATACGTAGATTATGCCTCCTTGAAGGCTCGAATTAGTTCCTCGTGTTATTAATGTAGTTAGGTCGAGTAGGCGTACTGTTGTAAGTCCTACTCGTTCCTATGGTGTGACATGTTATATAATGAACCATGACCGTAGGCATCAAGGTAGCTTGTGTGGTATGGAGGGATTTTGGGGGCCGGTGTAAGATCCATTTTGAATGTGTTGTGTGTTGGTGAAAATCCCTCCATGTATATACTTGCACTTTGTTCCTATTGATCACATTAGTTGTACATTGTTGTATTTTGATCACATTTGAATTGTTAATATTTGTATTTTTGTTATAGTTTTTGATTTTTATTACTCACTCACTAAGTTTGTGTTTCTTCCTGAACTGCATCTGCGTTGTTTTACTTGACGCTTGTTCTTGGCGGTAGCCATATTGATTTGTTCCTCCTGTTGTGTGTGATCTATCCAGTCAGGATAGAGTAACGTTCATTGGTTGTGATTGGTAATTTTTCCTCATCTTCTACCAACTTCTTTATTTATTGTAATTTAGATTTAATTGATTGAACAATCATTGGTTGAATAGCCGGGTGATAATATTTGTTTAGGTAACGATTTACATTAAATTTATTATGAATTATAGAACCGCTATTTACCCGATTACTTGTTCTGATTTCGACGGGAAAGGGCGCGTGTCTAAAGTCACGGGAGGCTATTCTTCAACATCCAAACCGTAGTTTGGACCCTACATTGCGTTACCAATAGTGACCCGGTGCAAATGCATTGCCGAGCGCCTCCAGCTAGATGAGTCCATTAAAACTAATATAGTCAGCATGCAACGTCGAAAACTTACAGAGTTATTTATTTTAGGGATTTATTTACTGCTACAACCTTCAACAAACTAAGGAGGTTAGTATCAATTCTGAAGACTTACAGAATCATATACTTTAGCAATTTTCATAGCTAAAACTAATTGATTGAGAGGCATTCTACCTCATAAGATCATTGATAATATCATTATGGTTAAAAAATTTGCGGACTTAAATTCAATTATTTTGAACATTAAACATGCGTTACATAGGTCATTGGACATCTAAAGTCTCAACTTTGTTAAGCATTTAAAAAACTTATTAGTTAACATGAATCACATAAACTATCACAGTTACAGTCCTCATTTCATCAAGAAATCAAAAGAAACAGATGTCACGTTGAAATCAGGCAAGATAAATAGGTTCAGTTCGCAGTTTTATAGTGATATTCCAAGGACCTCGATATATGTGAGTCAAGATTTATACTTCCTACATTATAATTCAAAAGATGTGGAAATTATTGAGAATGTAAGAAGGGGAATAATTCAAGGATTGAAGACTCTTAGAAAAAAGTGCAAAACTGGACCGTAAATAAATGAAAATTACGTTACATTCTCTTAGCTTTTCAACAGGCAACCATATGTTAAAAAATACATCAGATTTACTCACCAAAAAGTCTAAAACTCGAAGAAATTCACGAAAAAGTTCTTCTGGTCATTCTAAAAATCAGAGAAACAGTACTAGTGAGCTTGACGAATGTTTGTCAATGGAAGAGAAGTCAACCCGTTCTAAGTCTCCAATAACATCTTAATTAAAAACAGTCTAGTTACTCTCACTGTTATTGTGTTGAATAAATCATATTATCTAACCAGAAATGTTCTGAAAATTTTCACACATACTTAGTCAAACCGGAATTTAGAAGCTTTTTGTTAACATTAGTTTAATATGAAGCAGTAATGCTTCGTAAGCCATGAAACAGTACATCCGTCACTGTTTGGCTGAAAATTTACTTCATTATCCAAAAAAATATTGGAACGTCCTTTACTTTTTAGTACGAATAGAAACAACAGCTTAACTATCGTAGCAACTGCTTTAGTAGATAAGTAGTGACATTTCGTGGAAGCAACCTTATTATGGACATTGGAAACCACTGATTGTTTCTGCCTGATTTATTTTGAGACTAAATATCACAAAATGCATAAGTCAAAGGAGTTAGTATCAGGTACGGGCTTTGCATTCCTCAATTACTAACACTTGACAGATAACATTAAACATTATTAAAATGTGTTTTCCACCTGTCTTCGTCTGAGGCTTCTCAGATTTCCCGGTTCTCCAAGGTGAAACCAATAACAACACCTTATATCAAGAATGTTTTTGGATAAGGTAATACGATATTTGAAGGTATGAAAACGTGTGTTAACGAAAATAGTAAAGTTTTAATCACTCTAATATTGGCATTAGTCGAATCTGCGCTGATAAGAATATTGAACCAGTTGCCCTCTAGTTTTCCCAGAAGTAGTTAATGTTGTTTTGATTTACCGTTTCTTGACTGAACTGTTTCGAGATCTCCTATTGATCCTGCACTCGACGAACAAGGAAACTCCAATCTCTCTTATATTCGATAATAATTCTCAAGATTTTTAAAGCGAGTCCTAGAATTGAAAGTCACACTAGAATATGGATTATTCTTTAAACCATCAGAAAGTCAGTTAGACATTGTTATTTTTCTAGCAGAATTTACGAATAAAGTCCGATCCCTTCAAATAAAAGTAGTCACAATTTTTATCCATCAGCCTAATATGTACATAATACATAGAAATAATATGGGTAGTTTTTCGGTGAATAGCTAATACCTTTACTGTAATGTCAAATATTTCATGTTTTGTTCATATCTGTTATAACGAATCAATACAATTTCAGACGTTTTACTTCAACTTTGAGTTCTTGATTGTGTCTTGCCCATGTTTCAGCAAACTGAAGAGATTACTAACCTGTCACTTTCCCGTAACATCGTTTAAAACGTATAAAAGTGGATGGTTCAATAAATTACGTCGTGTTCTAAATAAGACTGTCAGAGACTTCCTACTACAGCTCCATACATAAGCTGCTAAGTGCGATTTTGGTGGATAGCTGCATATCCAACTTTGTAACCGTCCGATTCCTGGTATAGATGGTCCCAAACTAGAAAAGCACCGCCGAGATAGCTATAGACTATGGTTTTATTCATGAAAATGTCGATAAAGATTCTCATGATGCTACGGCAAAACAACACGATGTCTTATTATCGAATGTAAATAAACGTATTAATCTACAGGAACCCCAGACCTTCTAACAAAAACTGTTTCGATCATTCCGACAAGTAATTCGAAAAGCGCGTTTTATTCATCTTTGGCCATTACATTCTGTCTCTCGTATTGTAATCTATGTTAATCTCATTGTGCACGTTTCCATAAATGTTGGACGTTTGGACATCTATTAGGGGTTTGTAAAAGTTTCATGTCATCCACCACTAAATCTCTAAATGACTATGAATAAGAACTAACTGGTTTGATCAGAAGAATGGACTTAATATCGCTCAATGCTGCCTGCATCAGTAATTTACACTTCACGCCAAAAATCATTGCAAACACAGACTAGTCTAATTCATTTTTTGTTGATACTGATAGCATAGAGTCAATTATTTCTAAAAGAAATTCATTGTTTCCTCGTGATGATGTCCGTTTGTGACCTACAAGCAGTGGGATCATTGAAACCATTGGAAATCGTTACCCATTATTGGTACAGTTAATATTCCATTGAGGAACGAAGAGGGTAGTTGTGCCAATATTCCTTTGCTAGTTAGTATGGTTCATCTGTGTCTATGTTAAGGGGTTTAAGATCGCTGAGCGTACACGTTTCTTTATGTCCCAATTCTTCTGACAGTACTTAGTCAAAGACTAAGTCTTACAATCCTCAAAGGCCGTGAAAGGTAAGAAAATTCACCTAGTACAGTTAGAGGTGAAGGGAAAACCCATCTTCTTGAAGCGCAGACTAATTCCATATAGTTTAAGAGAAGTTAGTGAAGAATGAGCTAAGTAAACTGGTTGGAAAAAGGATAACAGGATATACAGAACTCACCCTAAATTTATGGTGATTACCACCTGACAATGATTATTCGTCTATTGCAACAGAGTTGTACAACCGAAGAAATTGAAAATATTTTACATAAGTTACGGGGGTCAAGGTGTTTTTCTAAGATTGACCTGAAAGATGCGTATTCGCGAATTTAATTGAATGGAATCTCTAGTGAACTAACTACCATTAATACACCGTTTTGATACAAATTCCTACGGTCTAGATTGAATGTTTCGCCCTCAATATTCCATAAGGTTATAAATGGTGTTGGAAAGCATCCAGATGATATTGTAGCTTGCGCTCAAAATGTTGGGTTGCATAACGAACGTCTTTTAAAGTCATTTAGATGCTTTTGTGATACGAAAGTTCTCGTAAACCTATTCAAATTTCAGTCTTAACTTAATCCAACCAAGTACCTAAGCTGTAATGTAAATGCTAAGTGTTTTGAACCTGATATGAATCACCTAGCTCCATCAATTCAAGTACCGTCACCTAAGAATATCTCGGCCCTCAGATCATCGATTGGTGCTCTTCAGTTTTATTCCAGATTTATTCATAACTTCACACAAACATTATCTCCACCTTTCGACTTGGTTTCTAATCAAGGGTTTATTTGAGAATAAAAGCAAGAGGTTATGCTGAGAAACATCTTACAATTCTCAAATAGTGAGATTTTTTCAACCCTTTTGCCAAATGACAGACCTATCCTCACTACATATTGATCCCCATTGGGATTAAGTGCGGTTCTAGAGCAGAATGAGAAGGCTGTCACTTATATTTAAGCCAGATGGAACAAGGGTATTCTCAAACCCTAAAGGAGGCTTAGGCTCTGATATGGTCAGTAAAGAGAGTGCACAAATACCTGTTTGGTGCATTTTATTTATTTATTTAAACAGATAAACACTGGTACAAGGAGGCACCAAATATATATGCGCCACACAAATCAAATGATTTGTGTGAGCGCTGGAATACTACTTGGGAGCCCGAACCGAAGCAGGTTTTGTGTAACTGATCACTAAGCGTTAACGTTTATTTATCACTGAACTAAATCACTTCATGATCTGATGCAGATGTGAGGGCGCGGATCGGTAAAACAAAAGCAGCATATTTACAAGTGAAAAACATCTGGAACTCAAAACAATTGGCGACCAACATCAAGGTCAGGATTTTCAATAAATATGTCAAGAGAGTTCTATTGTATGGGGCGTAAACCTGGAGAACTACAAAAGTCATCATCCAGAAGATACAGGTGTTTATTATTAGTGTAGTGAACAAGGACGCCAGTAGGGACAATCGAATGTATTTAACACAAGATTACATGACTTGTTAATAAGTTCTAACAATCATAAAGTAAATGCTTAATTTGTAAAATGTCCATCAATTGTCTCAAAATGACTCAGACTGCATTGTTCCTGCATTTTCATACAAATTGCACCCTGTTTCCATTCTTTACTGTTCGATCCTCTTGTTTCTCTACCGCCAGACCTTCTGTTCACGACCAACATCATATACTACTTATGTCAATACAAGTAGTGCACGCTACAACAGCTGTCTACACAAAATACTTCGGATCCGTTGGCTAGACACTATCTGCAACAACCTACTGTGAGAGAGAACAAACCAGATCCCAGTGGAAGAAGAAAACAGGAAGGAGGGCTGGAAGTGGATAGGACACACACTGAGGAAAGCACCCAACTGCGTCACAAGGCAAACCTCCACATGGAATGTTCAAGGCCAAAAGAGAAGAGGAAGACTAAGGAACAAATTACGCCGATAAATTGAGTCAGAAATGGTATAAATGAACAACAATTTGATAGAACTAGAAAGGAAGGCCCAGGACAGAGTGAGTTGGAGAATGCTAGTCGGCGGCCTATGGTCCATTGGGAGTAGCAGGCGTAAGTAAGTAAAGTAAGTGGCGCACCCGTCGATAACATCGTCCGATCTAATTGATGTAAAAATAAAGGGCTTCAAAAAAGTGGTGAGCCCACCGATGAGAAATCTAACGCAGCAAGCTACGTCGATGAAGAAACTTCTGCACTCTACACTTTCGACGAACAAACTCAGCGAAGCCAGCTTAATCTTCAATCAGATGCACTCAGCAAAGCCTGTGTGGCACGACATGGATGTGCTCAAATCGTATTATCCTATCGATAATTTGTCCTCATGTCAACTCTGCCCATTGATCCATCCAGCGGATTGTTCCATTATGGTTTAAATAATTATCAAATGCTCACTATCACAGTAATGTCATATCATCACCTAACGTGGAATTATTATTTCTATTCGTGTTGACACTTTCGCAATCATATCACTCACCGAACAAATTATAATTTTATAAACACTCCACGTTATGACATTCGAAATTCACTGGACTATTTTTATTATTCCTGCTTTAACTGAGTTTGTTCCATTTTTTCCATATCATTTTTGGCGATATATTTTTCTATGACATGCAACATACAATCCAATTGGAGTCAGATTTCGGGCCACAAAAATATAAAGGTCAAATCGGCGAAATTTGATACAGCCGAAAATAGATCTTAATATTAGTGAGCTAAATTGATTAATAGGAGACTTTAAGAAATTCTGCTTGAAATAAGTGATGATGCCTATATGGAAGAAAGATCTAAGGACCTTCACTCTCAACTACATCACATTTTGTATTCACTGTAGAGAAAATTTGATCGAATCAATCCCCTGCTTGAAACTCTTAAAATTCAGTTCTTATGAGTTTGGTGTCTGTGGCTTTCAAATTGGTTGATATGAGACTTTAAAAAGTTCTGCCTGATATAATTGACCATCAAAAATAATTAATATCACATTTGTCATGAACAACAAATCGAACATTCGGGTAGTAATATCCGGAAACTCTGCAGCATTTTGCCTTCTGATTTTAGCTACACTAACTGGAAAATGTGCATGAACTCAGAATTCAATAGAAATTTTTGCAGCTCAATATTTTTATGAGCAAGCTGCAGGAAATAGACGCTCTACATCTATCATAATGTTAGCAATATATCATAAGAATAAGTAGTATATTTAGTCCGGATGTATAAGCATAAAAATCTTACTTTGAGGTACAGAGAGAGGGTAATTAAGGTAACGCTTAGGAGCAAGTGGATATTGTTGAACATACAAAAACAAAAGATTTATTCATCGATCTATCGGTAAAAATGGAAGTATGATAAAACTGATATCAAAAATGGTTTGAGGTAGGTCGTTTGTCAGTCAGTACAGCTGAAAAATTGGTTCTAACAACCTTCATTTCATGATATCTGTAGAGGAAAGAGAATTTGTCATCTTCATTTTACACATCACATTTTACAAGAATGTAATTAAATCAGTCCTTAATCTGAAACTGTAAAAGTCAGTCATTATGAGTTTTTCTTCTGTAGCTTTCATCTTGCCTTCGACAGCAATAAAATACTCCACTTAAGGTAGGACAATATATTTTCTCTCTTGACCTAAAGTGGATTGAAATGGCTACTGTTGAATCTGTCGAAGGATCCAACCATACGATTGAGATACGCGTAAACTTCAGGTTCCGAACGATTTATCTAAAAAGTGATTCTATTCTTACAATTGTTATATAAATATATATTGATGAGAAACCCCACTGAATTTTTGAGGTATCTGTGACGATTAACCTGTCTGTTCGTCTGAAAAGTAAGGCTTCCTGAAATAATAAAATTAAGATTGATTAAAACATACGACAACGTAAGTGACAGTAGCTGTGCCTGGTGTTATAAGAGTTGATAAAATCTAACTGAAGTAAATGTCATCAGTTCATGTAAATACTTTGAGAATTTACAAAAAATTGGCGTACGTTACAATGTATCTTCGGAAATAATCAGAGATGCAACTGGTTGCCAAACACTAACAAGTAGTTAAAAGCAACTTACAGAGCGTAAGTTGAATGAGAAGAGATTAAAGGTGGGGAAATACAAACGAAATTACCGGCTGTCAAAACATGAGTCAGCAATCACTAAGTGCTTTCAGATTTGAAAGTCAAGTTAGAAATGGCACCGACGGCACGTTACATCGACCTATAACCACGAAAACTACTGAGCAACCACTAAAACTATGTTGTAGTTCAACATTCATATCGATCACAAGCTAAAATCAGTATAAAGTCATGACATAAAGACATTATTGACTGGTATTTAACGGCTACTTTCGTAATTTATTTCTAGTTAGTGTTCGCATTGCCATACCTTCCCAGAGGACCGTTTATTCCTAGAACCAGAACCCGCATAACGCAATCTTTTATTTAATTCACAAGCATTGTAATCCATATGAAACTGGGAATAGTTTGGGAGTTTGTCTGTAAGTACAAGTTTCTTTGTTCATTTGTCAAATCTGTTTTTGACGGAATTCGTGAAGAAGTGTTATTTTATACATTGTTCATGAAATGTTGTGAATTTGAAATAATATATCGAAATCGAACTAATCCCAATAAGTCCTGAACTTCGACATACTCAATCAAGAGCTAAAATTCGAAGTACGCAGTATAAAATTATATTATATTACTATGATCAGTTTAAACACAACATAGAATATTTAACTTTACATCAAATGTATTGGCTACTCACCACAAAAGTACATTGTGCAATCAAGATGAACTGATACTACTATCTCATAGTTTACAGCTTTCAACACTTCACCAAATAACATCATTCTATGATGAAACTTTCCTTAAAAACCCAGTTGAATCTAAACAGATTATACAACCATCAACATTATTGATCTATCCCCATGAAAATATTCATCACTTGAAAATCTTAGATTATGACTACTCTTGAAAAACGAAATCTTGCTTAAACCTGACAGCAAAACGTAATTCACCTTTCCCATATGGAATACTGTAGGGGATGACATGTTCAGAATCTGTTGGTTCACATGATACTCATCGCTACTGAAGTCAGTAAGAAGAAACTGTGTTCCAGACTCATTATTTCTTATTGAACATTCTAAATTTAACATAAAGATGTCACTGGATTTCCTATTTTTTTGTAGTCACATATAAAGTTAGTAACTATACTTATACTTATTATTTTGTTGTGATGATCGTATTTTACAGAAACCAAGATAATCATATGAAATGGATATCAATACTGATACGCTCAGCTCTTCTTCTTATTAAAAGTATTATGTACAAAGATCACTTTTACCATAAAGCGACATCAGTCAGTGAATTAATGAAAATAATTAGTCTGTGACAATTTTAATCTCCTTAATGGTCCACGTACACACATGTCAACAAAAAAGTGTTTAAAACATTAATACTCGAAACTTAGGGTGAACGCTAAAAGAATTGAATTTATAAATGAAAAACCTACATGCCTTATTGTACAATAACATTTGACCACTCATGTATCACAATCATCCTCTAACATAAATTTGCAATCATCGAATCAAATACTTGCTTGAGTATTAAAGACTTAATTTAACCAATATAAAGTTCACATCATTACATAGATGATTCAGAGGTAAAGAGACTATCAAGCAAGTACTTGTGTTTGAAGAGGTTAAGTGACTAAATTCAATCAATATTCAGTCGAGAATATATCACACTACTTCACTGTTTAGTTATAATGTTTCCAAAAACCTACTTAAGTATATATATTTTTCATTAATACAAAGATCTGAGACCACCACACGGTTATCTATAAATATGACATTTCCGATATAGAGTGCGACTATCTTTAGTAATCTATGTCTGTTGCCTGCATACTATAAGATATCGATGAATCAAGACAATATGTTGAAAAAGCTCTTGACTATTCCATTGAATAACTAAGCAACTATGAATCCCTCTAATAATAAGCAATTCAGCCCAGAGTATTTTACATTCTACACGTGATGCCCTTCTATGAGCAGTCAAACAAAAACAGCCGGCGATCTAGCGAAAGCAACTTTCTTCGTAAGCAAGTTGGTCTATGTAATCTAAGCTTTATTATACATATATTTTACTCAATAATTTATCCTGATTACTAAAAAAGACTTGTATTCATCTTGCATTGTTTGTTTGAATCTTTTTATTGATTTTTGGGACTGCAATTGATCAGTCTCTTATTGGCATATGTGCATCCTGTGCGGATTGTCTCGACATTGCCTTAAGTCATAAGCATTATAAACAAAAATGGATAGGGTGAGACTATAATTTATGAACGACCTTTGATTGACGCTAAGGTGACCTTGAGAGTGTCTACCTAATAACTAGAAGCAAATGAGGGTTATAAACCGGTATGAAGAATTAGAATTATGATTTACAGTTGATGGTTGGGGTTAGGAATTAGATTTAGGGTTTTCATCACGAACTGACATCAGCTTTAATGCCAAAACTCTATTTAATCAAATGGATGAGTGAATTTCGCTCCAAAATTCGAGACCTGTTATTTTATATCTGATTGGTTCGTCCATAAACTAGTCACACCATGGATAGTGGTTAACAGTAAAATCTAGAACGCCCGTTTCGTTCTGTTTGGGACTCGTTATCTGAATCTACCCGCATCTCAGAGTTGAGGTTCACATATAGCATTAAGAGGCTGATCAACAGCAAGCAAACAACATGCAGTAAATTTAAACCTCACCCTATTGCACAAGCAAGTGGACATCAAGACTCAGTAGCTAAGTGGATAACGCGGTGGCGTTTGAAGCGAACGGTACTGGGTTAGAGTCCCTGAGATACAGGTACATTCTACTCTACGAGTCTCAAATAGGACGAAACACACCTCCTGGATTCCACTGTTTGCCACCATCCATCTTTTCTTACATAGAAACTTATAACTATAAATATACAATACACTTGCAAATATTTCAACAATTGAAACAAACTATTCTCAACCGACAGCCTGGTCTGTTATTTCATGAGAGTGGTTTTTTTATATTGATAATTGTTGAAGATGTTTTCATGGCTTTTAACTTTTTGCTTAAATGAGCCTTTCAAATTTCAAAACACAAATAAATCATTTTGTATATTCATTGATTTCATTATGCACAACGAAGTCATGGAAGCGGTCATCCAACTGTTCCGTACACTTTTTTTACTGATATATAATGTCAAGACGAAGAATTCAGATTGCCAGAAATTAGTTATTTCTCAATGATTTTTAGATGTACGCTAGTATGTAAATTCGTGAATTACAAAGACTTAATTGTTATGACTTGTGCTTGCAGATTAGAGCGAAGCGTATTATCGATCGGACCAAAGACGCGTGAAACACATGAGAACGACCTAGAATCCTAATTGGCCCTGTTTCCCTGTCTAGCCCAGCCAGTTGAGTCCAGAACGCATGTCTCAGCCTCTGAGATATGAATCGTTATATTTCAAGCATACTCTGCTTATATACCAATCAAGCAGACCACATCGTACCATAAAATAGAAAATAACATTTGTAAATTATTTGGCGACCAGGAAAATGACACGTGAAATAAATATTGACCAATAGGAAAATGATACCATCTCAAGTCCAAGAATAGCACTAGACTTAATAGAATCATTTTTGGGATATTTTCCTGAATATCCCAACATTAATAATTAGACTAAATCTGATATTCCACATAGAAAATCAAACTGATTGAAGTAAACATCATTGTATATTTTATTGAGCCATGGAGTTAAGTAAAATAATTAGTTACTACTTATAGAATTAAAAAAAACAACTTGTTAGGTTCCAACACCCAAATAGAACCGATATTCATCGGATCTGTGGAAATTTATCTTTAATATTATTATAATGATTAATGAACAGTGCATTTAATGAGTATTTATAGTTGGGTCACGCAACATAGTATTATTATCAATGACCTTATTCATACCGACTAAATAGTAATCATATTCATTACTTCAATCGATTTTATTGCTATGATCCAATCAGATTTCTGTTCTTTCACCTAATTCAAATAATAACTGTTTTCTGATTGGTCATTTTTTACAGTTAGTTTTAGTTACGCCTATTTTATAACACAAAAAAAAAACAGTTACTAATATTTAATTAAAATCATATCATCTTGAAGAGATCTGTTGTAATCAATAATATACATCAGTTAGAATTAAAGATGGGGACATTTGGTGGACATGCATTACCTGGAAGTTTTTTTATTCTTTATGGTTTATGGTCTATTTGGCATATATTAGAGAAATTTTATCGACGAAAAAGTTATGAATTAAATAAATCGAATGAACCAACTTCTGAATATACATGTAGAATATCATATCCAATTGAAAGAAAACAACAAACTGAAAATGATATAAAGAAGTGTTTTTCTTGTTGTAAAAAATCATTTCCATTGGATTCATTAGCTAAATTAGTGCTTTGTATTATTGGAATAATAGGAGAAGTGATTACAGGATTTAGTAATGATTGGATATTTGTACATATTGGTAATGCGCAACATTCTACAATGTTCTCATTATTTGGATTAAGTGGAGCTATTGAATTGTGTATATTTTATGGGATTTTTAAAATTCCACTGTACGTAAATATTTACTACTTATTTATATTAAGTTTACATATAAATTTGAATGCTATTTATCTATTAAATGATGGGAAAGAATTTCTTAATTTAAAAATAACGTTTAATCAAACAGTTGTTCCTAATAATTTTGTCATCATGCTTTACCGTTAGTAAATCCATACTCAGTGTGTTACAATGAAACCCAATAG
Organism: Schistosoma haematobium; assembly: GCF_000699445.3. Classification (NCBI taxonomy): domain Eukaryota; kingdom Metazoa; phylum Platyhelminthes; class Trematoda; order Strigeidida; family Schistosomatidae; genus Schistosoma; species Schistosoma haematobium. The sequence continues at coordinate 41,089,312 of NC_067197.1, read as the reverse complement.
TTTACACCACTGACTTCAATCAGTTAGCGGTATTACATGACCATTATTTATAACCTGTCTCACGATCCTAATTAGTCGAATCTCAATGACCACAGTTTCTTATTACAACTCTAGGAATATCCCTTCAAATATCATTCATGTGTTGCTGGAGATTTATAGAAAGTTTTCATTGCACAGTCGCGTACAGGACGAACGGATATTTCCTTTTCGGGTATTTTCGAAGCGAAATTGAACAGTAGTAACCTTGACTATCTGGAAACGTAAACGCGGAGTTCAGAAAACAGATATTTGAAGTCGGTTACTCACGGACTCTTCTGAAACTCCACTTACATTGTGAGTGGGTAGAAACCCTGGAGATACTGATTATCTGAGAAACCTAAACGATAGAATGTTTCAGCTAATATATCCCATTCAAGTAATCATGATAGACTAGCCAGACCACCACATTAAGGTATTAACTACTATTAGACCTCTTAAATTTGGTTGCTAATGAGCATATGATTATCATTATTGTTATTATCAGTAATTAGTACGCGGCTTTGTAGAACATGTCGAGATATTATCTAGGCAAAGTCAGTGCATTATGTAAACTACAAAAGTTGGATAATCTGCACAAATAATCTATAGAAATGTAAACAGATCCTATGTAATATAAATCAAAATTTTAGTGAATTAAAATATATTTTTTCATCAAAAAGAGAATAATAGAAACTCAAAGAACACTGTGTGATAACTACGTCATCCTTATTTTCACTCTCATGACCCCATATAAAGTGGCGATCATGATATTTTAGGTCTCTTGGGAAGTATAATAATACCAGTTGATCGGTTATTTATTATTTAAAAGTTTACATTTTTGACGTGATCTTCATTTTATTTCATACTCCGAGAATCATTGTACTATCAAAGACTTTATTTATTTCTCAAGTTTATGATTCATTTGTCCATAAAACTGCAAATAGATCACTATCGAAGACGATCATCAGTAGGCAGGATTATCACTTAATCCGGTGCCTTTTCATGGTTTGTACGTTTTTGAGATCATTTTCATCACAGGTATGTGTATCGTAATAACTCCTAATTTTCAAAGGTTATCATATTAAGGTCAGTTCGTAATATAAATCGTGTTTAAGTTAACTAATATATTGACAAATCGCTTTGGTTAACATATACTTGGATTAGAGATACTCTTTTTTTTACGGAAATATATTCTGTCAGTCTCTTTCATATGATTATGAACCAACATTCCTCATAAAAGTTTTTTTCTCGCAGTACATTTATTGATTTGAAATTTATCAGTACTGATATTTTTCAATAATTGCTAATGTTCACTCGAATTTAACAAATGTTAAAGGTGTACTGAGTATCGATTAATTCTGAGATAGGGTCTTTTGAAGTTCTAGTGAAAATTCGTGATATTAATTGGAAGTAGTTGACAGGAAACTGTGGACCTAAGTTTCATGTTAGACAGGAGTCATCAGCAAGAAATAAGGAAACTCGTAAGAAAATTAATATTTTCTGTTGAATTTAAACTTGGGTCACTAGGCTCCCCAGTCTTAAATGACTGAGAAGACGAACTCAAGTTATCTAACATAACATAAAGCAGTAACTGTTGAGTCACTTGAACTAGTGATCATGTTACAACTTGGTCGATAGAATTTGACGAGCACTAAAGGATCACACAAATATGATTTTGGTCACTACATGATGATCATTGGTTGTTAATCGTATTTCATCGTTTCAAACAAGTTGGAAGTGAAGCAAATACTCATTGATGATATTGGACTACAAAAATTGAATAAATTCTCAAATGTAAACTTACTAGACAATCACTGAATAACTTACGTAAAAATTTAAACATCATTGGTTCGATCTCTCATGGACGCAGTGGATTCAAATCGTTTAAAAACCTTAAACTTCCTGAATTTCAATGATTATAAAGGTTGATTCCAACTCGTAATAAAAATCACTTAAGAAGTGTACTCATATTGTGATGCGTGCTACTTATATTGATGTAAGTAGTATATGACGCGAGTCAAGAACGTAATGTCTGGCAGCAGAAGACGGGGGAAGATCAAGGAAGGAAGAGCGAGAACACAATGCAATTTGTAAGAAAACACATGAACAATGAAATGTGAGACAATGGATTGATGATTACAACAGCAACAGTCCGGTTTGATATGAAGGAATAATATTTTGCATATTGACGATTTACTATATTGTTTTTCTATTTTACCAACTAACTCTGTAAATTCGTGCCAAATACATCCAGTTGTCTCCACCCGTGTTATGTTCACTACAATTTATTTATCTGTTATAATATGTTTCTTCTAAAAAATGGATATCAATAATACGGGAAGCAACTACATTAATGTAGATAATCATACTTCTTTTTGATAATCATCAAGTTGATTTCAATAAAATAATGTTTCTTAATTGAATCAAGAATAATTAAATTCTTTATATAATGATTTCTTATTCATTTAACTGAACTTATTACTCAATTACAATGAAAGTAATGATATAGAATCACGAGTACTTTAGACAGATAAATATCTGAACATTTTATTAATCGATTTTATTACCAAATAAATATATAGTTATTTTTACTGTGTAATCCATACAAACAATCTGATTAATCTATCATTTCGTTTTAAGGATTATGGAGATAAGTTTTATTTTTATAGTCGATTGATCACTGAGTGGTAATCGATCGTTATGGACTTATCTCATTTCAGATACAATTGAAGATCTGGGAGCACTGGATAGCTGTTCTATTTAAAAAAAAACGGGACTTCTCATTACTAGTTACACATAACCCAATCAGAGGTCATGGTGAACCATTAGAGCCACTGGATTGCTATTCAATCTTACAGTTGGAAGCCCAACCTTTAAGCGTTTGCCGCTAAACTTGAAGGTCCTAGGTTCTATCCTAGTCAGGGTCGTTGCTAAGTCCTAAGCTACTACAAAACAGCTATTCAGTGCCCCAGGATTTCTACTGTTGCTCAAAACAAGATCAATCTGTAACAAAAACAACCTAAAAGCTTAACCAATCTCCACAAAATAATGATAGAATATGATAATGTTGGTACTGCACACTGAAAAGCCAGTGTAAAATAGTGTTTGTGAACTTGTTTTCTTTCTAACACTAATATCATTTTTACCGCTTTCCCCCCTTTGTTTTTTTTACGTTTTAGTCAATCAGAATATCTTTTTCATGGAATAGCACTATGGGGAGAACTATTTCTATTCCTATTTCATTTACACCATAGAAATCCACTAGATGTTTACCTACATCTATTATTAACTGGTATGATTATATTAGGGATTCTAGTGTCAGTTGTTGAATTATTAAATCCACACGAACCTATTTATGGTTTAATACGTAGTTGGACTTATCTTATGCAAGGCACATGGTTTTGGCAAGTGAGTTCCATCAATATCTTCTGGCGTTATTTTATTTCTTTACGTTATTACGACTTTCTACGTCTTGACTACTAAAATTTTGTTCGTTAAAGTTTATACTATCTGATTGTTTGCGTTAAGAACTAGGATTGATCAGTCTCGTCTGACATATGTTCGTTCTGATTAAAGTACCTGAATTCTGCCATTTAGTCTCAAGTTATAGTCGAGTTGGATTGTGGTTAACAGTGGAATATATGACGAACGTTTCGTTACATTTGGAACCCAATAGCTACATGTACCTGTCACATTTCAATGTTGACGTACACGATAAGATCCTCACCCAGTATCTTTCGTTTCGAATTACAACACACTATCCATTGAACTATTGAGTCTAGATAGCCTCTCATTTGTTCAAAACATATAAATTTTATTGCTAAAGATCCTAGATAGCTTTCATACTTACGACGTTTAAGAAAATAATTTGCGAGTGAAAAAGTTTAGCAGTTTTTTAATTGAGGATGATAATACAACATCGAAATGACCAGTTGTGAATCAATCAGAAGATAGCTTTTCTAAATGATTAATTTGTGGAAAATAAACAATAATATTACGATAGTCAAGCAAATTTTACTGAAGTAGTGAAACTTTGGAAGCCTCTCTCCTACAGTCTGTTCTATCTGTAAATCAAGAAAATCGTCACATATAAATTCGTTCATAATAATTTAAATTATCCGTCTTTGCCAACAGATTTTTAGCAGTTCTCACAATGATCCTGGTTAGTCTTAAAGATTTAGGGTTGGATATATAGGGTGAGGATTAAAAGTTTAGAGTTTAGGATTAAGTATTTAGGGTGAGGGTTTAGTCTGGAAATTACGGGTTTACGGTTGTGCTTTAAGTCAGGATTAAGGGTTTAAGATGAGAATTTAGTGACAGAGTTGATTGGCATGTTATATACAGTCTACATGGGAATAAGTGAACGTTTAATGCGTTTGGTACTATCCTCTTTACTCTATTATATAATAAAACAGTTCTTCCTTAACACTTACACATATTAAACACTGAACAATAATAGTTCTACTTCTCGCTTCATAAGATATAAGATAAAGGTTGGTTGTTTTTCAATTCAGCTATATAAATTCAGGCGTTTTCTGGATTCTGAATGGATCATCCACATGCTAAACTTTTAGCCTGTTAGTTTTCATGTAACTTAGTAAACAATTAACAGTGAGACTATAATTTATGGACGACCTTTGAGAGACGCTAAAGTAATTTCGGGAATATAGCCCTACTTATTAGGCCTATATGATGGTTATAAAGTAGTATGGAGAGTAAGGATTATGATTTACAGTTGATGGTTGGGGTTAGGAATTAGATTTAGGGTTTTCATCACGAACTGACATCAGTTATAATCCCAAAACTCTATTTAATCAAATGGATGAGTGAATTTCGCTCCAAAATTCGAGACCTTTTATTTTATACTTGATTGGTTCGTTCATAAATTATAGTCTCGCCTAATTAACTTATCAGTGTTACATCACGGAAAATCCTATCTAACATCATTTCTGAGACTTTTCAATCTATGGAATTGTGAACATTTATTAAAGCATTATAAGATACAACTGATAAGTCACCACAAGTTTATTCCTTGACCTTTGTGATCTTTATAGTCACTTGTTCCATTCATTCTGTGATTCCTAGTAGAGAATAATGTATATGAATTGCAACTAGGGCATGAATGCAATTATTCATCTCCACTGTTATTCCCAACAGGATTCAGTTGTCAATCTTTGATTTGAAAGATCAGCTTATTTCTTATCCGGTTATTGAATTAAAGTGTTAGATTAGTAGATAGTAACAAAATCTAAACGTGAATACTATCCACCAATGACTCACTATTACCCTGAATATAAGTTTTTATTTAATATAATAACTGTTGAAAAATCCCTTACTATTAATGAATTACAGTTAAATATCCATAATCATCTCAATTAGATCTACACCACAAAAGACCTAGTTTACTACAAATTGTAATTTCTCATTGACGATATGTTTTGATCTCCTATTTGATGTATATAATTATGTCAGTTTTTACATTTCAATAATAGAAAGTACATGGGACAATTTTTCTCATATTGTAATTAAGATTTTGAGACAATAATTTTACAACTGTTCATTAACGTTAGCTTGTACCGTAATAATGAGTAGTAATTAGTATGATTGACGTAAAATAAAAATGTAATATTGTCTACACACTGATGCTTAACCTGTGTTCTTCTATAAATATATATATATATATATATATTGATCCTCGTTGGAACTGTTTGCCTAATTTCAAAACCAACTTAACAAACAACTCATTCATAATACTAATTTAGAACTTGATGTATTAAGTTCATGTTTCATTTCAAGATTTGCATGTTCATTGTATAAAATATAATTCTGTATAATCGAATAAATTTCTCATTCAAATATGAATAACCTGTTATTTTATTAACAGTTATTTTTGTTAATGATAAATAATGTTACCTTGGTGACTTTGATTAAGCAATATTGATTAATTGATTAGTACAGCACACTGTTGTGATGCAAATCTACGGTAGCATTTTATTTTAGAACATGATTATAAACTTTCAGTTTCGCGCGTATATTTGTGTTGTTAATTTGACAGAACAGAATTAATGTCTCTTTGTAGTTTACATTAGATAATGATTTTATTTGGGTAATCAGCGGAAACCAAGAAGCTGTTGAGAGCTTTCCCCTCCTAGTATGAGATTATTTGACAATGCAATCAACTATCCCTTCATTACTGATATCCGCCTCCCAACTCGATATAATTAAGCTTTACTGGCTACGATCATTGATTCGATGACTGATGAAGTCGTGGATGAGCACTGATAAAACTTCCCATAATAGAATGAAATTGCTGCCCAGTGATTCTTAGTTCCCAATAGTTATCGAACTAAAATCTGTCCTTCATGTAAGCTAAAAACTGGAAGATTTTCTTGAATCCTCTATGTCCATAATATTCAGTTTCCGTTTTCGTGAACGCTAATCATACTAACTTCTCGATGATTTTTGTTTTTACACTCTCAATATTTGGACTAGCAAACCTTACTATATTTAGCTCATTAGCTGATTAAACATAAAACGCTTTGGATAACAGGTATTTCAGAAAAGCATAAACACTTAGATGATTATTTCTGAATAAGATAAAGTGCGCTTTCTGGATTTCAGTAAATTCTGTTGCAATATGGTGTTTAGGTTATCACATTCTTAAAAGCCAATTATATCGAATAGATGGCTCCTTACATACACCATACTTCTTTTATTCTTAGTATGATTATAGATTCTGTCTTTATATTCCATTTATTGTGCCTCAATTCAGGCAATCGATTTTAGTACAAGAGCATAAGTTCGTTTATTTATGACATTGTATACCAGGAACTGATAAACTTGATACGTAACGATTTTAGATTCCTTTGCTTACTGACGATTTTCGAAAAGTTTAAACCTCTAACATGTCCACTGTCGAGCAACTGGAGATCAATTGCGTTATTGGAAAGCATCTGCCCGTTAAGTTCCAGCTTTTATGGAATATGTTCGGACATCCGGAAACAAACCTCCCCTTATGTTCTTCCAATATATGTGATTCCTACATATAAGCTGATAAACAATTGGAGGTAATATAAGTTGGATAATTGTCCACATTTGATTGTCGCAGTGATCATTTGGTTTGGTCTGAATCACCGAAAATATTCCACAAAAGCTGGGATCTAACGGACAGATGCTTTTCAATAACGCTATTGATCGTCAGTTGCTTGACAGTGAGCATGATGTTAAAGTTTCAAAATTTTTAAAGATCATCAGTAAGCAAAGGAATTCAAAACTGTTACGCTTTATTGAAGCTGTTACAATAAAAAGATTCAAACCGAATTCATGTATTCAAAAAGAAACATTTAGCTATCTTATTTTCCCCTAGTGACATTTTCTGTGAGATTATTACGTAGGGGGTTTTCCTATAGAATTCCTAGTATCTCTATCCATACTTTTGAGCTTTACTCAACTAGCCTATATTACATAATCTATTTTCTGTTTTTATTGAAGTTTCTAAATCGGAAAAAACTGTTTTTAGATTTTTTAAGAAACTGACTAAGTGGTTAAATATTTTAATTTATATACCATTCCACATGTTTCAAAATGTGTGGTGACTAGTATATTCTTAGGTTACAAAAAGCGAAAATAACTATATTTAACCCAAGCATCAATCACTAAAGTCACTAACGAATGGTCTGTATTATACAGGCTTCATTACTGATATTTAATATGCTAGGAATCAACGAATTAAAGCTTTCAGTGTTCACAATTCAAAGTTATTCAGCAGTTCACATACAACAGAATAGATCAAAGTGATTTAATATCCCTTGAAAACTACTGATAATTCGGATAGAAATGATGAATAAGTTATGACGGGATAAGGGATATATTTTGTTTGGCAAACTGAATATATCGGGCAATTAGTTTAAGGATTCACAATGATTGATATAACTGAGATAATTTTTGCAAATGCTGCGTTATTTGTTCACGTTGACAGAATAAAGGTTCAAGGAAGTTTTTCATTCATTGTGTTTATTTCTCTGGAGAATTGCATTATGTCTGAGTTATAGCTAAATTATAAGTCTTCCATTTTTAATTAAATGAAAGGAATTATAATCAGTAAACAAATTAACTTTATAAAATGGTTTGATCTAGTTTGCATGTGTTGTAGATCCAACATTTTACTGAATCATTATTCAACATGTATACGTTTGTTTGTCAATCGGTTCATTATCAGACAATCCTTCAAAATCTTGAAATTTCCCCATGTAATTTTTTTTTAGTACAATTGAATAGTGTGTTGTAGTGGAATTCAAAATGTGTTTCATCTCATATCAAAACAATCAGAATAGGATACACTATTATCAAAAGAGACTGATCAATTTGTGTTAGTAACATAAATAATAAATAAATACAACATTTTACAATCAAAATGTTTTTAAGCAAATCAATCACTCAAATTTGTACATGAATGAGGACATTTCTATCGAGGTTAGAAGAATAACGTAAGCTATATCCATTATTTAGTTTATGTAGATGTCTTACAATGAAATTTTAACTGTGCATAGCTATTTTTTATTCATTCTAATTTGAACTCTATACTCACTAATCTTTTAAAGATTTTATCTTTAAAGAGAACAATAAAAGATGTAGAATAAATGAACATGGTTGCTAGTCAATAATGTGTTTATGTAGTGCGTGTGTATATGTGTACATGTGAAATAAACTACTCAAATATTATTGATTGATTAGTATTTATTGAAATATAAATGTTCAGACAACAGATTGAACTCATTTGGGGTTAGGAGTAAAACAGAAGTCGTTAACCGTTGTATTACAATGATTATTGAATACAGTCGGTGAATTGTTAAGAGCTTGCCAAGAGACCTAAATGTCCTGGGTTGTGAACGTGTACCTCTAAAGAGTCCCATACTAGGAAGAAATAGATATCTAGTCCTCTTGCGTTTTCAGTGGAACCGTAATTAAGACCAATCTACCACGAGTCGTACTTTAATTCGATTTTGGAATTAATGGTAATTGGATTTATCAAAATTTCATTACTTATGTTACAAAATTTTCGTAAAGGCGGAAAATATTCTAAGTGAATTTTACTTTGATTGACTAATGGTTTTAAGAAACATTGAAAAAAACTTCCTAATTAAATTAGGGGGGAATAGGTGGAGAAATCTCATCTTTAAGGATGAAAATTTCTATGAAGACTGTTCAGTCTGAAAACAATTGGGATTATGAACTGGCTTTAGGTTGACAGCCACTAGTAGTTAGAAATATAGAAAAACGATTTTTCGGACTACTTTGGTACTCCTCACGAGTGTATACCAATGGTCTGCCTCCCTTTCCCATGAATATAACCCAAACCTCCCAGTACTCAGCTAAATATCGTTTTCTAAACATAATGTTTATAACACTTTCCAAATTTCTCACTAGATAACTAATTTACAGAAAGTGGAAAGATATATATAAATTCTGTAAATCATTGTTGTTATTTTATTATCACTGTAGGTTGGAGCTATTCTATATCCTAAAACATCATGGATGCCAGAATGGGATCAGCAAGCTAAACAGAGTATACCGGCAGCTGCAAATTTATTCGCCTATCATATGTTGGGAAATTCCGTTGCAATCATTCTAATCGCTATACCAGTTATGATTCGTACAAAAGCTAGTTTGATGAGTGATGAAACAATGAGAACACGTTTATCAAGAAGAGAATATCGTCAACAACCCCAGGAACATCAACAAAATTTCACGATTGACAACAATTCAGAAGAAATAGAATTATGGAATTATAATCATAGTACTACAGGGATTAACGAAGTTAAGCAAAGTGACAGAACCTGTGTTTAATGAATAAACCATAAGGCACTTGTCATTACATCATTAAGCCATTATGTTGATGCCAAGTAGATTGAACTGGTAATACGTTGAAGCAATATGAAATTTAATCAAGTTTCATAATATAAAACTATTCCTTCATCTTTCTTTTTTTAATTTTGTAACCTCATCTTCATTTCTTGTTTTGATCGTCTAACCTTAATTCAAACGTATGACTGACCCTCCTCGCTATTTGTCTCTATCTTAGAGATGGGCAAACCATTTTATTAAGAGGCTGTATGAGCCTATGTACTGTATCAAACATGTGGTGAAAAAAACCCGGCAATCTTTTCAGTTGGAATAATAACTTGAATTATTCATTGGAAAACTATGATTTACTTGCTCAGTCATCATCGTAGACGACACTATATAGCTTGAAAGATGAATGCAACTGAACATGACTTAAATAGTATTATTTTTGTCTGTTGTAATGCGTAAAATGGGACCTGGATTAGCGTCTGTTGGTTGAGACAATTTGAAATTTTATTTATGAATAGGTGAGTTCAGAAGAATAAATCAACTCCATAAACAGAATATTCTACTGACAAAATATTGTCAGATATGAAATGTATTCACTGTCAGAGATGAACAGGATTCAATAAATGGATTATTTTTGACGAATTTCTAAGTTTTTATCAACCTGAAGGTGTACTGATCATATATGAATATCACAATCAGTTACCCAAATATCCAAAGAAATTGGAAAACTCAATAGGCTGAACTGGGATACAAAAACTTTTTAAGTCTGCATAACGACGCGAAAATTAGAAACTTGAGCGCTGAAAACTTGTGACCATATTCTGAATAACTTAAACTGAAAATGCTTATATGCTTATTGTTAAGAAATAAACAGTGTATTTTCTCAAATGACTTGAACCTTATATTTTGTTTTCTTTTAGTTGGTCTTGACAAACCAATAGTGAAGAAACATATTCACTTTATTGTCAAATCCAATATAAATGGAATGAATTAATCACTTGCTTTCGGTATAAAGGTTAGAGTTGACTGACTGAAACATTCTCAATACCTAGTATGTATTTCATTTGATTCTTTAAATATGATTGTACTGTAGTGACCTACTTTTATCAAGATGACGCGATTGGTGCAATGGAAACAATTATTATTATAACCAATTGTACCAGGTATTGTTTTACCGTACTTGTTTGTTTAACTGTATCGAAATACATACATTCTCCCGTGGATTGTGACCCTGAAGGAATTCCCGGTTACGTTCAGTAACCACACTTGTACTTCTTTGGCACGATCTCGGTATTCTTTGGATACCACGAGATAGCTAACGAATATATCTCGACTGCAGCCATCAACTGCCTTCTGACATTTGGCTTACGGGGGACCTTATCGGTTAACTGGCACGTAGTCTTCCTGTAGTGGTGATCATAGTCAACTATATTAGTAATCTGATGAGGTTTTACAAAAAAGTGTAGGATTTTCGTTTATAAATTCAATGTTTTAGCGTTCACCTTCAGGCTGGAGTGTTAACATTTAAATACTTCATGTTAACATGCATGAGTATGTGGACCATTAAGGAGATTAAAATTATCGTAGATTAATATGATAATTAGAAGCATTTGAACTAATGAGCTGAAAATTCCCGAAGTAGTGCAGTTTGAGAAAGGTAGAAGTAGATGAGCACAAATGAAAGTATTATATTTGAAATTCGTGATCAGAGTGAAATCAAGTTCAAAGGAATCACCAGTTGATACAAATACCACAACCACCTTAGCTTAAATCGGAATTCGATTTCCATAAATCTACTGTATGTCTTCTCAGGTCCATCATATGTTTGTCCGACTGTACATATAATATAGCGAAATAGAACTAATCCCAATAAGTCTAGAACACCAACAGGACACAATAGAAAAATTCAAATTCGAAGTAAGCAGTATGAGATTACATTGTATTGTAATTATAGGTTTGAATGAAAAATAAAATATTGAGCTATACAGTAAATGTATTAGTTATTCACCATAACTGCCACATGTTGGTTGTGTCTATGTGCCTATAATGTGATCTGGATTTGTTTGCGAATATGTTAAATCTCAGTTGTTCAGCATTCTGATCCCCATTTTCTTCATCTGTCTGAAATTCGTTATGTAAACATAAATATAAATATATATATGCTTTGAACTGATTGACCACTTAAATCATGAATCTTTGCCATCTGACTACCTATTCTTTGAATTATAATTCCCCTTAGATGGTTGGTAACTCCGTCTGGAGTCCCCACGGAGGCTACTGCCGGTCCCAAGCCGAGATAAAGGAGGAGGGTCGGGCATGGGGTTAGCTACCCTATCGCGTAGAAAACTAACTCGTTAAAAAACGTTACCCATAAAAAATTATTCAAACCACTTAAACTCTGCTTGGGAGTGTAGTGACTCACATTTATCACGAGAACACGACTGGTTTAATAAAAACAATTATTATTATAACCAACTGTACCAGTGTCTGTTTTAACGTGCTTTTGTTTGACTGTGCTAATGACAGCTATTTTGTGCTTCCATTCTTGTACTTACACTTTGATTGTAACTTCGCGCGAATTCGGTTACCTTCTGTAACCAAGCTTGTATCCTGGCACGATCTCGGTATCCTTTCGATGCCACGAGATCGCCAGCAAATAAACCTCGACTTGGTCCATTAATTGCCTTCTGATATTTGGCTTCTCGGGGATTTTATGGAGTCATTTGGAACGAGCTTCTTACGCCTTCTGATCTATTTGGCATGTGTTTCTTGGTAGCGGTGTTCATAGTTAATCTCAACTCGACACCACGCTACAATTGGTGAGCCGTATTTTGGAACACGCCTCAACATCTGGTCAAATCTTCCAAAGAAGCCAATTCGGTGAGTCTATGATTTATCTATCCACATCTGTCGTGTATTTTCATATTTAATATATAATATACTCGACATGACGGATAACGATAAGAATAGTATTAATATAATAGACTCATATGTATGTGTACCGAATCCTTGTCACTTTTTATTCGCGTGACGATGAATTCCACGCTTTATTCGAGAAATGTTACCCTATTAACGATTCTCCTCGCTGACCCGGCTGCTTGGTACGGAATGCATACGCATAAGCATATCCGTCTACCACCCAGCACCAAATGGTTAAGTTGAACGGTTTCACTGCCAACTTAAAAGAGTTCTACGAGCACACGAAAACGGCAACTGGCACGAAACCTTACCGCTCGTTATTTTAGGGGTGAGAACGAGCTTAAAGGCAGATATCCAATGTTCCGCCACTGAACTTGTATACGGCACGACATTGCGTCTGCCTGGAGAATTCACACCACGGAGCAGACCTAATTTCGGTAAATCAGACTACGTCCATCGACTGTCTACATTTATGCGAACGCTGTCTCCGGTGTCAACTCGAATACAACATCGACAGGTCGCTCTCTCTCGAGAGTTATCTACCTGTTCACATGTTTTTGTACGAGTAGACTCGGTACGCAAACCTTGGCAACAACCTTACGAAGGCCCTTTTCACGTGATCGCTCGTCACGAAAAGACCTTCAAGGTTGATCGATATGGACGCGTCGAGATCGTCAGCATTGATCGTCTCAAACCAGCACACGTCGATGACAGTGCCCTATCTGACACCCTGAGATTCAATGCTAGACCTATCAAACCTAGCGGGATCCTTAAATCTCCTTCAGGTCCCACGCTAGATACATCTGAGACCTCATTCTCACGTCCCGGTCAACAGCACGCGTCGTCTGCACCGTCTACGGACGAGACGATAGTCTCACGTCCAGATCAGCAGACCACGCCGCCTGACCTCGGATGAGATTGCAGGCTCACGAGATACGAACGAGACTGCTGTCTCACGTTCCGGTCGCCGAGTACGGTTACCCGTACGCTTCCGCGACTAATAGCACAGTGAACAACCGATACGGTGTAGGGATATTCCTGTACTACACGCATGCTACACTCTTCTTTTTTGATTTTCTTTTTGTTTCCTGAGCCCACGCCTTCGACCATTTCCGTTTGGTTCCGTCGACTTCAGTCAACTTTGGCGAAAGCTGGCCTGATCACCCACGCTCTTGTCAACGTATTCAGTCGATATATTGGTTTCGAATGCTTGGCATACGCTTGGTCTCGAACTTGGTCGTTATGGTCGCTTCTGGTCTTTTGGCTCAACGTGGATTCGTCCCACGTCTGCAGCGTTTCTGGTCCGCATTCCCTACGAACGCAATCTTCAGATTCTGGATACAAACCACTCTGGTAGCATGCCAACTCAAGCAATAAATACAACACATCGCTCCTGGTACCGTTCTCCGAAAACGACCTTCGTTGGCAACTCGACGATCAACGATCGCTTTCCTGTTCGCCAATTCTTCCGTCCTACAATCGCTCGTCAGCCGATCAGTCCCACGATTCAAACCGCTATTTGTCGAAAGTGTAAATCCTTTCTAGCGGGGGTCTCCTGTAGTGACTCACATTTATCACGAGAACACGACTGGTTTAATAAAAACAATTATTATTATAACCAACTGTACCAGTGTCTGTTTTAACGTGCTTTTGTTTGACTGTGCTAATGACAGCTATTTTGTGCTTCCATTCTTGTACTTACACTTTGATTGTAACTTCGCGCGAATTCGGTTACCTTCTGTAACCAAGCTTGTATCCTGGCACGATCTCGGTATCCTTTCGATGCCACGAGATCGCCAGCAAATAAACCTCGACTTGGTCCATTAATTGCCTTCTGATATTTGGCTTCTCGGGGATTTTATGGAGTCATTTGGAACGAGCTTCTTACGCCTTCTGATCTATTTGGCACGTGTTTCTTGGTAGCGGTGTTCATAGTTAATCTCAACTCGACGCCTCGCTACAGGAGTCAGAAGGTCTTCATTAATAAGGGTTATGACGCCTCATGATGAAGGTCGAGTTCCTTCGGAAGTCACAAGGCCGATGCCCCTTCTGACAACCACAGCAACCATTTATTTAGGTACACGGAACGCTCGTACAATGTGGGAGACTGAGAGAGTCTTCCGAATTGCTTCAGAAATGAGGAGATACAACCTGTAGGTGCTTGGGACCAGTGAAGCACATTGCACGCAAGTTGGACAACAACGACTAACTTCGGAAGAACTTCTGTTATACTCCGGCCATGAAGAAGAAAATGCCCCACATACACAAGGAGTTGCATTGATGCTGTCCAAATAAGCACAAAATGCACATATAGGATGGGAATCTCGTGGACCAAGGATCATCAAAGCCTCCTTCAAAACAAAGAAAGAGGGCATTACAATGAACGTCATCCAATGCTTTAAGCCTACTAATGACTACAATGAAGACGTTGAAGATCAATTCTACGATAGGCTGCAGTCAATCGTCGAGAAGTGCCCAACAAAGGACCTGACCATTCTGATGGGAGATTTCAACGCCAAGGTTGGAACGGACAACACTGGATATGAAGACATAATGGGACGACACGGGCTGGGAGAAAGGAACGAAAGTGGTGAGAGATTTGCGAATCTATGTGCCTTCAATAAACTGGCCATAGGCGGCACTGTATTCCCACATGGACTTCACCGAATTACACTACACAGAACCCAGTCGACCGTATCTGTATCAACAAAAAGTTCAGGACGGCGATGGAGGATGTGAGAACCAATAGAAGAGCTGATACAGTATCGGATCATCATCTGCTAGTCGCCAAGATGAAATTGAAACTCAAGAAGCACTGGACAACGGAGGGACAACATCACGAAAGTTTATTACGACTTGTCTTCGGGATACTGACAAACTCAACAAATTCAAGATAGTCCTCAGCAACAGATTCCAGGCCTTTCATGATCTACTCAATCGAGAGGGAACTACTATGGAGAGCAACTGGAAGATGATCAAAGAGGCGATCACTTCAAAATGTCATGAGGTCCTGGGCCCCAAGAAGCACCATCACAAGGAATGGATCACTGTTGATACACTGGATAAGATTCAAGAAAGGAGGAACAAGAAGGCAGCAATCAATACCAGTCGAACAAGAGCAGAAAAAGCCAAGGCACAAGCTGAATACACAGAAGTAAACGAGTAAGTGAAGAGGAGCACCAGAACTGACAAACGTAAATATGTAGAGAATTTAGCAATGACGGCGGAAAAGACTTCAAGAGAAGGAAACGTGAGATAATTGTATGACACAACAAAGAAACTCGCTGGAAATTATCGTAAACCAGAACGACCAGTGAAAAGCAAGGAGGGCGAAGTAATCACCAACATCGAGGAACAGCGAAACAGGTGGGTAGAAAACGTCAAAGAACTCGTGAATCGACCAGCCCCATTGAACCCACCCAACATCGAAGCGGCACCCACGGACCCCCCAATCGATGTAGGCCCACCAACAATTGAAGAGATCAGCATGGTCACCAGACAAATCAAGAGCAGCAAAGCAGCAGGACCAGATAACATTCCAGCAGAGGCATTGAAAGTAGACGTAGCGGTAACTGCAAAGATATGTAGTGGCATTGGACCATGACCACACAATCCTCAAAGCTGAACACGAGACTACTCGGAAAATAGATATTCAATATTTAACGCGGAGAAATACCTAATGATGGAGAAGGCGGGAACAAGGAGTTGAATTAATTGAAGTTGATCGAATGGTATGGCTGGGCCTTGCAGGCGTGGTCCTTGTTGAATGTTATCTAATATCTTTTGTTCATATTAAATGTATTGTTCTATCTCTAGCCTAGGCTTGTTCTCCGTCATGTTTTGGTAATTGTTACGATGCAGTGAGTTGATATAGACGATGACGCAACATCCACGTAAGATCCTATAGATTAGGCAGTTATATCATGACAAATCTACGATTTTAGGATTAGATCTATTACTAGAGCAGTACTAATATCAAAGTGGACCATAATTCTACAGATACTCCACATTCTCTTCATTAAGATTTGGGATAAGGAACAAGTACCAACAGACTGCAAAGAAGGATTTCTGGTCAAAATACCAAAGAAAGACGATCTCAGTAAGTGTGATAACTACAGGGGCGTCACTCTTCTCTAAATATCAGGAAACGTCTTAAACAGGGTATTGTTAAAAAGAATGAAGGACTCCGTAGACGCCCAAATTCGAAACCGACAGGCAGAATTCCATAAGGATAGATCCTGTACAAACCAAATAGCAACTCTACGGATCATTGTGGAACAATCAATTGAATGGAATTCATCACTCCACATCAACTTCATTGACTACGAAAAAGCATTTGATAGCGTGGACAGAACAACACTATGGAAACTTCTTCGACACTACGGCGTGCCTCAGAAGATAGTCAATATCATACAGAGTTCATGTGATGGATTAAACTGCAAAATCGTACATGGAGGACAGTTGACAAAGTCGTTCGAAGTGAAGACCGGTGTTAGGCAAGGTTGCCTACTCTCACCCTTTCTCTTTCTCCTGGTGATCGACTGGATCATGAAGACGTCAACGTCTGAAGGATAGCACGGGATACAATGGACATCTAGGATGCAGTTGGACGATCTGGACTTCGCAGATGATCTGGCCCTTCTATCCCAAACGCAACGACAAATGCAGGAGAAGACGACCAGTGTGGCAGCAGCCTCAGCAGCAGTAGGTCTCAATATACACAAAGGGAAAAGCAGGATTCTCCGATACAACACAGAATGCACCAATCCAATCACAATTGACGGAGAAGATTTGGAAGATGTAAAAACCTTTGGTGAACACGTTGGATCTGATTCATATGTGAAGGCGTGAATCGGCAAAGCTAGAGCAGCATATTTACAACTGAAGAACATCTGGAACTCAAAACAATCGGCAACCAACATCAAGGTCAGAAATTTTAATATAACTGTCAAGAGAGTTCTACTGTATGGGGTGGAAACCAAAGGGTTTGACACCTGAGAATCAATAAAATATTCCCGACAAAACGGGATCAAATATCTATCTGCAGGGATTTCAGCAATCTTCCCAGGCAGACAGTCAAAAGGTTAACAGCCACACACTGAATCACGCCGTGACTTTGAGCTTAGTCACAAACGACCTTACTGTCAATAACCCGTCAACATGCAATAGAAAATCAGGTAACAAGGGACAAGTCTCTAATCAAAATCAAGTAATAAAAGTTCAGACGAGGAAGACTGAAGAACAAATGGCGTGGTTAAACGAGATCTGAACAAAGGTTAAAATACACGACAGGGAGAAGAAATAAATAAATGACAGTACTGTCCAACAAAAATGCTGCGGAGGGGTTTTCATCATTCTCTTTCCGTTACAAATTTGACAGAACTAGAAAGAAAAGACCAGGACAGAGTGAGTTGGAGAATGTTGGCTGGCGGCCTATGCTCCATTGGGAGTAACAGGTGTGAGTAAGTAAGTGAGATGCTTAATAGTCATTTCACCATCAAAACTGCACTTTCGATGATATTTTGTTTACTAAGTGAATTCAAAGTACGGGAGTTTTAAAGAGTTGAGCTGAACTACCATGAGTTCTCGGACGTTCTACAATATGATATTGATTTCAACAGTGTGATAGCACTTGTTCAAGTCCAAAAGACATTTTCCGCTAAACCTTCAGGCTGATGATGTCTTGGAGCTGTAAATAGATTAGGGCATCCAATATCATTGATCCAACTGTTAAACTCTTTCCATGAAATGGGTGTAGTGACTCACTTTTATCACGAGAACACGATTGGTTTAATGAAGACAATTATTATTATTATAACCAATTGTGTCTGTGCTTGTTTAATGTGCTCTTTGTTTAACTGTGCTAATGGCAGCTATATTATGCTTCCATTATTATTCACACACTTTGATTGTGACTTCGTGCGAATTCGGTTACGTTCTGTAACCAAGCTTGTATCCTGGCACGATCTCGGTATCCTTTCGATACCACGAGATCACCAGCAAATATATCTCGACTTGGTCCATTAACTGCCTTCCGATATTTGGCTTCTCGGGGATTT
Organism: Schistosoma haematobium; assembly: GCF_000699445.3. Taxonomy (NCBI): domain Eukaryota; kingdom Metazoa; phylum Platyhelminthes; class Trematoda; order Strigeidida; family Schistosomatidae; genus Schistosoma; species Schistosoma haematobium. The sequence continues at coordinate 41,070,464 of NC_067197.1, read as the reverse complement.
TATGGATTTATTTGGCACGTGTTTTTTGGTAGCGGTGTTCATAGTTAATCTCAACTCGACGCCACGCTACATGGGTTCCATTATCGGCTACTGATATTTTTGTGGCCAGTAGCTAAACATGAAGGCTTTGTTGGAGCAAAACAGTTTGGAATATGTAATTCGTAGGGTAGTTTTTAAAAATTAGACCTTCTAACGTCCATGCTGTCAATGATGTATGTGTTGTTCTAAAGTGCTTATTGAATTATTGTTCACGTCATGGTTTTATTATTACTGTCTTTTTCGTTATTGCTGTGGAAATTTTGTTTTCTTTCTTAACTGCTTGCGTAAATTTCACAGAGTTTGCTGGGTATCTATACGCGTAAAAAGCAAAGAATCATAGTTTTTATGAACTAAAATTATCTACTGGTGACTGCCTAACTTTATGTACGGAAACTCCATCTAAGCGCCCTAGATGCATGACGGAATTAGTAGTTCGCACTTGCCTTTGCACAGACTGCCATTGATTCTGTGCATAGGGCCTGTGGAATAAGCTATACGATTTTTTCATGCATCTGAGCCAAGTGTGTGCATGAAGAACTACTTCGTGTACGTATCAGTACAGTGAAGAATGGTAAACAGTTAACCAAGTTATCACGAATCCCTACTCTTACCTGGCTCTGTATGCTAGTCAGGTTTGAAGTTGGTATGATCACGACGTAAGATTGTATTGGATAAGTCAGTTACATTATGACGAGCCAACTATGCTACATTGAACATATCAGTCAAGTTGTCTAAATGGGTCAGTCAATACACATTCAAGAACGAAATTCATGACATTAAAGACATTTATCGAGATATTTTAATATTATAAATCCCGAGGTCTGTATTGCTATCATTAGTATCACTTTTTATGACTTACAGCCCGATTTTTCATACAGTATGAATATCTAATATACGAATAGTAGGTAAATTCAAACTCAGAATGACAGACACAGAGAGTCATGCGATCACGAAAGACCGCACTACGAAATTCAGATAAGTTCATTATCATTGTACACATTTAATTGATTTATTTATTTGAACATATTGGTACAAGGGAACACCAAATACATACGTACCACACAGCAACAATGAGGTTGTATAGAGATAGATAATGTAAAGCGCCTATAAGGAAAAGGCGAACAACAGCAAATAAAATTAAATTATCAGAAACAAATAATGATGAATTTAATATTTGTAGGAAGCAATTTCCTACAGATTCAACTTTAAGCTAATCCCTAGACTGTCGAATACAAAGTCTTGGTTCAGCCAAAGTCAGAACAAGTAAGCAACTTGGCTCGATAAACTTTATGTGTTTCTAAAACGTAAATTCACACTGTTAGTGTACAAAACAAAAGTACAGTCTATAAACACAGGGAAAAACGGAGGCATTAATAACGTACCGAACAGTAGCTAGAGAGTTGGAAAAATGAGTCAACAAGGCAAATATTGTTTTATAATAAACATCGAATTGTGATTGGTGAATAAATGAGACACGGTCATACAAAGTCAAGAAAAGTTAGTGTGGTGGTGGGCGTTTCACTTTACTATTGGTGGGTTCGTTTATCGATCACAGTTTACACTCCCTCCGAAACGCGCACCACGTCCATTGTCCAGGGTCTTCGTCCCCGCCAAACAACCGGCTCCTTTTGTAGATATAAGCTTCGTACGTTCCGAACGATTTCTTCGCTTGCGGCTCACAATTTTGCCGTACGAACTCGTCCGTCAGGGCCATAGCTTACTTGTTCGACAATAGCCTTATGCCAGAGACCTCTACTCGTTTCGACGTTACTAACAGGAACAAGGTCTCCCGGTTGTAAGTTCTCATGTACGTTCAACCATTTGTCTCTTGTTAAGAGAGTCGATAAATATTCTCTTATCCATCTATTCCAGAATGCGGTGGCTAATCTTTGGGCTTCTTTCCATCTCTTGTTGTATAATAACGTCTTATCCACCAAAGCATCGTCGAATGATAATCCTTTATAAATCAACAACAACTTATTCGAAGTAAGAGCCTCTAGGGTGCCAGGATCGTCTGTCACTTTAGCCAGAGGTCCTTTATTCAGTATCCATTCTGCCTCAGTTAAGAAAGTTTGCAGAGTTTCATCGGTCAACACGTTTTGGAATAAAAGCCCTCTTAAGATTCTTCTAATAGATCTTATGATGCGTTCCCACACACCACCTCGATGACTTACCTAGGCGGGTTGAAACGCCATTCACGTTCTCGTTCTTTGAGGTGGTTTTCTATTTTATTCATATCCCAGGAACGTATAATCTGTCTCAAACTAGCATCTGCACTCGAAAATTTGTGCCGTTATCGCTAAAAATACGCTTCAGGCAACCTCTTCTGGCAATAAATCTTGATAATGCGCATAAAAATGAATCCGTATCTAAAGAGCAAGCCATTTCGATGTGAACAGCTTTAATAGACAAGCAGATGAATAAACAGCCGTAGCGTTTCTCGACAACTCTGCCTCGTTTGGAATGGAATGGTCCGAAGTAATCCATACCTACTTGACTAAAGGGTGGCGAAAGACTCTCTACTCGGTATTCCGGCAACAGTGCCATTATTTGGGAATATGGTGTAGGGTAAAGTCTTCTACATAAGTAGCACCGTTTTAGAACCTTCCGAACAGTAGAATATCCTCTAACAATCCAATACTCCCCATGAATACTACTCAGAGTTTGAGTAACTCCAACGTGTGCGTTAATCAAATGATAATGCATTATAATCATATCTGTAACAAAATGATTATGAGGAAGAATAATCGGATATTTGGTTTCAAAGGGTAAATATGATAACTGCAAACGTCCTTCCACGCGGATCTTGCCTTCCAACATAAAGGGGTTGAGATTTCTTATAGAACTTTGACGAATTAATTTTTTTCTCCTGACCAACTCGTCTATTGCTTCTTGACCTTTTTGCTGTCTAGAAGCGTTATCTCCGAGCATTAACGGTGAACTGTTTGGAACTCTTTTTCGGCCGGGAACGAGATACGTTGGACTAGTTTGATTATGTCACTCTTCGAATTTTCGATATCAGCACTTAGTGCACCTTAGGTTAGACGATTCCCATTCCTCTTGCTTAACATATTATTGATAAGCCGTCTGCAATATAAAAATACCCTTAGAAGTCTGAACCAGGACTTGCACGAACGAGATCGATCTAGGAACTCATCATTGCATCCTGGGAGTCCGAAATCCTCTGTCAGTACATGGGCTATAGTGTTCTCAACCTTTTCTAGGTTAGGCCATTTATCTTCTTCCTCCCACAAGAATCTCGGCCCTTGTAACCACTCTCTTATCTTAGCCTTATCATTTAATGATAATTCACGCGACGCGTGATCTGAAGGATTCGATTTACCTTCCACATATCTCCATTGGCTCGGCGTGGATAACTCGTGTATAGTTTCTAACCTGTTACTCACAAACCTTTCAAACCTTTTAGTCATATTTTTGTACGATGAAGCACAACTGTCGAATCGGTCCAATAAATGACTGACGAAATGGAGATACTTAACTGTTCCCTTACATGCCTTCCAATCTTAGCACACAGAACGCAGGCCGTTAATTCCATTATGGGTATAGTAACAAGTTTTAGAGGAGCAACCCTAGACTTAGCTAGCAGGAATGAACAATGGATCTGACCAGAAACACTTTCATAACGAATATATGCAACAACACCATACGCAAGCTCAGAGGCGTCGGCAAAACAATGAATTTGCGCAGATGATGGTCCGAACCCTGGTTTCAAACACCTTGGTATTCTTAAGTGGTCTAACCCTTTTATATGTCTACACCAAATATTCCACTTTGCTTGACAATCTGTGGGTAACTCGACATCCCAGTCTAGTTTCCGGCGACAAGTATCTTGTAAGATCACTTTAGCTGGTAATATTATTGGAGCTACAACCCCAATTGGATCAAAGATAGATGCTACGTACGATAAAATATTTCTTCTGGTTGGGTTTCCGTGAAATTCATGAACTTTGAAACTTAATTCGTCTGTTCGGACGTTCCACTCTATTCCCAGAGTTCGTTTACTTGTCTCATTGGACTCGCAGACAATAATGTTACCTTCAACATGGTCTTCTTCTGGAATGAACTCCAACACTTCAACGCTATTATTAGTCCATTTAGTTAAGTTAAATCCTCCCAAACTTAGGAGTCTTTTAAAGTGTGAATATGTCTGTTTGGCTTCTTCTATAGTATCCACACTTATCAATAAATCATCCACATAGAACCGTTCTTTAGCTGCTTGCGTAAAAGCCCTGGGAAATTTATCTTGGTTATCAGAAATCGGTTTTTCCAAAGCAAACGTGGTGCAACATGGCAATGAAGTTGCCCCGAACAGGTGGACCTTCATTCTATAAATCTCAGGTTCCTTTTCTAAGTCTCCACCTGGCCACCACAAATATCTAAGTACATCCCGATCATGCGGCGGGACTATTACTTGATGGAACATGGCTTTAATATCCGCCGTAAGACCTACTGGTCGTTGCCGGAACCTGGTGAAAACGTCTACCAGGTTATTGACTAAATCAGGCCCAGAATAAAGGTTCTTGTTTAAAGACGTCCCAGCATACTGAGCTGCACAATCGAACGATATTCTTAACTTGTTAAGTTTCTTGGGGTGGAAGACGGGATGATGAGGAAGATACTAAATTCGTCCATCAGAGTGGTTATCGTGTACCTTTTCAGCGTAATCTCGTTCTACATACCGAGTCATGGAGTCTACATAGTCTTGGAACAACTTATCCCGAATAAGTCGACCTTTCAAACAACTAAGTCTACGTTCTGCTAATTCCCTGTTATTAGGTAACTTGTGTTTGTGCCTCCAAGGCAGAGCTATTTGATAGTGCCCGTTTAACCTTTGTACTGAATTTGATATAGTACTGAGTGCTATACGATCTTCTACAGACATCGATATAGTACGACTAAATGGATCTTTGAATTCAGCTGAGTACAACTGTTCAAACTTATCCTCTGATTCCTCTTTAGCTGAGAGGTGATTGATTACACGATTGCTTTTACAGGGTTCCACATAGGAACCGAACAGCGTTCAACCTAACAGAATCTTCACGGCGGATGGTTCACTCAGCTTTCCAGTTCTTATCTCTTTCATTTCGTATGCACTCGGTGCCTTGCACCCGATAAACAGTTTGGCGTTCTCATCTTCTGCTCTCAGGAAACTTATATCTTTTAAATGAAACCAGGATGTCATTTGAGATGTCGTTGGTACCGTCCTGCGCAACACAGGTAATCTCTCGACTGTCCATGCATTTGGGATTCTAAATGATGAAGACGAATCTAAGGAGGAAACCTATACTTGGACCTCTTTACACTGATATATGGACTAGTTATCCAACGTTTTCAATAAAATCGTCTTGAACTCTCCTTCTAAACCCAACCTTCTAGCTAGATCTCCTGTAATAAGCGAAGCATCCGACCCACTATCTAGGAAAGCGCAAGTCTGTACTAACTTTTCTCCATTTCTTACCAATACAGGCACTATTGCGAATGCCACTTGTTTCTGTACACACTCAACGCTTTTCTCCGTATATAGTTGGGTATTAATGTGTGCATTATTGCTATTATCTCCTTGCTCTTCCCGCTTCCTATTTAACAACGTATGATGCCTCCAGCCACATCCTTCGATGGCACATGACCTCGGTGCTCGACAGTTTATTGCTATGTGGTTCGCTTTTAGGCAGATACTACACAACTTCTTCGTTGATACAAATTCTATCCTTTCATTAACATTCTTGTCTCCAAACCATTCACATTGATCCAAGGGGTGGTTTCCAGTACATAATAAACATGACAACCCAAGAACCCTTGGTTCACATATGGGGTAACATCATACTCACTCGTGTTAGCGAACGACACTCTCGCTTTATATCCTGAATCAAGGTGTCTTCTAGTATCGGCAACAGATTGTCTTTGGTTGCGATTAGAAGGGTCACTGGTGACAAGTAATCTATATCTAGTATTAGCAATGTCTGACTGCTCTCTCACAAATTCGCAAAAGTCCTTGAATGAAGGTTATCTACCCGTCTTCAGAATTCTACACACAACTTTAACCCATCCTCTTCGCAAGTGTAGCGGGAGTTTTAAGAACATGCATTCGATAGTCTTTGTAGAGTTAAGACTGGACACATAGTTCATTTGCGTGAGTGTTAGCTCACAAATATGCATCTCATGAGATAGCCTTCTTAAATTATCTGGATCGGTCCCTTTAATGGAAGGAATGCTCAGCATCTTATCAATAAATGCATGGGCTACTATATGCTTCTGACCAAACGCTTCCTCGGGAAGTTCTAGGGCTTTACGATAGCCTTCTTGCGGCTCGAGCAATGCGCAATGAACAATAGTAGCTTTAGCTTCACCATCACAGTACTGGATCAAATAGTTTAACCTAGATCGCAATCCAACGCTCTCATCAACACAGTCCTCGAAATTCCCTGTGAAACTCCAATAGTTCATAGGGTTACCATCGAACCTTATAATCTCTTTCTTTGGTAGGTCTAAAGCTCTAGATAACATTGTTACCCAGTCCTTTCTAGGAGGGACATCAACTGCATACGAGGCAGATGTAGACTCATACGTCGGCGTCTTGTCAATCACAACTTGATTATAATTTTCTCTTCCCTTTTGACGTAACCGTTCCGACTCAATTTCTCGTTCTGTCTGGGCTAAACGTAATTTAGCTGATTCTAACTCTAACAAGGGATCCATTCGGTAGGTATTTCCTCCGAGCTAGTCTTCAATATGAGTTTCTGAATAATAGGGAGACAATCCGGGAATATGATCAATTTTATGACTCTCCATAAACATTTAAAGATACTCAATGTACGAATTCTTGATGAGATACTGTTCGAAACTTTGTAGAAAGCAATTTCCTACAGATTCAACTTTAAGCTAATCCCTAGACTGTCGAATACAAAGTCTTGGTTCAGCCAAAGTCAGAACAAGTAAGCAACTTGGCTCGATAAACTTTATGTGTTTCTAAAACGTAAATTCACACTGTTAGTGTACAAAACAAAAGTACAGTCTATAAACACAGGGAAAAACGGAGGCATTAATAACGTACCGAACAGTAGCTAGAGAGTTGGAAAAATGAGTCAACAAGGCAAATATTGTTTTATAATAAACATCGAATTGTGATTGGTGAATAAATGAGACACGGTCATACAAAGTCAAGAAAAGTTAGTGTGGTGGTGGGCGTTTCACTTTACTATTGGTGGGTTCGTTTATCGATCACAGTTTACACTCCCTCCGAAACGCGCACCACGTCCATTGTCCAGGGTCTTCGTCCCCGCCAAACAACCGGCTCCTTTTGTAGATATAAGCTTCGTACGTTCCGAACGATTTCTTCGCTTGCGGCTCACAATTTTGCCGTACGAACTCGTCCGTCAGGGCCATAGCTTACTTGTTCGACAATAGCCTTATGCCAGAGACCTCTACTCGTTTCGACGTTACTAACAGGAACAAGGTCTCCCGGTTGTAAGTTCTCATGTACGTTCAACCATTTGTCTCTTGTTAAGAGAGTCGATAAATATTCTCTTATCCATCTATTCCAGAATGCGGTGGCTAATCTTTGGGCTTCTTTCCATCTCTTGTTGTATAATAACGTCTTATCCACCAAAGCATCGTCGAATGATAATCCTTTATAAATCAACAACAACTTATTCGAAGTAAGAGCCTCTAGGGTGCCAGGATCGTCTGTCACTTTAGCCAGAGGTCCTTTATTCAGTATCCATTCTGCCTCAGTTAAGAAAGTTTGCAGAGTTTCATCGGTCAACACGTTTTGGAATAAAAGCCCTCTTAAGATTCTTCTAATAGATCTTATGATGCGTTCCCACACACCACCTCGATGACTTACCTAGGCGGGTTGAAACGCCATTCACGTTCTCGTTCTTTGAGGTGGTTTTCTATTTTATTCATATCCCAGGAACGTATAATCTGTCTCAAACTAGCATCTGCACCTCGAAAATTTGTGCCGTTATCGCTAAAAATACGCTTCAGGCAACCTCTTCTGGCAATAAATCTTGATAATGCGCATAAAAATGAATCCGTATCTAAAGAGCAAGCCATTTCGATGTGAACAGCTTTAATAGACAAGCAGATGAATAAACAGCCGTAGCGTTTCTCGACAACTCTGCCTCGTTTGGAATGGAATGGTCCGAAGTAATCCATACCTACTTGACTAAAGGGTGGCGAAAGACTCTCTACTCGGTATTCCGGCAACAGTGCCATTATTTGGGAATATGGTGTAGGGTAAAGTCTTCTACATAAGTAGCACCGTTTTAGAACCTTCCGAACAGTAGAATATCCTCTAACAATCCAATACTCCCCATGAATACTACTCAGAGTTTGAGTAACTCCAACGTGTGCGTTAATCAAATGATAATGCATTATAATCATATCTGTAACAAAATGATTATGAGGAAGAATAATCGGATATTTGGTTTCAAAGGGTAAATATGATAACTGCAAACGTCCTTCCACGCGGATCTTGCCTTCCAACATAAAGGGGTTGAGATTTCTTATAGAACTTTGACGAATTAATTTTTTCTCCTGACCAACTCGTCTATTGCTTCTTGACCTTTTGCTGTCTAGAAGCGTTATCTCCGAGCATTAACGGTGAACTGTTTGGAACTCTTTTTCGGCCGGGAACGAGATACGTTGGACTAGTTTGATTATGTCACTCTTCGAATTTTCGATATCAGCACTTAGTGCACCTTAGGTTAGACGATTCCCATTCCTCTTGCTTAACATATTATTGATAAGCCGTCTGCAATATAAAAATACCCTTAGAAGTCTGAACCAGGACTTGCACGAACGAGATCGATCTAGGAACTCATCATTGCATCCCGGGAGTCCGAAATCCTCTGTCAGTACATGGGCTATAGTGTTCTCAACCTTTTCTAGGTTAGGCCATTTATCTTCTTCCTCCCACAAGAATCTCGGCCCTTGTAACCACTCTCTTATCTTAGCCTTATCATTTAATGATAATTCACGCGACGCGTGATCTGAAGGATTCGATTTACCTTCCACATATCTCCATTGGCTCGGCGTGGATAACTCGTGTATAGTTTCTAACCTGTTACTCACAAACCTTTCAAACCTTTTAGTCATATTTTTGTACGATGAAGCACAACTGTCGAATCGGTCCAATAAATGACTGACGAAATGGAGATACTTAACTGTTCCCTTACATGCCTTCCAATCTTAGCACACAGAACGCAGGCCGTTAATTCCATTATGGGTATAGTAACAAGTTTTAGAGGAGCAACCCTAGACTTAGCTAGCAGGAATGAACAATGGATCTGACCAGAAACACTTTCATAACGAATATATGCAACAACACCATACGCAAGCTCAGAGGCGTCGGCAAAACAATGAATTTGCGCAGATGATGGTCCGAACCCTGGTTTCAAACACCTTGGTATTCTTAAGTGGTCTAACCCTTTTATATGTCTACACCAAATATTCCACTTTGCTTGACAATCTGTGGGTAACTCGACATCCCAGTCTAGTTTCCGGCGACAAGTATCTTGTAAGATCACTTTAGCTGGTAATATTATTGGAGCTACAACCCCAATTGGATCAAAGATAGATGCTACGTACGATAAAATATTTCTTCTGGTTGGGTTTCCGTGAAATTCATGAACTTTGAAACTTAATTCGTCTGTTCGGACGTTCCACTCTATTCCCAGAGTTCGTTTACTTGTCTCATTGGACTCGCAGACAATAATGTTACCTTCAACATGGTCTTCTTCTGGAATGAACTCCAACACTTCAACGCTATTATTAGTCCATTTAGTTAAGTTAAATCCTCCCAAACTTAGGAGTCTTTTAAAGTGTGAATATGTCTGTTTGGCTTCTTCTATAGTATCCACACTTATCAATAAATCATCCACATAGAACCGTTCTTTAGCTGCTTGCGTAAAAGCCCTGGGAAATTTATCTTGGTTATCAGAAATCGGTTTTTCCAAAGCAAACGTGGTGCAACATGGCAATGAAGTTGCCCCGAACAGGTGGACCTTCATTCTATAAATCTCAGGTTCCTTTTCTAAGTCTCCACCTGGCCACCACAAATATCTAAGTACATCCCGATCATGCGGCGGGACTATTACTTGATGGAACATGGCTTTAATATCCGCCGTAAGACCTACTGGTCGTTGCCGGAACCTGGTGAAAACGTCTACCAGGTTATTGACTAAATCAGGCCCAGAATAAAGGTTCTTGTTTAAAGACGTCCCAGCATACTGAGCTGCACAATCGAACGATATTCTTAACTTGTTAAGTTTCTTGGGGTGGAAGACGGGATGATGAGGAAGATACTAAATTCGTCCATCAGAGTGGTTATCGTGTACCTTTTCAGCGTAATCTCGTTCTACATACCGAGTCATGGAGTCTACATAGTCTTGGAACAACTTATCCCGAATAAGTCGACCTTTCAAACAACTAAGTCTACGTTCTGCTAATTCCCTGTTATTAGGTAACTTGTGTTTGTGCCTCCAAGGCAGAGCTATTTGATAGTGCCCGTTTAACCTTTGTACTGAATTTGATATAGTACTGAGTGCTATACGATCTTCTACAGACATCGATATAGTACGACTAAATGGATCTTTGAATTCAGCTGAGTACAACTGTTCAAACTTATCCTCTGATTCCTCTTTAGCTGAGAGGTGATTGATTACACGATTGCTTTTACAGGGTTCCACATAGGAACCGAACAGCGTTCAACCTAACAGAATCTTCACGGCGGATGGTTCACTCAGCTTTCCAGTTCTTATCTCTTTCATTTCGTATGCACTCGGTGCCTTGCACCCGATAAACAGTTTGGCGTTCTCATCTTCTGCTCTCAGGAAACTTATATCTTTTAAATGAAACCAGGATGTCATTTGAGATGTCGTTGGTACCGTCCTGCGCAACACAGGTAATCTCTCGACTGTCCATGCATTTGGGATTCTAAATGATGAAGACGAATCTAAGGAGGAAACCTATACTTGGACCTCTTTACACTGATATATGGACTAGTTATCCAACGTTTTCAATAAAATCGTCTTGAACTCTCCTTCTAAACCCAACCTTCTAGCTAGATCTCCTGTAATAAGCGAAGCATCCGACCCACTATCTAGGAAAGCGCAAGTCTGTACTAACTTTTCTCCATTTCTTACCAATACAGGCACTATTGCGAATGCCACTTGTTTCTGTACACACTCAACGCTTTTCTCCGTATATAGTTGGGTATTAATGTGTGCATTATTGCTATTATCTCCTTGCTCTTCCCGCTTCCTATTTAACAACGTATGATGCCTCCAGCCACATCCTTCGATGGCACATGACCTCGGTGCTCGACAGTTTATTGCTATGTGGTTCGCTTTTAGGCAGATACTACACAACTTCTTCGTTGATACAAATTCTATCCTTTCATTAACATTCTTGTCTCCAAACCATTCACATTGATCCAAGGGGTGGTTTCCAGTACATAATAAACATGACAACCCAAGAACCCTTGGTTCACATATGGGGTAACATCATACTCACTCGTGTTAGCGAACGACACTCTCGCTTTATATCCTGAATCAAGGTGTCTTCTAGTATCGGCAACAGATTGTCTTTGGTTGCGATTAGAAGGGTCACTGGTGACAAGTAATCTATATCTAGTATTAGCAATGTCTGACTGCTCTCTCACAAATTCGCAAAAGTCCTTGAATGAAGGTTATCTACCCGTCTTCAGAATTCTACACACAACTTTAACCCATCCTCTTCGCAAGTGTAGCGGGAGTTTTAAGAACATGCATTCGATAGTCTTTGTAGAGTTAAGACTGGACACATAGTTCATTTGCGTGAGTGTTAGCTCACAAATATGCATCTCATGAGATAGCCTTCTTAAATTATCTGGATCGGTCCCTTTAATGGAAGGAATGCTCAGCATCTTATCAATAAATGCATGGGCTACTATATGCTTCTGACCAAACGCTTCCTCGGGAAGTTCTAGGGCTTTACGATAGCCTTCTTGCGGCTCGAGCAATGCGCAATGAACAATAGTAGCTTTAGCTTCACCATCACAGTACTGGATCAAATAGTTTAACCTAGATCGCAATCCAACGCTCTCATCAACACAGTCCTCGAAATTCCCTGTGAAACTCCAATAGTTCATAGGGTTACCATCGAACCTTATAATCTCTTTCTTTGGTAGGTCTAAAGCTCTAGATAACATTGTTACCCAGTCCTTTCTAGGAGGGACATCAACTGCATACGAGGCAGATGTAGACTCATACGTCGGCGTCTTGTCAATCACAACTTGATTATAATTTTCTCTTCCCTTTTGACGTAACCGTTCCGACTCAATTTCTCGTTCTGTCTGGGCTAAACGTAATTTAGCTGATTCTAACTCTAACAAGGGATCCATTCGGTAGGTATTTCCTCCGAGCTAGTCTTCAATATGAGTTTCTGAATAATAGGGAGACAATCCGGGAATATGATCAATTTTATGACTCTCCATAAACATTTAAAGATACTCAATGTACGAATTCTTGATGAGATACTGTTCGAAACTTTGTAGAAAGCAATTTCCTACAGATTCAACTTTAAGCTAATCCCTAGACTGTCGAATACAAAGTCTTGGTTCAGCCAAAGTCAGAACAAGTAAGCAACTTGGCTCGATAAACTTTATGTGTTTCTAAAACGTAAATTCACACTGTTAGTGTACAAAACAAAAGTACAGTCTATAAACACAGGGAAAAACGGAGGCATTAATAACGTACCGAACAGTAGCTAGAGAGTTGGAAAAATGAGTCAACAAGGCAAATATTGTTTTATAATAAACATCGAATTGTGATTGGTGAATAAATGAGACACGGTCATACAAAGTCAAGAAAAGTTAGTGTGGTGGTGGGCGTTTCACTTTACTATTGGTGGGTTCGTTTATCTATCACATTTTACGATATTACTAGAAGTTCAGTTAGCAAAAATATATCCAGAAAGGATTCTTTGAGTTAAAGACGTTACGTTCCTTTTTTATGAAGAAAGTAAAAGCAAATTACAGCAGAATCAGTACTGGCTTCCATTCTGAGACATATTTGTTAATGTTTCAATCCACTGTGTCGAATCATCTCTAGGACCCCTACCAGGAGTCATGAAAGACTGACAGAGGCCAATCCTGTACAGCTTCCTTTCATACCTCAACACCATGTCATAAAGTAACCAATCAGTCCCAGCATCGGCAAATAATGCACGACGTCGAATTCTCTAGGACGACATTCATAGGACATATCCAACCCATCAAAGTCGACGTTTCGAGATAGTGACACTAACTGAATCGTCGTCTCTGTGCCTGAACACACGATGCAGAGCCCTTGCATTACCAACGTGATGTTGCCACTGGATGTTAGCAATCTTTCGGAGGCAACGATGACCAAACACTGAAAATTATCTGACATCTTCAACTCAGAGAGACTAGGATTCACAAGCATAGAGAAATACTACTCTAATTGACTCATCGTGTGGGCTTTTAAGATGCCAATATATCACTCAGACACAAATTTAATAGACAACCCCAAAAATCAGTCCTGTTCGACGAAACTAACGCAGCCGTAATGTCAAGAAGCGCTACAATTCTTGTCCGGTACTAAGTATGATGGTGTTATTACATTTGGCGAAGGGTGAAAATATGATCAATACATGATCGACTAGAACGGAAACCAGCCTGCTTCTCGCGAGTTAATCGTTTGCGGGTTTTAAACAATCTGTTATTTACGACAGAAGCCAAAAATTTGGACGAGATTGAATGTAGACTTATCCTCCAGATGTTTCAGAAATGATGTGAACCCTTTTTAAATATATGGACAACTATCTGTGGTTTTGGAACACTCTCTAATCGCCAAACCTTTGAGAAGATCTCAGTCACTTTCTCATCCAGAATTCCACCATCGTCTTTGAAAAGGGGTGGATGCAAATAATCTGGGCCTGGTGATTTGTGGCGCGTCAGGGGTTGAGGTTTCTTGAATATTCCCGCCTCACTTAAGACGCTTCCACTCACTCATATAGTTGACTTAATAGTCTGATGTCCATCTTTTTACACTTCTTTATTACACTCTGAACTTCTGACATCACTCTTATTTGTCATCACATTCAAATCAGTTACAGTGGTAGAAGAGTAAATAGATACTCTCTTAATTTCCATATTTAATATATTATTCAAGTTCAGTACTTGTTTTCATTATAAACTGACCGTTTAAGTAAAAATCCTGGATATTCTTATTCTTTAAAAGTTAGTTGCACACAAAACGAATAATTTTCGTAAGCTCGCCACAAAGACATTGGATACTGAAAGCATTTGTTATAAATCCTCAAGTCCATGGACTCCACAGGCACCCCGTTTCAAATGTCGACTACAGTGGATGTTTCGAAAACTTACAAAGTAAGGGTTATTTCTTGTCTTTTCACCTTAAAGAAATATACTTACCTGCAACATTTTTATTTAACAGTTTTGTGTGCATAGTTGTTTTAACGTTAACACGCGTCTTGTGTTTACTTCCAGCCGTTTACTTTCGGACATAGGCATGAAATTAATGTTCTGACCTGAATTTTATTGCGGCCTTTTGCAAAAACTTCATGAATTCGTCCAGAATTTTCGTTTTTAGTTATTCACGTGGATTCGTAATTGAAATCCACAGTCTGCTTTAGACTACTTCTAAAACTAGTAATTGGGAGTATGATTAAGTCTAAAGTAAAAAGGTTTGAGTGAGAATTGTTTTGCTCGCGAAACTATAGGTTTGTGGAAAAATAGGTTAAGTTTGATCAATTTATTTCTAACTAATCAACTACTTTTTGGAATACTGCTCCATTCACTAGAGTGTGTAGTCATTTGGTCTATCACAGTTTCCACTAAATAATTTCATTTTCTTACAATTGATGTGAATTGACACAATCACTATAAGATATTCGAACTTAATTTCTAAAGGCAACCGATACACTCCTGCTTATATATATTTACTTACAAATATCCATACTTAAGTACTAGTGCCTGGATGAAGGGGGCTTTAGGTGACTCTGGTTCTACAGTGACAGCAACTTCAATCACATTCAGTGAGCGGATTTTATTAGCGAATTTCTCATTATAGTGTATTATTCAAATGCTAATTGTGACTTTGATCCCTGTTTATTTTAAGTAAAATCACACAATGTTAAGGTCCATCTTTGTCATATGTTACTATGTTACATTTCCATATCTACATTCGTCTCAGTTTCTTTATTCTCAAAATCCGTTTTCTTGTTTCAAAGTAACTAGACACCTTTCTAACAGTCTGCAAGTATATTTTGAGATGTGATTAGTTAGAGAATCTCACTCATTAACCTATATTTTAACTAGTTCAGTTAAGATATCTGAGAGGCATCGATAGTTTTCTTACTCAGTGTCCCACAACCCATTAACTTAATCTTTATTTGGTTGATGAGTTATTCTAACATCTCATCTACAAATGTCTGTCTGAAAGTCGCCCATTTCTGTGAATGTTTAATGGAGTTAGTATCTTAGATATTCTGTTCATGTAGATTGGCTTCCCTGTTATAACATGAAATAATTGGTACGGGAAAGCGTTGATAAAGTCTCAAACTGAGAACCTCAAACTTAAACTAAAAACGCTTCTTTTTTAGTGTCTTGTTCTTTCTAATCCAAGAAGTGCCATACCACGGTCCAAATCTGCTAAATTAGTCCAAAAATGATATGATCAGCCGCATTATAAGCATACAACTGTTACCTAAGAACACTCATGGATAGAGACATTACTTAATATAGCTTGACTAACAGTTCATATTGTTCGAAATTATTATAACCGTACGGTGGATGCGTGAATCTATACTTTTTCGTTGAGCTTCATTATATCTGTATTTACTTCAATGTGATGAACATGTATTAACTAGAAACAGGAGATTTTTATGAGTTTCTGTTTAAATGGAAGGGTACGATTCAATAGTCCATAGGTATACAACTCATCATAATGTTCGCATTGTACTCCACATTCATGTAAAGTTACAATGTAATTTTAAGTCGGTATTGAAATTTTTAAATGAACTTTAATTATAATGTGTTCCCGATTCTAACTTGTATTAATAAGGTGATCGTTTTGATAGAACTATAAGTTTAAGTTTTTAGTCTTGACTCTTTCGCTAATTTTCTATTAATTGTTATGGATCTTCAATCTGTTCTAACCAATCCTCAGAGTGACCTTAGAGATTGAAACATCAAGTGTGCAATGTGCTCGTTTGCTTGCCTTTGAAAATCTAGGTCCAGAAAATATATCACGCATTTCTGTATTTATAGCAAAGTTTATTATTGGACACTAAATTGGTGTGCAAAATAGAATATTTAATCATTCAGTGTATTATAATCCGATTAGGATTCTTTGATTTAGTTTCAGGCAACCTTAAAAACTCGTATAAAGTTTGAATATCACTACCTACATTTATCGGTTAAGGATTTATTAGCAGTTTATTTTTAAGTTGTGTAAAACAAACTGTCAGGTCGGTGGCATGTTTCGTTTTTGAAATCACAGCGGTATGCAACATAAAAATATTTAGTATTGTTAAGGTGTAGGGAAGGTAAGTTTCATGATTCAAAATCGGCTGCAAGAGCTTCAAGTTTCAGGCAAAAAGAAGGTGACAACTCATTGTGTTTTTGTATGTCTGGCAAATCGATCTACATAACAACCGACATATTAATTACTCAAACGATTAAAGCTTCTGGTATTCATAAGGTTTTTATACTGTGCAGATTACATCAATTATCTGTAAAGTAACCACATCGATGACAATCAACTTTAATAAGCACTTGCAGAGTTTTGATTCTGGATTTCGGATATTTCATTATCAGACTATTTTATTCTATTTTATTAACAACTGCCTTATAGAAAATACATTTGTGAATTCACCAGTTGTTTTTAGATATTTACACTTTATAACTCAAGCTTGCTAATCTTTAAAAAACTTTGCATACAACCTGTTTTAGTCTCCAACGAGCCATAGAAAATGTACCAATCGAATGACTAGTATGTTTCGTTTCTGTTCTACTTGCTTGCCTACTTCAAGTTCATCAGAAAAAAAAGTTCAGATTGCACCACCTACAGATGAAATCCCTCAAACGGTAAATTCATCACACTAATCCACACTGAATACTGCTAACATTTGTGGCTTATATGTAGCTTTTTCCCTTCCCTCCCACTAATAACCAGTACAGTGTTTGTGTTTCCAAACTTACTTTCCTGGTGTCATCAGTATTCTATTACTTGTTCTGTTTTATGTTTATTTAACTACTTACTGTGAATAAGTTTATACCTAGCATAAATATGCACTAGTTCTAGCCATCTAAATCTTGCATCCGTACAACAAAAGACAAAAGTATCAAAATAAAAGACAAAGAGAGGGAAAAGCTAAACATCTAAAATGTATCTGCAAAAATAAAACAAATTAAAAAATAGAAAATACAGACCACTTTAAATCTCATAAATTCTGAGGTTTGGAAAATAAGCAAACTTTTTCTCAAGTGTTAGAGTAGTACACGAATAGGACTAGTACTGGTAATCATATGTATCCGTATTTCTTACCCTTATCAGCAAAAGAACTTGTGACTAGTACTCTGATTGATTAAGAATAAAGCGCATCTTGACTGTATTTGATAACATCAGATATGAAAATATTCCTCCCCCTAGTTGATATAACGGCAAAATGGAAATATTGTTTGTCGATCTTTACTATCAACATACGACGATACTGCCAGTAACCTAGACTATATCATCACCAGACTGGGCACTTGATCGATACACTTCACACTGTGGGGTCACATGGTATCAAATACGCGATTCATGACCAAATATAGAAAACCGGAGTATAGACTAGATAGTACGTTCCTCAACACAATTACAACCACTCTACACTCATTGAGTCCAAAGTAGGAATCAACAGTAGGATGGAAATGAAATTAAATAGTCAGTAAGCTGAACGCCTGTTAATCTCCACTCAGTGACCAATCATAATTTATTTTCTCTAGTTAAACATCAATATCAGGCGTGATATTCTTATCTAAAGTGTACTTAAAGTACTTTCTGAATCTGAAAGATCGCGTTGTCGCTCAAAAAGTATGTAACATTTATCCCCAAATTCACTTTCATAAATATAACAAATCTCAGTACTTTATCTCATCACTGAAATTATATGGAGGAGTGATATAACTGTTTTGTTCACACGTCAATTTCAGGGAAGCCATATATTCGTTACCCTTTTATTCTTTCAGAAAGTTTAATTTTTCTCCGCGCAAAAATCCTTCATCTGATCCAACGTTCAACCACTTTATTGTGACCAAAGAGGTTTTATCTCCAATAGTTTATTAGTCAATATGCAATTAACTCTTCCTGGATCCCTGACAAGATTTCTGCTGGTCCAGAGCCCGAGTAAAGAAGGTTTGGTCTCTCCCAAAGTAGGGTATTATTAATGCTACCCTACCAACTGACACTGAGTACCCTACGTACACAACTTTGTATAGATAACTGTACCTTTTTGTAATATAGTTGTAGTAGCCCTACATGTTCCAGCTCCGTATACTAGAACTATCTCCACGTTTGTAGTCAAAATGCTGACTGATGTTGACTGACAGTCAGTCATCTCGATTACCATATCTTATGTTCTTCAGTTGTATGAATGCTGCACTTGCCTTGTCAATTCTTGCCTTCACATATGCATCAGATCCTCATTGTTCATCAATGATCCTGCACAATTACTTACCACTTTCTACCTCTTCCACAGCTTGACTGGTGCCCTCTTTGTTGTATTTGAGGATCTTGTTTTTTACCTTGTGAATGTTGAGGCCTACTGATGTAGAGGCTTCTACTACATTGGTTGTCTTCACCTCCATCTGTTGCTGTGTATGAGATAGAGCAGCTAGGTTGTCTGAAAAGTCCAAATCATCTAGCCGCACTCAAGCTCTCCATTGCATTACGTGCTTCCTCTGAGATGTAGAGGTCTTCGTGATCCGTCAACCACCGGAAGAAAGAGAAAAGGAGAGAGTAAGCAGTCTTGTCTGACACCGATCCACACTTGGAATGCATCTGTCAGCTGTCTTCCATGTACGACTTTGCAGTGTAGTCCGTCGTATGAATTCCGGATGATGTTGACGATCTTCTCAGGTACACCATAGTGTTGAAGAACGTTCAATAGGGTTCTTCTATTAACGTGATCAAACACTTTCTCATATTCAAAGCAAGTGATATATGATAATGAATTCCATTCAATTGATTGCTCAATAATGATCCGTAGTGTCACGAGTTGGTTTGTACACAACTGATCCTCAAGGAATTCAGTCTGTTGATCTCGAAGTTGGGCATCTGCTGAACTTTTCTTCGGTTCAGCAACATTCTGTTGTTAACGTTTTCTGGTATTGATATTAATGTGATGCTGTTGCAGTTCTCACACTTGCTCAGATCACCTTTCTCTGGTATCTTAATCAAGTAACGTTCTTTCCAGTCTGTCGACACTTGTTCTTCCTTCCAAATCTTCCTGAATAGAACGTGGAACATCTTTGCAGTTAATTCTATGTCTGACTTCAGTACTTCAGCTTCTATGTTTCTTTGAGTGGGTGTTGAAGAACTTGAAACATGTTGCTGAGATCTATTTCGAATTCGTTGAGTTTGTGAGTATCTCGAACGAAGACTGTACTAAACGGTTGTAAGTCTGTTGCTCCAATAGTTTTCCAGTGCTTCTTTAACTTCAGTCTCATTTCGGTCACAATCAGGTAAAGATCTGAAGCTATATTAACTATCCTCTTTGTTAATACGTCTTCCATGAACCTTCTGAACTTTTTATTTGTACAGGTATGGTCGATCTGGTTCTCTGTGGTGTGGTCCAGTGAAAACCATGTAGCTTTGCGTATATATTTGTGGGGTGGAATTGTGCCAAACTACCATTGGAAACCTTGAAGCACTGGGCGGCCGTTTCATTCTAGTATGGGACTACTCGGCAATTCGCATCCATAATACCACAAGCGGGGCTCGAACCCAGCACTTTCAGTTTCGGCGATATGTTCCAAGGCTTACAAAATCTACTCATAAAAACATACTAGCTGAATCACTGAAGTCAGACATAAAAGTAACTGCGAAGATGTTCTATGTATAATGGGTTTCACTCATTCCGAGCATCAGCAGGTTGTATCTTGTCATTTCCACAGCTATATGAGTAGTCCTCCCGGCCTTCCGCATTGTTCGAACATTCCATGTACCTATATTAATTGTTTCTCTGGTTTTTAAAAGGGACCTCGTTTCGTGACTTCCAAAGAAGCTCGTCTTTCACCGTGAGTCGTCATAATTCTTCTAAATGAAGATTCTTCAACTCTTGGGCTTGAGTTTAGATTTTTTGAACGATTGTTTCTGGTTAGCGTTTTATTTAGCAATTTTGTTTTCTACTGGACGAAGTTGTCGACCACATGCCCAACCCTCCTTCTTTACCCGAGCTTTGAACCAGCAGTAACCTTAGAAGCGCGTCATGCTGAGAAGCAAACATACTGTACTTTGGATGTGCAAACTAACTATATAGGAAATTAGCAAAGTTTAGATTAATCAAGAATGGCAAGCCATAATTACCAGGTATTTAGAAATGACAGCAGAGATTTCCTACATTCTGTTCTGCAGGATTTGGCTGAAAGAACAAGTACCAACAGGCTGTAAAAACAAACATATCATCAAGATAGAGTGACGTAATCAGCTATTGGTGATCTTGAGAATAACAGAGGTGTCAGATTACTTCTAATACTAGAAGTTTTTGGCAGTGTCGCTGAACCGATTGAAAGATTTGATAGACACCCAAATTTAAAATTAAAATGCTGGCTTTCTTAAGGGTCAATCACGTACTGAGTGAATCGCGACACTGCTATCATTGTTGGACAAGTAGTCGGATGGAACGTGTCACTTTACGTCAGCCTCCTAGATCATGAAAAAGGGATCAACTCTGTGAATAGGAGGGACTTGTACAATCTTCAACACTGGAGTGCTTAAAAAAACCACCATTCGAAACTCCAAGGACGAACTGAATTGCAGCGTTGTGCATGGATGGCAACTCACTGATGCATTGCTAATTAGAACTGTTTTTAAACAAGGCCACCTGTTTTCACCTTTTCTCTTCTGATCGTTGAATGCATTATAAAGATCTCCACGCCTCAGTAAAATTATAGGAATGCAGTGGACACGTAAAATGCAGCCAGACGACTTGGATTTAGCAGATGACTTACTTCTATCTCATATACTGCAACAAATCCAGATCAAAACCCTCGGTGTAGCATCGGCTTCCGCAGCAGTAAACCTTAGTATGTACGAGGGAAAAAGCAAGATTCTAAAATACATTAGTAAGTAATGGTCAAATCACAATTGACGGAGAAACTCATGAAGAGACAGAAGCCTTTACGTACGTGGGACACTTCATTGATAAACATGTAGGATGTAATGTCGATGTGGAGGCACGAGCTGGAAAAACAAAGGCAGCATTCTTGCAATCGAAGAATATCTGGAACTTAAGAGAGCTGTCATAAATGACCAAAGTTATGATTTTCAACACTGACGTTACAACAATGCTGTTGTACGAAGCTTAGACTAGGAAGTACCACCATCAAAACAGTGCGAGTACTTATAAATACTTGTCTGCACAAGATACTCCAGATCCATTGTCAAGAGATCATCAGGAGTGACCTGCCATATCGGAGAACAAACTAGGCTTCTGTTGAAAAAGGAATTAGAAGATAGTGAAAGTGAGGAAGACACTATCCAAAAACCACTAGACTGGATGACAAGACAACCCTTAGCTTAAAATTCTCAAGACACATAACTCTGGGATTCGGAAGCAAGCATCAGGAGTATTAGTACCACTTAGCGAAAACTAGGAATGTGAGTGCAGTACAGAGTTGTATGGAGATCGCTGGCTGACCTACGCTCCATAAAGGGTAACAAACAGGTCTAAATAATTAATATGTTAATATTTTGTTACCGCACTTCCAAAATATCACTTATTAATGAAAAAAAAGTTTATAGATAAACTATATTCAATCGGTAGCTCAGAAGTTAAGGCACTCGACTTTCAGTTATCAAATCGTAGCTTCAAATCACCTCCCCACTTTAATTTGTGCAATCAAATTATATCACTAATCCTCATACTTATAATGTGAACCAAAACCAAATATATAAATTTTACCTGATCAGTGAATTCAATTACATTCACTATTTTTTATTATTACTATTATTATAATTGCATAACACCAGTAGCAGCTAATTCAGTGGCATTTGTTGTTATTTCTATGCACATTTATACTGTCTGATTATTCTCTTACCATTATCGTGTCATACTACGCTGCATATTTTTAAAATCTTAAGTAGGAAAAATTAGGTTTCCTTTTAAAATAGTTCATCTTTCTCTCGCTCTCATAATCTGGATCTCTCTTTTCTTTTTAATTCTTTATAGCGTAAATCACTTGATCGATATGAAAGAATTGGAAATTTACTAGAACAATTTTTAAAAGGAAAGCTACAGCATATTCATAAATTTACTGATTTACCAGGTGAGAGAAATAAAAAGAGTAAATACTACTCTTTAATCCCATTTCAGTTGAAAATTTACTTTTTTACACGTGATTTCTTCTCCTTCAAAAGTTGAGTAAAAACAATATTGTGGAAGGTGAAACACTTGTAACTAATGACAGTGGATAATTGATGCGCTATATCATAGATTGGTTGAAGATAGAATTATACCACTGGACATCGTACAGAGGTTAAGTCGTTGACCGTGAGACCTGAATATCATAGGTTAAATTTGTGACGAGATCGTAAGTGCGCATTAATGAGAAGCGTTCATATGAGAATAAAAAAACTACTCAGTGCTACGTAGTTTCCAACAGTACTACAACTAAAATCAATCTTTGGTGAATACAACCTACACAAGTTGATATTGTTTAAAAAACAAAAGTGAAGACATTGTGCTTGATAGTTATGTACATATTCATTGTTTATTTTGAATAGTGGTTATCGAAGTTATGAATAAAATGATACCCTAAAGCTTTTAGTGTACTCAATTACTATTAACAGTGAAAACTTTCTTCAACTATCTCTTAATAATTAACATTTCATTGTACTAATTTGTATTACTTACTAAATTACCATTATCTTATCAGGTAGGTTTTTTTCACTTTGGACTGGGGAGAGAGTTGACAATGTTAACTATCATTGTTATTATTATATAAACAAATTATTTCTTTCTACTATTCATTTTTGACAGTTCAATGTTCCTTCGTACATTTTCTAGTTTGCAACAAAACAAAAACATTGTGAGATATGATACGATAATATGTCGTAACCAACAGTTATATTTCGTAATAGAACAGTAATGAATATTATTAATCAGTACAGCGCAAAAGATAATATGTGAATATAAAGATGACAAACACGGCAAATCGGCTGATTAGATGATGAATCTTCATCGATTGAAATGGTTGGGAGATGTATTACAAATCAATAATTACTGCTTACTTGTACGGGCGATGTTAGCTAGCATAAGAATATGTTGAATGGAAGCTAGAAGCGACTTGACTAATACTTAGCATCAGTTTATGATGTTTTTGACTATTTGTGTAAACGGGTATATGGCAGGTAAAGACTACGTGGTTCGGATTTTGGCCAGTAGTTGCTGACGTTTAATGACGTGGTTCACAATTGTGCAGATGGGTTCACTTTTTGTCTTCCTTCAGATTTGGGTTTTGAAATTATCGTATAGTTGGTATTTCACAAATGTATTCCTTCTTCGTGAATTTTATTGTCTCGGTTTATTATTTTATACCACCACTGATACTGTTACTATTTCCACTACTGTGGCATTTGTCTTCATATTTTCATCTCATTATGCCGTTAAGTGTGAGACGACTTAAGTAGATACATACACACACACACACAAGGTTTCTATGTTGCTTATGAATGACTGATGTGGATGAATCTTTGTTATTTCTATGATTCTAAAGCTTTGATCATTTAAAATATTCAATTATAGATCTCATTTGTCTCAAGGATATCCATAGATCAGTCTTTTTTGCTGTCAAGAGAATAGCATCTTTTTTGCTTCATATCATGTCAATTAGATTAACTTTCGGAAACATTAATCCTATGTTAAAATGACTTCAAACAACAATCAAACCAATATCTGTCCTCCAAATCTGGATATTTTGTTTTGTTTCCTTAAATACTAAACTGATGTACTTTATTTCCTTTTTTGTAAATATACATTGACTTATCTAAGTTTCTACTTCATTTTTGTATTGTATCTTAGTTGCTTAAAATAGATTGGTAGTTATTTTCATTTTGAAAACCTACGTTATAATAAGTAACCTTACTCACTCATACACATTCCGTTGAGGTCACTTATTATTAATATACACTCTTAAGTTGCTATAACAACGAAAACGACCGCTAAGTGGTGATCATAATTTTTTAATTTTTGTTTGTTAACTAAAATAAAAGTTAATTATGATCATTCTGGAAGACGCACCATGGATTATTTTGTCTCTTACGGTTGATATAGATATTAACATCTCGACTTCACTCTTTGTTGCATTCTCGATTGTGAGTTCCAGTATTCTATCGCACGCACCTTTTCATTCTGTCTTCCTGAATCGTATGTCAGTGCTTAATCTTTCTCTTCATCATTGTTACCACATCAATTCCTTTGTTTACTCAACTTGTTGGTTTCATTGAAATCACAGACTGATCTAAGTTAGACAACTACTGGGAACCTGGAAGTATTAAACAGTTGTTTCTTCCTATTATACGACTACTTAGTGATGCGAATCCATGATTCCGCGACGAGCAATCGAACCTACGACCTTCGGCTTCGCGCGCGGACGCTTAACCTATGGACCACTGGGCGGGGACTGAATGGTGTGCCAGACTAACTTCAATCAATCCATAATGTTGCGCAACCATCTTCCATTGTCTTTTGTGAGTACCTTTCTCACATCCAACATGGTTGTTAATTTCATCTCGTCGTGTCAATTGGGTCTGCCAACTTGGGCTTACGCACATTTGTACCATACTTTACATGGATTTTAATTAGCTGACTTCACTGGAAGATTGATTTTTATGAATCGTAGAAATAAACCATCATTCATTGAAATTTGATTCGTCTACTATAAATAGAATCAAATGTCGAAATATAAATTAGCATAATACGTACATCATATTTGTCAATTATCTCAAGCAATGGAAGTTCAGACTTTCTTATATTCATAGATCCATCTCTAACTCAATTATTACTCTTCAATACACTCACTGACTGATCTTTTATAAGCTTGCTGATATATATGTAGACAATTGACACTGACATATAAAAAAGTAAATCAGTGTACCATACAACTTCAGTATAAAATGGTAACTTCACATTGAAAAGTATATAGATTATGATCAGACTAATACTGTTCATTAAAACTAATTCTTCATTCTATCCTTATCAAACTGTGTGTTACTAAGTCTCTGGTCTTATGAAGATCATGTTAGGCTTTGAAGTGACCATAAAATAATGTCAACCTTGAGCGACGTATCATCCAATGAGAAAACAGAGTGTAGAGTTACAGGGCTATTTATAAGAAAAATGGTGATGTGGTGATGGATATACAGTTTCAACATGGTAAGTTTAGCGTCTAGTACAACTACACAGATGATTCACCCTAACTTTTGGACAGACTTTATTGACTCAAACAACATATGATTATTGAGTCATTCTTACTATAATAATAAATGTTGTCATCATAGGTAATATGACCTTCAGCACACACTATGTCCTTGTGATTCTGTTCTTATGCACCTCATATGTACTGTTTATATGTCTGCCACTCATTATTTCACTCAGTACCTGTTTATTTGTCACACTATGCTTTATCTATTTTGAGTTATATTGAAGCTTGTAATGAATTGTAAAAGGGAGTATGCTTTCTTGAATTCTCCGCTTCGAGTTTCTGCTTCTCGTTTTCATGTCTGTCTGAATAAGCGATTGTCTGAAATAAATACATCCGACTCAATCCTTACTTGACTTGTTACCCCCGTCGCTCAAACGGGATTAGCCTAGGTGTTAAATGGAAGATTTATGTCCACGGTATATTCGTTCTTTCGTCCAAATTGGAGTCAGATCTCTGGGCACTAAAAACGAATTAGGATTAAGATTACGGACAAGAAGTCCGTCTAGACTCAGGAGTTACACTTAGTAGTGTCAAAGTTGAGAGTTAGGGGTATAATATCCTAGAACACTCTTGACTATGCCCTAAAGTACATCATCGCTCTCAGGTACGATCTGCGTCAGGAGCATGTAATCCTTGTAATTTGACTTATGCATCATGTCAAACTCATTATATGGACCCCTAAAAGATTTTTATCAGTTCTAAGCACCTTACAAGATAATTATGAACAATTTTACTTATTTCATAAATTTCGATAATGTAATTAGAAGACGAAGATTATCAGAACTATGTGTTTTATTTTGCACAAAATCCAATAACCACTATATTGAATCTGATTGGTTCCCTCAAGGTCGTTGTTGGTTTGTAGTCTCGCAATGATTTTTTATCAATAACTTTGGTTTAAATTGAATAACTACTGAAAACCCAAGGATATCGGGCAGTCACTTCACTCAAATTCTGAAACTCTTAAGCAAAATATACCCACACCACGGACCCTCAAAATCTTCCAGTCCCATGACAGTCGTAACCTTTATCCAATGTTGACTTGCCTACTTTTGGATTTTATTAACTCCAGAAGTCAAAAGCTTCACAACGTTGCTAGTGATCATACTACTTACTACTTAATCTGATGCTTTCGTGTACAGCTTTCCTATAATTCCAGGATAGTGTTCATTATCTTTATCGAAAACACTTGAATCTTGAGTGTGCTCACCCATTACTGTCGAACAGTCCTCATATTAAGATGCAACAACTTTGTCTAATGCATCGATTTCATTTCACAACAAATAACTTGTGTTTCTGTTCCTCTCTTTCTCTCTCTGTTTTCAGATGGTTATTTCCTAATTGATGAAATTATCCAGTTACCTGAATTCAAAAAAGAACATTGTACATATGATGAAATTATTGATGTTGTACATAATGATGCATTATTACGATTCAGTGTTAGAGGATCAAAAGTTCGCTTGAAACCGCCTGAATTAAATGTATGGTGATATTTCATATTTCAACTTTTCTTGATATTTTTTATGATACTTTAGAAAGACCCTGATGTAATTTTATCAAAAAAGTTAGCTTGGATTCTACGTCATGGAGCAGAGAATGTCGGAATGAAATATGAACCTGGTATGTATGTGTGTTGTTTTCACGTCATAGGTTTTTTTATCTAAATATTCCCATCGGACAATGTTGGATGAATTGATTGGACACATAAAAAAGGTGACCGAACTGCAGTAGATGATCTACTCACTAAACTGTTCGCCAACTCTCCACCTAAATGAATTTCATAATAAAAGTAGACTATAGTGAAGATGTTCAGCGACTCTTGAAGTAACTTTGAGAAATTAAAGTCAATTTTTAGCCAGTAGGAATGCAGGTTACATAAATGAATAATTTATTACATCAGCAAAACCAAAATTTTCTTCAAGTAAAGTAATTGGCCAGAATTTAAGGTTATAAATTCGAATACAACATGAGCAATTAAGAGTAGTGATAATAAATTATTGGATGGACAAATATTCTCTTACCCTATATCGATGAAAACTTTAAATATCAAAAACTTTGAAGTTATTTTTGTAACTTTATAAATTACCGTCCTCATCCTTCAACCTTCTCATATTTATCGGTTTTTAGTAATTAAATATTCTAAGTATTTATTCAACTTTCAATATGTTACATGCTATTTGTTATTGTGCTTCAAACTTTGCGCAAAGATCCAATAGCCATCTTAAATCTCATTGATCTGTCAATATATGATGCTTTTGCCTAAACCGTTCTAATGAAATAATTTTTCTATGAGTACCCGTGGTCAGACAACAAATAATGAATGATGGTTGTACGGGATCGTAAATTAACTGAAATAATATATTAACATGATTGGGTCCAGGTTGATTAGTGTAAAGGTTGAACAGTCACGCACGAGACTGAAGGCTATGGGTTCAATTGCTAGTCACGAAGTCATGGATGCTCACTGTTATGAAGTACCATGCTAGGATAAAGCGGCCGTTTAATGCTTCCAGATTTTTAATAGTGTTTTGGATAAGATCACTTTATGATTTCAACTGTGAAAATAATTGGTCAATCATGAAAATAAATGTTACAAAGTAATCAATATAGCATCACCTATACCGATTACATTTCTTTGTACATACCATACCACACTAAATATCTGACAAGATTTATACTGCACAAAAAGTTATTTAACCTACGCGATAGCCATACAATGATTTTTAATTTAGAGTGAATGAATACCGTAGTACTACGAATTAAGTTTCATTTAATATATATATCGATTCGGGATAAATTTGCTGAAGTAGAAATAGAGTAATCAAACGACACGATAATTTTCCTACGTCTAGTTAGACTATTATTAATATAACGTAAGGTTTACAATATTTCCCTCTCCCTTTCTCTCTGCGGTTTACTACATGACGCTAGATTGGATACTTGAACGATACACAATACACAGAGGTTAGATCACCATACATCAGATACACGATTCACGATCAAGACTAGAGAACCTTCGTAAATACTAGACAATACTTGATTGCACACAGTTAGAAGCAATCTACACTCAACGAGTTAAGAGTAGAAATCAATGAGAGGAATAGAGATCATATATTTCATTGTCAATAAGTTAAATGACTGTTTATCTACACTTGGTGACTGATAATATTTTACTGCTACTACCACACATAAATTATTTAATTTTTAAAGTTGAATTCACGAGTCAATTTAAGCTAGACCACTATTGAAAACCTGAAAGAAATGGATAGCCGTTTCGTCCTAGTTTGGGACTCCTCAACATTGTTTCCTGGTTTTCAATGGTAGTCTAGCTTCGATTGATTCGTGAATTCAACTGCTAAAATACTACAATCTCCCCAAATCCCCACATTGATAATTATCTAGTTGTTTAAATTGAATTTCAAATGAGTCAGTGTTCGAGCTTGTGACCTTGATTGGTGCTGATTGTTAAATATTCTGACTTTACTCATCAATTATCTATCATATGTGTAAAGTATATTTAATAAGAGCTAATTGTTATTCTTACTATAGGAAGCATTTTAGAGATATTCTTGAATTTTATAGTTCACATGACGTTACTAATTGATTTGCTTTTATTAACAATATTAATATTTACTTATTTTTCGTTAAATTTCTACAGGTGGTTACCTTTATGTAGATAAAATACTTCAATTGAAACCATTTCAAGGGGTTCGACTAGAAGATATTTCACGTGTTGTTAATTCGAACGATAAAAAACGCTATGAACTGTCGACAAATCCAGAAAATGGCCGGTTAAGAATCAGAGCTTACCAAGGTCATACTGTTACAGTAAGTGAATAAATGTATCTATATATAATTTCTCATTTTTCCGGTCGTTTATATTTCTTGTTCCTTGTGAATATATATATATATATATATATATATATATATATATATATATATATAAATGATGTATCTCTCTTAATTTGAAAGCGAAGTAATCAGTTTGATATCAAGGATTATATTGTGAATCGATGTGATTTCTACTGTATATTTTCTACTTGTCATTTAATTCATCAGTTAAATACAAATCCAAGTACTTAACTTCCAGCTACACAAATGTATGTTGTATACTATCTTTTCGGTGCGCAAAACACCTTAATATTTGTTGACTGTTCAGTTAAACTATACATACTATCTAACTAGTCCCAGGCCTAGTAAATTTACATATTAGAAGTTCTGATGCCTATTTGAAGATAAATGTATGAGAGAGTACATTATTGTCATTATGAGTTTACTGATTAACAAAAGTGTGTTAAGTTTTACAAATAATGTATTTTTACAATAGTAGTTCATTTAAACCACAGTTTTTTTATTAAATTAACTGTTAGATAGTAATCGGTAAGAAACCTTTAAACCCTTAGTTTTGTGCTACTTGGGTAGTCATCAACAAGATGTACGTTCACTATGTATTTAGTTATGAGTCATGTGTCTGTCTGTTAAATCAATGTTTGAGTTTACTGTTCGTCAGTTCATTTCATATTGTTCTACTACTGTAAAATTATGATCCATGAAGCTAAAAAATTATATATGTAATCCTTTGCACTTGTTTGTCATTATCTAAGCTTCAAAAAGTTAGATAACATAACACAGAATCGCCTACTATACATTATCACGATGAAATTCATCCATAAGAATCACGTATCCAGTAGATAACAAACAAACATCCTACTGAATAATACGACCTATTTATTACCAGACTCAATCATCCCAATTATCAATATAATATGCTAAATAAATAAAATGATATAACATTAACATGCAAGATTTTACTTCCACTTAGATATCAAAAACATACATGTCATTTATCTGTCTTCCAATCAAAGGGAAAGTGTGCTGTTCATAAGTCCACATCGTATTGCTTTACTACTGTGAAATATACCCAATGAAAGCACAAACCATGTATGAACTGCAAATATACATGATGAAACCACTAAGTAAGTGATTCTGTGGTTAGGTATACAATACTAGGTAGAATACAAGAAGGTTGGTTGATAAAATCATAAAATTCATCAACTGACAAAATAAGCTAGGAGTCTCTATATCTAGACAGGATATCTGCATGAAATCGTCGAGTGCCTAGTCTATGCGACGTTAGAAGGTGAAAAATTATGAATCTAACCCTGTGAAATTGTTTTAATCTATATTTGTAAGCAACTCCGCCCACACTCCCACCAGTGTTCCTTTTAGTCCAAAGTCCGGGTAAAGAGTGAGGTTCGGCAATAAGGTTAATAAACCAAAACCCATAAAAACAGATACTCACTCGAAAACGCTAGCCAGAAACAATCTAAACTCGAACCTGAGAGTTGAAGAATCTTCATTTAAAAGAATTATAACGACCCATGATGAAAGACCAGATTCTTTGGAAGTTACGAGACTGATGTTCCTTCTAACAACTAGAGAAGCAAGTAATATCGGTACATGGAATGTTCGAACAATGCGGAAGACCTGGAGGACTACTCATATAGCTATGGAAATGACAAGATACAACCTGCTGATGCTCGGAATGAGTGAAACCCAATAGAGGCACACTGGACAGAAAAGCTTAATTTCGGGAGAGATGATGTTGCATTCTGGTCATGAAAAAGTAAATGCTTCGCACACACAAGAATTTGCAGTGATTTTGTTTAAAGGGACACAGAAAGCACTCACAGAATGGGGTTATAAAGAACCGATAACTTGAAGTTGCCTAGAGGTGCTGTGCTTCAATAAGTACTAACAATAATACATCTCTGTAGACAGCCTGGATAAGATTGAAGAAGTAAGAAACATGATGACACCAATGAATAAGAACGGAACAAGAGTGAAGAAAGAAAGTTAAGACACAAGCTGAATATACAAGCAGACAAACGTGTGAAAACGAGCATTATGGGTGAGAAACAGAAATTATGTAATGGACCTTAAAAGTATAACATAAAAGCTATAGGAGGAGGAAATATGAGAGAACTATATTATATGGTTGAGAAATTAGCAGGAAATTATTGGATGAAATATTACTAATCTTAGTTGAATCTCAATAACGTTAAATAATCTATAAGTAAAGTACTACTTATGAGTTGTATGAAATCATCCTGCTAAAAGTTAGTGATTATTTTATGAAACTAAACTCACATCATTATAATGAATTACATTACAATTAGATACTATTGATTAGACTAACACCTTAATAAATTTTTTATCTAGTTGGATAAAACAATTTATTTGTTGCTGACTAATGATAAGTTATAAATGTCTATATTTTTTGATTACAGCTCACAGATAAACTTAACATGTTCCTTATTTTTAAACCGAATTCGTATTGTAAATAATGCTCACTTTGAAGAATAATCTCTGTGTGTGTGTGAATGAATGAATACCCTCTAATAGATTACGGCTTAAACGGTATATAGAGCTTCGACACTCTCGAACGTCTGGAAACTCAAGATTACAAATCAAAAAACAAAAGAAAGCAGGAAAAGTGGTTTTTAAGTGTCAGAAATGTACGGAGAAACAGGGGCGGTATTTATAGTTCTTGGTATGGATTATAACATAATACAGTCAATCATACCATATCACGTTGATATTCTGGAAAGTTCTATCGGGTTCTGATTAGATCCAATCTGTTCGAATCCTTTATAGCTTCTGAAGGCTTTGTCACGCTTTCTGGGAGCCGTCCCAATAATAATAATAATAAATATAAATTCAGTCAGTCAGTCAGCTACAACGTAGGTCAGGCACATATATGCGTCGGTCCAAGTTTCCATACCTCATTAACACAACAAGATGAACACTGAATTTATAGTTTGGTCTCTAAGTTAATGATTGATAAGTAATTGGTTAATTAAAATAATTCTTTTACTAACCAAAAGTACTTTACAATCAAATACTAGAAAAAAATAGGCTTGTAAAAAGTCAACACTGAGTACCTTGGGGTAACCTTTTACTTACCTGCAAGTTTGTATATGTCTAGATCAATAAAGTTATTTTGAATGAATTTATGGCAGACAAATCTCGTTATCAGTTTATGATATAAAATCTATGAAAATTAATTTCCACCAAATCCTATACTGATAACAGTCATGTACTTATTAGCGGCTATCTTCTAAATGCAATTCTTGGAATTCTAATGGGAAGGTGTAACTAGTAGAGTTCAATAATGTGTGGTGTAAGAAAGTTATCTAACTCAGCTATTGAGTGAAGGTTGGTCAGTCAGTCAGCCAGTCAGTAACAACGTAGAACTTCGTACGTATGTACATCAGTTCGAGTTGCCACACCACATTAGCACAGAGATGCAGTTGTCGATTCAAATCCCGTAGTGGTAGAGGTAGCAAGAGTATAAGCAGTAATCGGGAAGATTAGGGTTTGGAGATGTTATTTAAAGAGTATAATCCAGTGAAATAAATTTGGAAAGAGGAAAAAAGGGACATGAAGGATTCAGAAGATTAGAATTTGGGAGAACACAGAGAGTGGATGCACCTGCGCCATTGCAAACGATTTTGAGCCATGTCATTCAGGGTCTCTAACCATCGGTTGCTATCATCTCGCGGTCCCCAACCAGGTAGTCTACACCTACCAACATGACTCAGTTCACTTGTCAGTGACTTCATGGGCTTGTGCCATGTTTTGGTTTGGCCGCCCCTAGCTTTCTTCCAACCTACTCCTATACCACTGAACATAGCACGTTGGTTGGTCAGTATCGTGAGTCAATTAAATTTATTTATTAGATGTGTACACTGTTTGATTCCTGGTTAACAGTCTAGGGGTTAAAGGTTCGCTCATGAGACTGAATATTCTAGGTTCGAATCCTTATGGTATGATCGTGTATGTGGACACTCTGAGTGATTTCAAACTAAGATGAAACGGTTATCCAGTGCCTCCAGGTTTTTAATAGTGGTTTGGCTAAGACCAGTCCGTGATTTAAACTACGAAAATTCTGCAATCTGCGCAAAACCCTATACTGTTATTTTCTTAATAATTCGTGTATATTCCCACAATTGCTCTCTACTTTTCATATTGATTTGCATGTATATGTGAGCGTGTGTGACTGTGTACATGCTCATCTAGCTTACTCGACTATTTAGCCTCCAAATGGTCTTGTACGACTGAGGGTGAATAGATTCCTTTCTCCCTCTAAAAATGCTATCAAATGGCCACGCGTATATAGCCACTCCCAGGGAAGTCCCACTCACTGCCGTATCACAGTGAAATTGTTGTTTACGAAACTGAGAGCGAATGTCCGGCGCTTAAATCGGGTTGGTGGGTACGGAGGACCCACCTAGGGGAGTTAAAAATTCGTGATTCCAAACCAATGGGCTCCATGATCCCTAGGGAGCAAATGATGCGCGAATCTGTTGCTGGTCATCGCTTACCATTGGACTGCATCTCCCAACGCTGACCCACTACCTTGTGGATTAGACCTCCAGGTCGAAGGCTCGCACAGTTGCCCCCTAAGAAAATCACCCACTTCAGCTTATCCACTCGGGCATTATCCCATCCCACATAGAAAGTTAATGATTTATTGTGTGACGCACATATATTTTGGTGCTCCTTTATACCAATGTTTATCTGGCTAAATAAATAAATAGTGTTCATCTGACCTACTCATTTATTCTCTTACGCGCCTAAACAGTAATTCCCCAATCGCTCTACTACTCATTTTCATGTTAAATATTAATTGATGAATTTTCTCTTTTCCTTTTGTGGTTTCTAGAGTGTAATAAACTGATTTTTTTTCAACTCAAAGTATTTCTATCATAACAGTCTATTTCATTTCTATCTTCAGTGACATTAGTAGTGCAAAGTTAGGATAAATTCTAATACACTGAACAAAGGATATTGTTTATATATATACCATTATTTCTTACTAAATTCGT
The DNA here is from genome assembly GCF_000699445.3 of Schistosoma haematobium. Lineage (NCBI taxonomy): Eukaryota > Metazoa > Platyhelminthes > Trematoda > Strigeidida > Schistosomatidae > Schistosoma > Schistosoma haematobium. The sequence continues at coordinate 41,035,796 of NC_067197.1, read as the reverse complement.
ATAACTTCATACACGATATAGCCTTTTATCAAACATTTGATCAGATGTCTAATGACATTTATTATTTCTCTCTTATATCATACAATTCCAAGTGAAGACATAAACTTATTCAAATTTAACATTGCATATAACTCATTTTAAATATTAGCAATTTTCACTATGATGTTGTGAAGATTGTTGAGTTTTATTGGAATCATAAACCGATCTAATTTAGACCACCACTGAAAATTTTGAAATACTTGACAGTCGTTTCGTTCTAGTATGTGTGTCTACAACCCCACACGCCGGGACTCAAACCCAGAAGCTTCGGCCTTGCATGTGAATGCTTAACCTTTAATACTTTCTACTTTTCTAACTTAGATCAGTTCATGATTTCAATGAAATTAAGAATTTTATTGTACTTTACAAACAATCCTAAATTAACAAGCTATAATCTTAAACAATGTAGTTTGCCTTAAACTTGATCTTCGTTTTTCTGGAATGATTAATTTGGATCCATAAGTGTAGAATTAAAAGACAATTTATTGAAAAAATATGTTCTTCGTTTATGTATCAGTGTTTTAATATAATTGGATATTTTTTCCCACTTATGTCAAAGTACAGTTATTTCATAGTGCTTTACTCACTATTCACGTCGTCTCAATCAATGTACACATATACCAATACATATGGAAAAATACCTTGTCAATTAGTTTACAACTTACTCTATCGTTCTACCAAAGTTAATAACTGATTATTAACATTATAACATGATGTCTGGATATTTTTGTCTTTATTCAATATAACTATTATCGTGGTAAAAGGAATTACAAATTAAGAATTAATATGCTGTAAAGTTATATAGTATAGGAGTGAGTTAATCCCATTTTAGATTGTTGCGCAATGTCCAAGTATTACATATGGCAAGAAGTAGATATGTAGCGAACGAGAACTCAAGTGAGGAAACCAATGGATTATTTATAGAGTAGCTTAGTAAAATATAAAAATCATACATTAAACACATTATTTGAACATCTTTGGATTATCCTTTACATTCTGCATTATTCCTCTAATTCTGTTGTTATCTTGATTGCTCTCCGATTTCTTTTCTGTTGTCTTCGTTTCAATCTCCTGCTGCCAGGCATTCCATTTCCGATTGCAGCTACATACTACTTATATCTGTCATCATAAATAGCATACACCACAGATATACCTTTGTAAGTTACTGATAATGTTTGAGATGATAACGAATAATTATTTTTGCGACCATAAATAAAAATTGGTCTTAAATTTATTAAATGATCAATCCTGTCTCTGTTAGTCGTATATGACAGGTAAATCGACACTATCTCTAAAATCTTAATCCTAAACTCTTGTTCTTGAAACAAAACCTTGACCTGATGGAATTCTATCTTATAGAAAGACCAATCAGATAGCGATTCTTGGGATTTTGCTTGAAGACCATTCATCTATGTTGTTACAGAGCATTTTCGCATTATAATTGATGTCAGTTCGTGATGAAAGCTCTAGCCATAAACCCTTATATCTAACCCCAAACTAGGAAAAATATGAAATATTTGAAAAATCTATATTCATCCTTTTAAGGATAGTAAAAGACAGGCAACCTCTAACTATAAAGGTGAATTTATATATTGTCTTCTTGATTTAAAGCCAGCATAACCTGTAGAAAACGTTATTAAATTCATTGATTATATAACATATGTTAAAACTTTGTAATCTTACTATTTTCTTTTCTTTAAATTAATCTTTTAAGGAAGATGTTTTCTGACTGACTAGGAACTAGCTAGTTCATCGTGGTTATTCTAATCTCATCCCTGTATTATACTCTTTTACTCTTACCATACATCGTAGATGTTATAGTTATCCACTAATCAGTAAAATCGAGGAGTATGTTATTCGATAATCAAATATTTGAACTTATTTTAATCGAAAGTTAAAGGACCGGAAGTACCTCGGTACGACAAATTTAGTAGTAAGAATATTACAAATAAAGTTGCCTAACAAATAAACTCAGCCCTAGAATTTTAACGTGATCTTTCTACTAAGTGTAGCACCACCATGTACTATTAATTTCTGAAAACAAATCAATAAATCAGTGAAATATATTGTTATCAATGGAATTATCTGTTCTTAGCACAAGTAAAAATAAGAAACTATCATCGTTAATGTTAGTCTTGTTGACTAATGCAACTGTTAATGACAACTTATGTACAAATTACAAGAGTAAAAAATGATGCAGTGATAAATTCACTGAGATGGTTGTTGTGTTATTTTTTGTACTACTGTTTAAAAACATTTCATTGGATAAAAGTACAAAACTGCTCGTCAAGGTTACTTTCATTCTATTTTAATATTTTTATTTAGTATAATTAAGTATTGATGAAATAACACTGGTGTTTCTCTTCTACAGTAATGCGACATTAGATTGCCGGCACAATTCTGTTAGGCATCAACACAACTCGATTATGCTGGCTGCATATCTATTATAGAGCACGAGTGGATTATTCACACAGATAAATCGTTCATTGTTCGTCCTCAGCAATCTAATGTCGCATTACTGTAGAAGAGAAACACCAGTGTTATTTCATCAATACTTAATTATACTAAATAAAAATATTAAAATAGAATGAAAGTAACCTTGACGAGCAGTTTTGTACTTTTATCCAATGAAATGTTTTTAAACAGTAGTACAAAAAATAACACAACAACCATCTCAGTGAATTTATCACTGCATCATTTTTTACTCTTGTAATTTGTACATAAGTTGTCATTAACAGTTGCATTAGTCAACAAGACTAACATTAACGATGATAGTTTCTTATTTTTACTTGTGCTAAGAACAGATAATTCCATTGATAACAATATATTTCACTGATTTATTGATTTGTTTTCAGAAATTAATAGTACACAGTGATGCTGAGATAATATATTATGAACTGGACAAGAACGTTAGTATTGTGTAACATACTTCAAATGAGAAAAAAATATCATTTAAGTGTATCCAATTCATCTCCGTTAAAAGATCATCGCTTACCGCCAATGAGTTGTGAAATCGGTAAGCCAGAGAATGGTTGAAAATACTTCATTCAATCAGCACTCAATGAAAAGTTCCGAGAATAGTTTACAAAAACGAAGGTTTATGTGTCACACTATGATTATATAGTTATCTGTTTTCTCGCTAAATTTAGCGTGCTTCCAGGAGCTTCTAAAACATTAAGGTCGCACAAACCTATAAATCTCTTTGTTCTCTGTACCTAGATTAACGTTGGATGTAAAACTTCTTTTCATACCTTCTCTTTGTGGCTCAGGTGTAGAAGAAATGTGGCGAAACAGTAATCACTTAGTAAATAGTTATCAAGCCTTCTGCCATTAAACTTACTACAGGATTACCACTGGCTTCTATTCTGTGTCATTTATAATAATAATAATAATAATAATCTTGTGAGTTGTTAAAGGAAGTTGTGTGTCTATTTCTGACTTCGTTTACGCTTCTAATGAATGATCATTAATATATTAATCCATCAATAGAATATTTAGAATTTCAGTTGAATTGGGTTATGGATATTTATTTCACTTAAGATATTTTTATTCAAATAACACAAAAACACCAACAACGAGCGAGTTAACGAATAATGTTGAACAAGCGAATATGTATGCTTAAGATAATGACTAATTTAAAAGACCTAAACAATCAATGTTTAAGCGGATCCATTAGATAATGGCGTAGACTGACACATAAATGAGTTCAATCATACAACCTCACTTCTACAAGCATGAATATATACGTATAAAAGTATGATAGAATTATGATGGCTTGATGTAATACCATTCTGTCTGTCCACCAGATAGGCTAATAATTCAAAGATAGAGTAATTTGAACATGTATATAACTGTGTGTCTGTGTATGGATTTAGGTATAAATCATATTTACTGTGTTCCAGAAAAAATGCATCGAGTTGGACAGAATGAAAACAGCATAAAGAATAGCTGAGTTGAAATAATTAGTGTACAACCGTTGGAACAGTATGAAATTGAAATGTAATGATTTGTGTGAGTTTTATGTTTATTAATGAGGAATTCAAGTCAATAAACAAAATTTTACGACAAACAACTGCCCAAAAAAAAGTTTTTAAAACTTTCATTCAAAAAGAATTATTTTAGCGTGCAAAGTGTTCGTCGATTGGGAGGTAGCATTGAAACGATATTTCCTACTTCCAGTTTAAATATCACCTATGAAACAAAAGTGTTATTTCCTCATTCAATGATCCCCTTCAATAATATGTGCCTTTTTAATGGTCACCCCTATTACTACTCACTCTTTTCCATTGCACCATTTTAATAGTCTCTCTTTCGCTCGTGCTCTTATGAGTGAATACTTCTGGGCTGGGTTAGACACCACTTATCTCGTCTTAGCTGGAAATTTTGTTGGACAATTCCGAATTGGTTCACCCATACTCTTTCATGTCTTCTACCATGGTTCTATTAGCTAGGAAATAATTCTCCAGGTATGCAAGCCATAAAACATGATTGGGCGCTTTAAAGATAGGGTTGTAATACTTAATTATGTAAGTCGGTATTAATGAGTGTATCAATGCTATAAGACTAAGAGACTTGATATAATTTATCAATATGGGGACTTGTGGAAATTATAGTATTTTAACAGTTGAGTTCACGATTCTACCTAAGCTAGACCGCGCGCTCACGCAAGACCGAAGGTCCTTGATTCGAGTCTCGCGTACGAAATCGTGGATGCACACTGCTGAGGAGCCCCATACTAGGACGAAACGGCTGTCGAATGCTTTCAGGTTCTCATTTGCGACATAATTTAGTTGAATAGCCTTGTCGTGACTGCCTAATCTATATTGTCTAACGTCGAAGTCACAACATTTTCTCTCTTAACTTGCTTTACCGCGACAGTCATAGTTTACCTCTCCGTAACAACCCTTGAAGAACGAATTTAACCTTACCATTAAAGTATATTTAATGCAAAGACAAAAGAATTACATTGAAATATAATTCCTTCGTGGTCGAGCTCTACAACCTGAATAACATCGGCGCGTTGGTGTTCATTGACTTTATTTTTCATTTACCATTCAACGTCAAAATGTAAAACTTTTGAAGTAGGATTCATACAACTTGAAGTATCACATAATTGGATTTTAGCGTTATCCCTCTGTCATTAAAGGAACAAGAATGATAACACCCACGGACTCTATGTTACAAGGTTCATTAGGATTGAATTTTTCAAACATGTTCAACTATAACGAATGACTATTATCAACAGTTGAGATCATGAGTCAATTGAAGATAGACCACTATGGAAAACCTGGAAGCACCGGACGGCCGTTTCGTCCTATTTTGTTCCAGTGCTTCCAGGTTTTCCATGGTGGTCTAGCTTCAATTGACTCATGATCTCAACTGTTGAAATTATTACAATCTCCACAAAACCCCTTCTGATACGAATGAATATATGTTTAAACATAGAAAAAAAAACATACCGGTAATAATAATGATAATAACGAGCCCAACGAATTATACTGTAATACAAAATGAAGTAGAATCACTAAACATTTACAAACCATTTAATTGTATAAATTAAAAAGTAAAATATCAATATTATTGTTGTCAATGTTAATTTATGTGTAAAAGTTGGTCCACATAACTAAATGGAATTTTTTAAACTCGGTTCTCATTTAGTTTACTACTGTACTGCCAACAATATAGACCGTTTTTCACTCCAAGTAATATCAATGCAGTAGGCGAAATGTGTCCATTCACTATTACATGTCTTATTGTATGTCTGTATTTAGAAATTTATTAAAAATATATTTACATATCACACTTCCCCCGTAACCGTTTTAAGGTTACTGCTGTTCCAAAGCCCGGGTAAAGAAGGAGGGTTGGGCATGTAGTCAGCAAATTCGTCCCGTAGAACACAAACTTGCTAAACAAAACGCTAACCAGGAACAATCATTGAAACAATCTAAACTCGAATCTGAAAGTTGAAGAATCTTCATTTAGAAGCGTTATGATGACTCACGGTGATTTCCATCCGTTCTTCAGCTAAAAATAGCTTGTAATAACAATCATCGTATTATAATGTGATCATGTTTGTTTTTTTATCATCTCAAGTGAATGATAAAAGTATGCAAACCGATCAACATGTTATTTTCTAATCGCTTTTTATTTCTGACTTCTATAATTAAAACAAGTCACTTTATGATACTCTAGCTGTACAGTGCTTTTTTTGTTAGACTTTTCGGCTGATGTAAGTTCTTAATACATTACTGTGTAATGATATCATGAAGCCATTGTGGTATAGATATAATGCTGATCAAACTATTTCCAGTCACAATAATCTCAATGGTATCATTGTTTTATGTTAGTCAGTAAACCCTGTTTTCAAGTAGGTTACATGTCGTTTGTCAATGTGCTGTACCCTCACTTGAACAAGCCGATACTTTTCCCTGTACTCGAACCCGTGTCAACCCAGCTTCACAGTCTAAGACTTTACCGTTGATCTAATAGTGTCACGACTCACCTCCTGCAAGGCTGAGATGTTTCCATAGAGTAGCCGTTGAGTAGTAACCGTTAGCACGTTTGTCTAGCCCTTTGGTACCGACCGAATTTTATTAATCATTCTGCGTTTCGACTCCTAGTTCATGTGACTTAACACTATATTTTCATTTCTTATGTAGTTGAAAAGTGTTGGTGATGCAGCGTGGCGAATGGTGAAGTATAACCTGTAAGGATACCATACAAAGAATTATTGTCCATATTTTTAACTCAGTAATTATTAGACGCTTAGACTTGCATTATTTTATTCTCCGATTTCTAAGCTTTCATCTAACCTAGAAATCGTTGTCATATATCTTATTGTTCCAGATTTATAGTTAATGAATTAATTAATTCCCCATATTGTACCACTTGTAACTAGGTTAAGTAAATATTGTGATTTTCTAATTGTGTTGTTGTATGATCAGACATTCCAGATATGTTATTGTATGAGTTTTGTGTCATGATTGAACCGACTATAATAAAGAGAGGGAGATCATACAACCGTTCCCTGTTACTACGTTCTGACCACTCAAAACCCAATACAACCCGAATAATTTGTTTGCTTTTTTCAATGTAATAGTCAGTAGAAATCCTTGCTTAATCCAGTTTAAATATCAGTTTTTTTTCAATTATGAATGTACTGAATTTAAGTAAGTAGTAGCAGTATCCTACTGTACTATACTTTTTTCTCCTCTTCCACTCTCTCACTTATCCATATAGATCGAAGGATTAGATATTTCGTTGATTGAAAATCCTGAAGATTACCCAACTGTTATCCATGGTACATATTTTCGTAATTGGGATTCAATACGTAGAGAGGGCTTAAAACGTATGCAACGTACTCATATACATTTTGCACCGGGTGAAGTTGGTGAAACTGGTGTGATAAGTGGTATGCGTTCAAGTGCTGAGATTATTATTTATATTGATTTAATTAAAGCAATAAATGATGGGTATAAATTTTACTTATCAAAAAATAATGTTATTCTATGTGAAGGAAATAAAGAAGGTTGTTTACCGACGAAATATTTTCGTGCAGCTTATCAACGTAATCCACGTGAGTGAATTTCCATACAGATATATATATATATATATATATATATATATATATATGATAATTGTTTAATATATCACATACTCTTCGACAATTGAGAATTCAGCCTATTCCTACCAAATAATGGGTCCATTAACGCCATCATGTTTGGTCTCAAGTTCGACTCCCTATTCTACTAAGGTCAGCTTTGGCAACAAATCTCATATATAAAGCGTGGCTCAAAGCCAACCCACATGAACTTCTAGTTGGTAGGATGAGTCACAAAAAAATCATTCATAAAACTACACTAAATTCACCTGTTAGTAAACCCAACCACCAATCAAAGATTATCCAAGTAAAATAACTTGGATTTGTTTAAATCAGAAATCCATTCGATTATAAGCATAAAATTCGTGATCCCAACTTCCCATGAAATATTAAGTCTCAACAGGTAAACAAAAAAGAAATTTGTCATAGAAAATTAAGTAATAGGGGTGTATCGCTAATTAACTGTAATTTATAATTGGCTAAATAAACGAGATATCACTGAGATCAATAAGTAGGCAGATGCAGAACTTACAAGTAGAACAGTACTGAAATACCATAAACCAAGTGTTTAATAAATAAATATAGAAAGGCAAACAAACTGATTCTTCAAGAAAAGTTATATAATTTCCATGATTTTCTTTCCACGTTTCTTTCTCATAAGGAATCACTATTGTGTAATATTTAAGCTAGACATACAGTACTTATGTCCTGATAGTAGATCAGTTGATGAGAGGAGGGAATATGGAACTTCATTGACTTCGATATCTTTTACACAATTTCGGCAACTCCCTATCCAGGCCTATAGAGCTCATTTACCAAATAAAAGCTTGGGTACTAGACTATGAGTCACACTTTTGATGTAAGGTCTAACGACAACGCACTGTTATTCAGACTGTTCTAAGTGTCTTAGGGTTTGAACCCGGCACTTAGTGGTTGAAAGCTGGGTACTTTAACTTCTAAGTCATCAATGCAGCTTTTTGTCCTTCCCAGCGTACTCTGGAAGTTAGTTAGTTAATCCCACACAGACAAGTCGATTGGATTATCGGAAGAAAATAAATTTAGTTAAAATATATGAGATTATAACACCGAAGAAACCAAAGCAAACGGGAACACTGGCAGTTTACTTTGGTACAATTCGTGTATATCAAAGACTTCGAGTCAACCATACTTTATGAATTAGACGAACACATTACTAGTCTACTTTTGTACAGCTGCATTAGGGACATTCCCATCGGGAAACCCACTAACAACCCAAAAGCATTGAGAACAATAATGAATAGAAACCAGTATGAAACATGAATAACAACGCAAGTGTTTGTTACATGCATGTATAAAATACATGAACCAGAGTATATGCACTATATGTTACCTATACTAGCATAGATACTTTCTATCACAAGTATACGTTACTTACTTGCATATGTAGAATACATAGACCAATGCGTATACACTACATAGTACATACATGGGTATGGGTGCGATTTGCTTTTGCTACTTATAGGTCGGAGTTCAATCCATTGACAATGAGAAATGAATCAATTAATTGCGTTCAAATCATTTGAATAAAGCTGTCTATTGACGATCAACTCCACACCCATACCATAGACAAGTTTAGAGTCCTGTGCACTGGTTACGACACAATTTATGGCCATCACTCTGGATCACACCGGACCTGACGGTCTTTCTTAGAGATAATCCATTCAGGCACCAAACAAAATAAATTCCTTTTTACGTTTCTTCATTTTATAATTATTTTTACCACACACCGCTTATATAGTCCATATTTACTATTGAGTGGGGGACTAGTACGATATCCATCCCTCGTGTTAGCTCATGAAACAAAGTCCCGTCATCTTCGGGGCACCTTGAGGTGTTAGTTGGACTCTACCCTGTCCCATAGAAACAAACTAGAACAACATCCCACATGGCTGATGTTGATGCTAAATCGCACAGTTAAAAACAATCTCACTTCATATTCTGTCTTAGTAATCAATCCATAAGGTAATTGATTATTATTATTATAAGCTGTATAAAGATGTTACATACTCTTTGATTAGTGTGAGAGATGGGAAGCTCTGTTAGATAACTTTGTGCAAGGTTTTTTTGAGGAATTTTATACACGCACAATCCATTTTATTGTTTTGAAGAGAGCAAGAACATATATTTACGCAGAATAACATGAATTCATGTTATTTCGAAAGACTGTCACTTAAATTAAAACATTTTTATGTAAATTAATTCATTCCTCAGGCACTTGAATTACGAGCCACACTCCTAGTACGAGTGCTGATAATATACTAGCTGGTTGCTTAAACTGAGGTAGGATTGATCAAAGCTCGAGACCGGAACATATTGTTTGAAAGTCAAACTCCTTAACCATTAAGCCACCACTCCAAAACTGCTTCCTATAAGCGTGACAAAAATTCAATATTAGTTTGATAATACCGCACACCATCGAATTAATAATGTAATAATGAGGAGTTCATTAAGTCATGTTCTGATAGATATGTTTCTGAATTGAAAATAGTTGTGGCAAAATTACTGACTCTATTATGAATGATGATGGATTTACCATAAAATACTAATTTCCCTTTTAATTCCATATATGTTATAATTAGGTTAACCCTATTGGGCAACAGTGCGATATAAGAAATGAATTAGAATTTTATTTTAGGCATTGATTTTCAAGCAGACGTATGATAAAAATGAATAGAGCGTAGTGTGGTCTATGATTGTTGTTAACCAATCGACGTTCTTTAAGAGTTTGTCATCTTTCACGTTGGGTAAAGAATATATCACAAACAGGCGAATACCTAGGCAATTAATCATTCTATAAATAACAATCAATATACGTACACACACACAGTACATATAAGAACACTCTGAAGGTTAATATGTATGATAACTTAACAAAGGCAAATATGAATGTACAGAGAAGATTCACGTGGGCATTGTAGTGTCTATATGGGCCTCTATACAATTAATGAAATGACAGAATATTTCAAATATTTTGGTTATATGTTTATTATATGCAACGACATACAACCCATCTATTAGAATTTTTCAACAAGACGCATAATAACATACAGTTTATCATAGAACAATATGTTCCATTTCCTTAACGTTACCAATAACAAAAGTGACCAGTTGGTACAGTTCAGAAAAAAGCTGACAAGACCCTAATAAGCTCAAATAAATTCATGTTATTTTCCGCGTCTTTATTTTTACTCTCTCCATGAAATACAAGAGAGGAATATTGACCAGTTCCAACTGGATTCGAAAGTTACTGTTACCAAACTCAGTCCTCTAGCTAACTACTCTTCTCATGAAACATGAAGGGTGATGTGATGAATTTAAATCTTTGTGATACAAGGTTATGGATGTACATTACTCTAGGTAGTCTTATACTAAGATCAAAACACATTTGTTCGTTTTATTATGGCTTAGATCATAGATTGGTCATAATTAGACAACCATCGGAAACCAAGAAATACTGAACAGGTGGCTTATTTTAGTATGGGACGCCTCATTAGTGCACACTAATAACATGAGCCCATCAAAGGTCAGGGCCATTACCTTCAAGTCTCGTGACGAGCGCTTAACTTTTAGACCACTTTGTTGGCATCCATTAGTTTTTATTTCTAATTTCAATTGATTCGCGATGTTGTACAATTATCGTCCAATAATATTGGTAAGTAACTGCCTCGCTACCAGAAAGTTTGGACTTTAGTGATGATGGCTTCTTGCCAGAACTCTGAGAATCACATCTAGAAATAAGTCGCAAGTGTACATATTCTATCGTATCTTGTTTTTTGGTATAATATTATAAAATGCCTGAATATCTATCATTAACTGCCTGTCCATTAAGATCATTTTTTAAATTAAATTTATTGATATAGAATTGCGGAGATTGTTGAATTTTATCGAAATTATGAACTTATTTAATTTAGAAAGTTATTGAAAACCTGGAAGCATTGAATGGCTGTTCCGTTCTAGTATGATGCTCTACACTAGTGCACATCAACGACCCCGCAACGGGGAATTGAACCCTGAGCCTTCATTCTTGAGCTTCGACAGGTATTTTCTGGGGTTCTAGTGCGAAGCTGTGACTAGTGGAATTCAAACTTGTCGGATATGTTACAGTTACTCAACACAGGCAATGAAGGATCGTGATGCAATATCGCGAATCGATTGAATTTAGAGATTAACACCATTGGGTGCCAGCTCAATGGTTTAAAAGTTAAGGGTTCATGCGCAAGACCAAAATTCGTGAGTTTGATTACCTGTGGTAGGGTAATGAATTCGCATTGCAGAACAGTCCAGTACTAGAACGAGGCGGTTGTTCAGTGTTTCGGGGTTATTAATGGTTGTCTAACTTAGACCTGTTTGTGATCTCAGCAAAATTTAATTTTTCTTGATAGACTACCTCAGTAAATAGAGTAGGGGGTCCGAATAAATCTTATCATTTACAAAGAAACTTGCATAAAATTCATTGATATCATAGTTTTCTTCTGCTTTGTGCCCGCTAGCTATATGCTTCATTCGACAACTCAATTATATTAATATGTATATATATATACTAAAATTGTTTGGTGACCCCCTCACTCTCCGCATAGAATTCTTATATATTCCGTCAACCATCGGTCAGAATTCTAGAAAGATTAGATAAGCACATCATACTCTCCCATATTTTTATTGAACTTAAAAAATTCCCGTGATCTTATACATTAAATATGAGGTTATAATATATGAAATTGCAAGTTGTATAAAACTAGGTCATATGTTGTATAGAGCTAATTAACAGATATATAAATATTGAATTGTAATTCATGAACAGTAAGGGATTTTTTAACACTTAATAAGTTAAATAAATGCTTTTAATCAAGGTAAAGATGCCATAAACCAGTACATACATGTTATCATATATATGTAGATCGATACCCCAGAAAATAGCTTTCCAAGTTTCACATTTTTATATTTATTCATCACAATTTTAACAAATATAGTATTATCAAAAGGGGTTTGTGGAGATTTTAGAAATTTCACCGATTGAAATCATAAGTCAATTGAAGCTGGACCAACATGGAAAACCTGGAAGCACTGGACGGCCGTTTCGTCCTAGTATGGGACTCCTCAGCAGTGCGCACCCGTGAGATTCAAACCCAGGACCTATCAGTCTCGCGCGCGAGCACTTAACCAATTAGACCACTGAGCCGGAGCATATATATATATAATATACAAACTTATTATTCAAACCTTCTTTGATCCACTTCTTTTGACTTTAAATAATCCTAAACGTTAGATAATTCTCATGACGAGATATGACCACAGTTGACCATATGTTCAAGGATTGACCTGTTTGACTGGCATAGATTTCCTTTTTAAATAGTAATACACAGTAGCACTCGGGTATGCATTTGACAAATCTACTCTGTTTACAACCAATGTAACCTGTTCCACATCAACAATTAGACTTATAACCGCACACTGAGAGATGGTTCAAAGCAGTGATCGTTTTCCATCAAAAGAATTATCGTTCAAGATTATTCACTAATCCAAAAGAACTGTCTGAAAGTGTGTTCAGATCAGAAATTTGCACAATTCAAAGCTGATCTCTTGTTTTATCAAGGTTTTAGCACCCATTTTCTAGTTCGGTATATGTATAAATATATACATCTAGATTAACTTCCAAAAGTTCACTACTATAGAATAGTTATTGATATTGATTATCTATTTACACATATGATTTTTATAAGTTTATGTCATGTGATATATTGAAATAACAATTATTATTATTTGCTAAAGTACTACAAGTTTTTGACTAAGTAACACAATATCAATGCTAAGCGGTAAGCTCTCAGACTATATAGTTGAATAATAACATGGTTTCAAATCCGATAACGGGCATTCAGATTATCTAATGGTTCATCATCAAGTTGGAATTGAATAATTTTCAAGTTTATGTTAATATATAGGAAAGTAAAAGTTGTTCTCTAATTGAACAAAGTCATTATAAATCACTCAGTTGTTTGTTTACCAGTAAACTAACCTTGAAGTGAATTTCTTTAAATTCTATTGCGAAGCCATAATACAGCGGAAGTTCAATAAATATATCAACTTCACAAGTGATTTCACCGCTATTATACTTCACACAGAATAATGCCTTAGATGAGTTAAAACATCTTCCGGCAGTTACCAGATATATCTTATTATTTCCAACTACTTAACATGTTTCAGCTACCAGCTTTGACTATCCTTATGATGAACTTTGTGAAATTTTACGCTTGAATGATTTACACATATTCTTACAATCTATTAAAATTGGTGTGTTTCCAAGTTTTAGAAAACTTATGGAAACAATGTCGTTAGTTATAAGGTAAATGCTTCATGAAGGATTTACAATCCTCTATTAGGTGTCTTTTAAGATATATGGTACTTTCTATTTAGCAGTGTTTATAGGCTAATCCACATAACAATTATGTAAATGCCTCCCATTGACCTCATAATACATTTTCAGTTGATATTGATTTAATAATACGAACAAACAGTTATTAGGACGCGTAGTATCTTGAGTGCGATATCGAGATACACAAACTTCCCTATATACAAACTCTCAACCAGCTACTGAATGAGACGACTAAAATGGGAAAGGACATTTATTGGACTGAACCGATTCACAAGCATAAACGCTCATATATATAACAGTATTGTTGTATCCTTATCTCACTTTATAATATTAATTGAGATGGGATAAAATGTAAAATCATATTTACGTTGAGTGTGATATCTTTAATTTGAATATGTAGTGTAATATTCATTTAGCGTAACTTTCTATCCAATTATTTTATTATAAAATTCTCAGTATTTTCAGTTACACTTGATATTCATTGACTAACCATCAAATATCAGAACTCGTTTGTTTTTCTTGCTTAGAGGGTAAATCATGTCTTCATATTGCCATCTATTTGTGTATCTTCTATCTGCCACTTAGTGCCATTTCAGTTTCCTGTTTTTTAAAGTTGACTTTCTACATTTATAGCAGACAGTAGTATCAGGTTAAATGGTCTCGTGTAAATTATTTCACGTTGAATGTGATATTCATTATGGATTGACTTACTTCAAGATGAATTAATGAAGTTTTACTAAAAAGTTGTGAATTTAATCATATCATGAGTAAAGCAGTCGTTATTAAAACAGTTGTATGAGCATTGAACAATGTCACAAGTTAGTTGAAACTAGAAATGTAAACCATTACTTATCAATTTAATAGTTTCCAGAATAAACTCTCTCTTTTGCTATGAAATTTGAAGATCTTGTAATCGATCCCTAATGTGTTCGTAGGTAGATTACCATTAAAGAATCACATACGACGATGAAATATCTGTCTAATATTCCCTTGTTTCAACTAGTTTTACTGTTTAAATACTTGATATTCAACCAATGAGCTATATGTATTATCTTCTTCCCCTTGCATTGTGTACATCTCCAGTTTTCTCATGTTTCATATGTTATTTTTCAGCAGTTATATCGACGTCTCTTTCTCTGTATAAATATAAGCTTTGTCATTACTCTGTATTGTTTATTGATCGTTTCTATTATTCATATTGTACTTTATGTTTCATTTTTTTTGGAATATATGCATGTGTAAACACGTATGAATAATTATGAATTAGAATGCACATATATCTCTATATACTTGTAGTTAAACTATAATACCAAGTATATTTTACCGTATATAATCACTTGTTGTCGGATTAGATAATATTTAGTTGTATATACTTAAACTATATGGATTATTTACTCTGTTTTTGTTCTTTTTTTTTCTTTTTTTTACATTTTTATTGATTTTAATTATGTACAAATAGTTTATTGATTTCTACGTTGATGTTGTCCAATTCTTTTCATTATTTCAAGAATATTAAAGCTGTAATAATAATAATAATAATAATAATAATAATAATAATAATAATGGTAATGGTAATAGTAACGGTAATAAACAGCAATAATAACAGTGATTTAAACACTTATAATATCATGTTATTGTGACCTTATGCATTCAAGTACAAACTGTCTGTTTCTTCTTTCATATAAAATTGTAGTTTATTGTGCTATTGATAAGTGATTGTACGAAACAGAATTCTTAACTGTACTTTGTAACCTTTTAGAGAAGTCTTCTACTCTTAAGGTTTATATAGAAAGCAAGAGGAAATGTTTAGGACTTTGTGACCTTGAGAGGCTGAAAAACATTCTAAGATTGGCAATAAATTCAATAAAATCATTCAATTAGGATCATGTAAACAATTTCTCGTAAAAATTTCTAACAATCGTTTTGATTGATTGAAGTATGTTCAGCATTTTCTTAGATTCAGAAAACTTTTTCGATGACTTATCAAGAACACTTAAAACGCATTGATTTATGTCTTTATATAATAAAATTGTCACTTTACAATTGTACCCTTTTCTATTGTGTACTCTGAGATTCAATTCATTCTAACATTTCATTATCCAACTGTTTGGTGAGAGAAAATTGTGAAGTGTTATTTTTTATAACTGAATAGTAACGTTTACAATAGTTCATCAGACAGACATGAACACGTAAGGAATAATAATAGCTTTGTTTAAATGAGTAATTCCCACACTGACTATGCCCTGTCTAAACATATCATTACGGTGTGGCTTGGAGATACTATGTGACTTCTCCAACTTTACCCGACATATCACCTTAAGAAACTTCCCATCATTATAGTTCTCAATATCTAGATCATGGACATTTGGATTACGCCATTTTTAAAACACATTGACTGAAGTAACATAGCGAATATTTCAATGATTACTACTTGTATATGTGCTACATAATATTCAACTTATTGTACACTGATTTGTTTATATTACTGTTTGTTGTTTTTCTTTTCTATACGTGCACAGGTCTTAAACTTTCACTCACTCCGTAAAACAGCTGACTTGAATAATGCTTCTCGTATAAAGAACATACTTATATTTGTTGTGTATAAAGATAAAATTCTCACAAACATTCTGATACAAAAGTACAAAATTTTGTCAATACAGTTATATCGTGATTATGTTTACTTCCAGTTTCAACTCTACGTTAGTGCACTACACTTGAACAGCCCACTTTCATATATTTATCTGTATCTTTTGTTTTCTGTTATATAATATAAACTACTTTTACTCTAAACGAGTAGTTTGTTGTTTTGGAGACTATTTTATTTCATTTTTCAGATAGATATTCAGATTCGTTTGACTGATTTTTGACTTTTTGGTTTGCTATTGTATAACATATATATAATTTTTTTATATTTGGATTTTACTGAGCTGCATATTCTTATGCATATTACACAGAATTTTACACATTTGAATTACTACACTATAAAGAGTTATTATCAGTCCTAGTTGTTTTTACTTTACGTCATATCTGGTTTACATATTTTGGGTGGGGAAAACCTTGTGTTGATACATTGTCTCCTGTTTATATTCTCCGCTTATATTGTTATCATAAAATATCTGTCAATTTGAACCGCTGTACCCCACCTTCGTCAATTCTATATGATAATGCTTTGTGGACACATCCAGTGTAAGAAAGTTATCATGTAATGACACTTGGTTATGATCGCACATTTTATATATAGTTGACTGGAGTAGGAAATGTGAATCGTTGCTGGTTGTAAACTCGATGATCTCAAAGTAATGCAACCAGTATGATGGTTGTCCTGAGTCCTTTTTTAGCGGGGTAGTGTATCCACACTTGAGAAGTGCAGTACTCGAACGTAGTATTCATTCAGTGACCCTTGGTTTTCTAGTGGTTCTCTAGCTATATCCAATCTCTCATATACTTCATGATCGAGGTCTGTCGTTTGGTTTTGGTTTTTCTTATCGTGAATCAGTTTAAGCCGACTAAAAAGGATCGTATTCAAACGTCGATGGGGTTGTGGACGAGCACTGATGTGGGGTCTTATGCTAGAATGAAACAACTGTTCAGCCATCCCAGGTTTGACTGAGATTAGTCAGTAGTTCATACTGAAATGTTCAACAGTATCCAAAAACCGCTTATACTGATATTTAATTGGTCGTTATCTACATATTATTGTAATAGGACGACTATCTCCTAGTCATTGGATTAATTGATTCAGAGTTTCCAACACTTCTCTAAATACGGTTTGGGCAACTACATCAAAACGTCTAGTTCAAAATTGAGTAAACGAAGCCTGTACGGCATTATCAGGTCCCACCATAATAATAATAATCTACACTCCATGAAGTGTAGGAAACTGTCGATATTTTGATGAATGGTCTAAAAATTATCTACAGTGTAAGTATTTCAAATCAATAATACTATTAGCCGGACAGTTCTTTACTCACATTGACCTATCTGACGATCGAGTTCCTCGCATCAATGTAGTAGTTGTAATGATGACAGTTATTACTATAGATTTATTCAATACTTTAAATTTCGTAACATTAAGGAAATCTTAATACTAGCTATGGAATATTGTGATGAGGTTCCCTTTAACTTACATTCAATATGTAATTATCCCTGCAAATATGTGACTCGCAAAATGTTTCCAACAGTCAATATCCGCCGCTGGTCTATTACTTTAGCTGCTAAGATTTTTTTCACCCACCAGAGATATTCATTGAGTGAATTTCAATATAGTCAACTCTCTTCTCTACAAACAATAAACTAGGAGAGAAAATGCCAAAAAACTATAGTGTTTCTTTTGGTATTGTTTTGCTTGTATCTTCCCATTGAGGTTTAAGAGTGCAATCGATCAGTCTGTTATTTGCATATGTGGTCAATTGCAGTCTTAAACCTCAATGGGAAGATACAAGCAATACAATACCAAGTGAATTTAAATTCACCCCATTGCACAAGCAAGTGGCTGTCGTGACTCCGTAGCTGAGTGGATAACGTAATGGCGTTTGGAGTGGATGGTACTGGATTCGAGTCTCGGAGTGAGCACCAACTCAGATGCAGGTACATTCATCTAACGAGTCCCAAATAGGACAAAACGCGCGTCAAACTGGATTCCACTGCTAGCCACTGCCCATCTTTGCTTATATAGTGTTTCTGTTAAAGTCTTCTAGTATATGCCATTGTAAGAAGTTGTAAGGTTTATGGTTAGCAAATCGAAAAATAGGAAGTTTTATTGATTTATATGCACAGTAAAAAAATAAATATTCTTAACTTTTATGGAGTTGACCGACGTAGATAGCATCCAATTACTAACGATATTTAATAACATATTTAGGACAGTAAGAGTTATCACTTTGTTGGAGACACTGAGTCAAGTGAAATTTATCTAAACTGAACAACTAGATGATCAAGCATTAGGAAAGTGTTTAATGACAAAAGTGGACTGAGGAATATGACAATTCCATATTAACAGCAGTAATATCGGAATTGTATGTATTGGGGGTTGTGGCAGTATTAAGTTAGTAAGTCAAATATGTCTCTGGAGTTAATAGTTTGTAGGTACTGACAGTATTTAGAAAGACATAGCATTGAACTCATCATCTATTTTGGATCTTTTAATAGTAGCCAATAAACCATAACACTATTGCTCAGTGTTGTACCAGAAATTTTAAATATCTGTCGCAAACTATAAGATGTATTGCATAAATGCTTTGTATTTTATTTGCCTAATCAGATGAGTTATGCATCTGAATAATCAATATCATTCGTTTAACTTAATGGTGTTCTGATATATTCGTCATTTGTGTATAGAAAGTACAGTAACAGAATCAATCAATTCATTTATAGTATTATATTTGAGTACATAATAGAAACTACTCTAAAAATAAGACTGAGTAAAATTCTTTTGTGATACTAATAAACCAAAAAATTAACTAAATTAGTAACTAGAAGCATGACTCTTATCATCTGTTCCAATAATAATTGTGATCAAATAATTAAAAATAATTATCATTACTGTTTCCAGATCAGATGTCACACTAATCTATTAAAAGGAATTTAGTTTTAAAAAGTCATATAGTTTGCTTATTTGTTTGCAATAGTGTTCACAAATCATGAGAACATTACATAATCACAAAACTTCTTAGACAACGTTTGCCTACTTATAAGTAGTCAAAATTATATAGCTAAAATGTCAATCATAGGCTTTTGAATCAAAAAATTTCAAAATGAAGCAAAAATGAATATTAAATAAATTTCAAGAAGCGCCTTGTTTGTAGATCATGGACGATAACTAAATCAGACAATAAAGTCAAACCTGTAGATAAAATTCAACTGGAACATTAAATCAATATGATTACTTCAGGATATATATGGTTACTAATAACGTTTTTCTAAATCAATAAAATATATTCCATAATGTTTAAAATCTCGGGCTAACTTTGATTAGGTTAAAACTGGTAACCTGGAACCCATGGATAACTGTTTCGTCCCATCAATGGGTCTTTTCACCAACATATACCTAGGATCTTACGTCAAATACACTTTATTTATACCACAAAGTAAGAGATCCGTTAGTTTATATTGTCCAGTTTCATTCAATTCGTGATATTAGGCGAACATGATTCAGTATTATTAGTGATATTTGTCTTGGCCAATATCTGAAACATTCATATCTAATATCCAACAACAATTATAAATATCCATTTATACAATTCTTTATTGATTTCTTATGTTTGTTATCATTATGATCTTTTATAAAATTAAAGATCAATGGGAACCACTTAGAATTAAGAACTCCTGTGAAGTTATCATTCATTATCTGATTTCATACTAGCCGCAGCATTGATTTGAAATAAAATAGTTTTAATTCCGGGTTGAAATTTAAAGAGGATGTGAGTAGTTTAACGGTAACATTTTACACTATGAAACTGAATTATATGGGTTGAAATTCTACAGGAAATAATGGTTATCTCAAGATTTCAAGTAAACATTACTAACGAGTCCCAACTAGCATGAAACTTGGGTCAAGTAGAGCATCTAGTCAATTACCTCTAATCACTTAATGCTTAAAAATACGCGCTGCTTTCTAGATGCTACAATTTATTACCAGATAAAAATAAGTAATAACTTGGTGGAGGGTTGGAGATATTTCACTAACAAGTTCAAATAATATAAAGGAGCACTCCATTGACAAGTGAAAATTTTTGCATAAAACTACTGATTGGTTAAAAATTAAACTTTATCCGTTATTTTAATATTAAGATAATTCACGATAATATGTGTAGTACCACATTAAGTGGTTGGAAGTAATCGACAGGAAACCCCGAACCAAGATTCAATTCTAGTTGGCACTTGTTGATGAAGCGTAGTCGGAGTTTAAGGGAACTGATACTCTGTGCGGGATTTGTATCCATGTAACCCGGACCCACTCTCTAGAAAATTATCATTAAGCTACTCAGGCTTCAAATGACCTTCTACACCACTGAGTTGTTTATACTGATCACTACTTACGTGTCACGACGAATGCCAATTAGCTCGAGATCAAACATGGTTTCCTGAAGACGAACTTTAACCACTTAACAGTTCAACATAATTCATTCAGTGTTAAGTCACTTAGACTAATAGTTAAACTGAAACTTGACTGATAGAATCTAAGAAACACTAAAGGATTAGAAAAAGGTGAATTCGATCATTCAATTCATATAGTAGTATGTGTTCGAATTCACAGTTCCTTTTATTGCAAATGTTGTTATTTTTTTTATCATATTCTCAAAAAAGATCATCATCAAATTCAATTGACTACATAAGAGTAAAGGTTAGAAAACTTTTACAATGAAATTCACTCTTCTGATATTTAATTCACTTGATAAAATTAATAACATTCACTTCCGGCACATAAACAATCTTACCTATATAAGCAAAGATGGATAGTAGCTAACAGTGGAATCTAGGACGCGCGTTTCGTTTTATTTGGGACTCGTCAGCTAGATGTATCTTCATCTCAGAGTTGATATTCACATATACCAATTAGAGACTGATCAATTGCAGCCCTGAACATCAATGAGAAGATTCAAGTAAACAATATTAAGTGAATTTAATCTCACCTATATTTATTCAAGAATATAATAATTATATATAATTAACATTAAAAGAATGAGTTTTGACAGTATTTTAAAGATCTTAAAGTATTTGAAATGTTTTTTTGTCTAGACAAAAGGTACTTTATGTGTTAAAGGGAGTATATAAAGTAGTGTGAATGAGGAGAGATTGAGAAGAGAAGAACAAAAAAAAAAGTGGAACGATAACCTAGTAAACCCACACAATGTATTTACATTTATTAGGGAAAGCAATCAATAACAATCTGATTAAAACAATCTTGAAATTGAAACTAGGAGTTAATGGTTTAACCCATTACATTACTTTATTTTTATGTTTATATTATGGTACTTAATCATAAATAGAACTAACTAAACAATAATCAGAATGAACAATTCAAACGAATCACCTTAAATAAATTTCATTCATCACAAAACAAGGGATCAGTTTAGCCATCTAAACAACTTGCTATAGAAATTCCTCATATTTTGAAATCAACTTGCATTTGTGAAAATGTTTTTTTTTCATAATGGTACTTAAACCACTTAACTCCGCCTGTAGCTCTTCGCGAGTTACTGTCGGTCCCAAGCCCGGGTAAAGGAGGAGGATTGGGTATGGGGCTAGCGACCCCATCACGTAGAAAACTAATCCGCAAAGGAAAAAGCAAGATCCTCAAATGCATCACGGAGAAAACCAACCCAATCACACTTGACGGTGAAACTCTGGAAGATGTAGAATCCTTCACATACCTGGGAAGCATCATCGATGAACAAGGAGGTTCAGATGCAGACGTAAAGTCGAGGATTGGCAAAGCAAGGGCCACATTCCTACAATTGAAGAACATATGGAACTCAAAACTTTCAACCAATATCAAAGTCAGAATCTTCGATACGAACGTCAAGGCAGTTCTACTGTATGGAGCTGAAACTTGGAGAACTACAACAACCACCATCAAGAAGGCACAAGTATTTATAAATAGTTGTCTACACAAGATACTCAACATCCATTGGCCGGATACCATCAGCAACAGCCTTCTGTGGGAGAGAACAAACCAGCTTCCAACTGAAGAGGAAATTAGGAAAAGACGATGGAAATGGATAGGACATACATTGAAGAAATCATCAAGCTGCGTCACGAGGCAAGCCCTAACTTGAAATCCTGAAGGGAAGCGGAAAAGAGGCAGGCCAAAGAACACATTACGTCGGGAAATAGAAGCAGATATTAAAAGGATGAATAACAACTGGAAATAGCTGGAAAGGATTACCCAGAACAGGGTTGGATGGAGAGTACTGGTGGGCAACCTACGAGGAGAAACAGGTGTAAGTAGAAAGTACTTAAACAACTTCAAATTTAGTTCACAACTAATGAATAAAAATTGATAGTTAGTATTATCCATTACAACAAGGAAAATGTCTCTTGAATATTGAAGCATTGTACGTAATTGCACTTATCTTGTTGACAAAGTGAAATTACTGACATTGATGATTATATAGTAGGATGTTAGTCTCCTTTTTTGGCAGTTATATGTAGTTAAAAAGGAATCCTACCTGATTTAGGTTTCGTGCTAGCTGGTGTTTATCAGCAACGTGTAATTTCAATTTGAAGGGAAATGATGTTTGTCTATGGAATTCGAAACCTTTTCACCCAGCTTCACAACTTGAAACATTACCACCAAGTTATTCGTGTCACGACTGGCCTCCTGTAGAACTGAGATATTAAAGTTGGCTGATTACTGACTCAAAACCACGTTTGTCTAGTCCTTTGTAATGATCAAATTCTGTTAACCAATTTATCATTTGCCACCAGACTGGGAGATTTGACATTGGGTGCAGAGTATTTTCATATCAGGATGTTAGAGACAACAGACTGGAACCAATAGTCTTCAGTTTCGTATTAGTTGACACTTGTTGGTAGTTGACTACCATTAACAAACTAATAGATCAATATAGTGAACACTATAACGAGTTATTCGAATTACTGCCCATACTGAAATTCAATCGACAGAATTCGATCAACACTAGAGGAGTTAAAGAGACAACAGTGATTATATTACTCAATAATTATTAAGTGATGCATATCAGAATGTTCATTAAAAACATTTTGACATTTTATTTGCATTCACCTCATAACGTAACATCTGCGTCACCACACATATTGAATAGAAACCTTGCAAATCGTAGTACGATATTTCCTAACCTTCAACTGGGTGATACACGGTAATGTACAGACGACTTGTTAAGTTTGCGTTCTCTATACTTATTCTCTTCTTATCAACTCATTTCTGCGTATTGTTTTGTACTACTTTTTAATATTCAGTAAACAGTCGTATTCCTAACAATTTCTACACATATGTTGTAACGCAAGTTTACCGTGTATCATTCGATGATATTTACATATGCTTATAACATTTACTATATTTATCATTATAATCACTTTCACTCAATCCCTTTGACAGTTACTCTGAATTTTTTGTAGTCGTTGGGCTCTTGTTTAAGCCCAACAGTTTCAATATTTGTTTGTTTTTGGTTCCCTTTTTGCTTGTTCACAAACTGATATGAAGATTAGACACAGACATCAGTTATTATTTGTACTATCGTGTGTCAAAATTATTCCTTATGTTATGATTACAGGCAGCCCTTGTTCTTTCAGACATACGGATGCGTTAAACGGCATATATATCTTACAAGTTGAGGTTTGTAACTGATCTATGTCTATTTCTCAATAAAGAACCGTTTTGGATAAATCGCTGTTTTATGAACTTCGGTTTCACTCGTATCTCAATCGTTTAATTAGACGCTTAGATTGATTAAACACTACGTGTTTGGGGTTTACTGAGTTACGATAATTAATATTTTGAGACATTAGGTAACATTGCTCAGAATCGGCTCCAACTGTTCCGATGCACCAGGTACATACATTCATCGGTCCAAGTTGCCATACCTCATTAGCACAGCAAGACGAACACCGGATTCATAAAAGCAGTTAATCCAATGGTGTAATAAATAAAGGAAAGATTTTGTGTCATGATATAGTACAGAAAGAAATAATTAGTTCGTAGAAAGAAAGATATGAAATAATTTTAATCTCATAGTTTAAGGGAAGACAGAAAGTGTATACACCTACGCCATTGTGGTCGATTCTGAGTCATGTCTCCAAGAGTCTCCAACCATTGGTTATGAAAGTCACGCGGACCCCAACCAAGTAGTCTGCATCTACCAACATGGCTCAGACTGCAAGTTAGTGACTTCAAGCACTGATGCCACTTTTTGGTTTTGCCGCCCCTAACTTTCTTCTAACCGTCTCTAACACTAGTCAGCATTGTGGGTCGTGATAATCGGTGTTCAGGCATACATAACACGTGGCCCAACCATCTCAGTCGATGAAGATTCACAACCTCATCAACTGATTTACCATCATTCCCTAATACCCTGCGTCTAACCTCACTATTACTTACCCGGTGATCCCAGCAGACGCCAGCAATATTTCTAAGGCATCTGTGGTCAAATACTAGTAGCTTACGAGTATCTTCTACTCTTAATGGCCATAAAGTAGAACAGAACGGACTGCCGTGCAGTATACTCGTCCTTTTATTGATAGACGGATATCTCGCCTTCGCCACAGGTGATGTAATTTGGCAAAAGCCAAACAAGCTTTTCGAATCCGTGCTGAGATTTCATCAGACACCAACCCACTAGAGCTGATCAAACTTCCAAGATAAGTGAAGTTGTCGACGCTTTCGACTACTTCACTCCCTATCCCTAGTTCAGGTGTTGACGTAGGCCAGTTCTGAGGTAGCAACTTGCATTTAGATGGAGAGAAGCGCATCTCAACTATTCTGGCATTGTTACTCAGTGCAAAAATGTCGAAATGAAGTGAACAAACATAGAGAATGCAAAACAGACTTGACAATTATGATTACTGATATAGTAATAATAATGATAATGATAATGATCGTTATTTCTGTTCAAAATCCTGTAAAGTAATAAACATCCATACGATGTTTTGAGTTTGTATACACACCTCAAACATGAAAATAATTCATCCGTTTTAATCAAATGTCTGTTTATTATTATTATTATTGCTAATAGTGGTGTTGATTTGACAGGATTTAACAATAAATGAACAAATCCATTGAATATTTGGACATTCTATACAAAAATCTAATTCTTACTATGAAAAGATTATTTGTTTAAAAGTAAAACTATAACCTTAATAAAATGAAATAAATGAAAACTTGAAGAAACATGTATTAGTTTAAGTCTAAAGTAAAGAGTTTAATACAGATAGATATACAGATAGAAAGGGAGAGAGGGAAGGAGGTAGATAGATAGATAGATAGATAGATAGATGTTAGTTTATAACGTTGTAAAACATGTTTTCTTATCAGAAACACAAGAAACTATTTTGTTTACACAAAATACAAAGTTTAGTGTTTTTCTTTTAGTAGGATGAACATAAATAACAGCTTAGTATTCTCCTGTATACTAACTGCCATTACTATTGTTACTATTACTATTATTATTATTATTATTATTATTATTATTATTATTATTATTATTATTATGAACTTGCTAACCGTTGCTGATCAACTCGTTTTTTTTTCATTTTTATTGCATATATATGTACGTATAAAGCAAGGAGCTATTCATTGTCACACCTTGATTGCTCATTGTCCATCCCTTCCTCTTGTCTAATTTCACCATACCTTGGCATATACTTATTATTATTATTATTATTATTATTATATTAATTCGCCATTTAATTTGTAAATGTTTACATCTCACTAATTCAATTGAATATACAGGCTCTGAAACAGACAGTCGCACACACACACATACAAGATAAAGATACCTCCCTTTATTTAGTGTATATAACATAGAATTACAAATTACATTTTTATATATTTCATGTATTTAAACAAAATGGTAATTTGTTTATTATTATTCTCCTTTTTTTTAATGATTATTGTTCATTTATTTAACTGTACCATTTCATTCATTGACAATCGACAGTTGATGAAAGTGAAACGATCAAAACATTCAAATTGTCTAATCTTTTTTCTCTTCTTTTCTTTTTTCTTTTCTTTTCTTTTTTTCTTCTTCTCTTTTTTCTTCCTTTCTTGGGTGGAACTTGTTCATTTGTATGATTATTAATTTTTGTTATATTTATGTTTAGATAAAAAGTTCTTTTCCTGTACAAATGAGTATGAGTTTCCTTTTTTTCTCTTTTTTCTTTCTTTCTTCTTCTTCTCCTTCTTTTTATCTATTTACTTGTTGTTTTATTTTCTTTATTAAACTATATTAGACAAATACAAAATGTAATTGACAATTTATATGTGTATATTGTATGGTTTGTGTATTTACCATTTATGTAGATTATTAAAAGTGAATTGGTTGATTTGATACAATCTATTAACAAGTGGATTTATCTTCATATAACACACCCAAAAGATATGATTAATTGTATATTATTTTGTATATGGGTACGTATGTATGGATGGATGGATAGATGGATGTGTGTGTATGATATTGTTGTTTAAATAAAATATGAAGAATCATTATTTCTCTGTTTGTATAGATTCGTTTAATTTGTACATTGTACTTGTTATGGATATCCTAAAGATTGTTTTTTTTTTAACTATCTGAACAATGATACAGTTGTTAATATTGACATTAGATTATCATTGGATCATATCACCAATTCACTGAAGGTAGATTGATGGCATTAGGTATTAATTAAGCAATCTTAATGGTTATACATTTGTCGAGAGACTTGAACATTTTCTATTCGATCACTAAAGTGTTAGGTGAATACTGATAATATATCTTATACTAGAACGAAATATCATTGTCAGTTCTTTCTAGTTTCAATTGATACCTACAACGAAGATCAATCAGTGTAAAAGATAATCCACAAAATATTATGTACAACCATTAGTTCTTTTTGTAAGCAATGATGGATAGTAGCTAGCAGTGGAATCCAGTTCGACGCGCGTTTCGTCCTATTTGGGACTCGTCAGTTGGATGTACCTGAGTTGATGTTCACTCTGGGACTCGAACCCAGTACCATTCGCTTCAAACGCCATTGCGTTATCCACTCAGCTACTGAGTCAGATATAAACAAAATATCCAATTAATTGACAACATTTGTGGTTAGAAATCTTTGACTGTTACATACAACATGATGCAACGTAAATGAATATAAGTTGTATGCAATTATATCATATTCACTTAAATACTGTTAAGTTCAACAAAGAAACTTAAACAGTAAATGTATTTGTAGTAACCATAGAAACATGGGAAGGGAGACAAATGAAAACATGAAGTCAATAACAACAGACAAAATTTGTCGGTTGGATCATTTTTTCGCTTCCAATTTGTAC
Organism: Schistosoma haematobium; assembly: GCF_000699445.3. Taxonomy (NCBI): domain Eukaryota; kingdom Metazoa; phylum Platyhelminthes; class Trematoda; order Strigeidida; family Schistosomatidae; genus Schistosoma; species Schistosoma haematobium. The sequence continues at coordinate 41,007,746 of NC_067197.1, read as the reverse complement.
GTTAAATACATGAAAAACATATTATTATAATTTATTACAACTAACGAAAATTATCGCTTGGTGTACTTAGAGTTGTTCGATTAAATATGAACTGCTTTCTTTAAGGGTTTATGAAGATTTTTTCAATTTCATGATTAACATCATCGAATAATCTTACTTAAAAGAAACCCACTAAAGACTAGGAAGTAATGGATAACTGTTTTGTTCTGATATAGGAGACCATAACTATGTTTGTCCACTATCCTACCATCAGGAATCAAACCCAAAACCTCTAGTCTAACCATTCGAGAGAGAATTTTTGGAGTTCTTGTGAGAAACTGTGACCAGTAAAGTTCAATAGTTAGAGTGTGAGGCAATTACCAGTTAAGTTAAACATGTAAACCGTTGAATACTAACTCAATGATATAGAAATCAAGCACTCTGGACTGAAGGTCCTGGGTTCGATCCATGGTGAGAAGATTGTGGATATACACTCCTAGAGAGTCCAGTATGAGTACAAGGCAGCTATCCTGTGCCTCCTGACTTTCATTAGTCTTTTAACTATGATCATTCCGTTATGTTAGTTATAAAGTATTCGATTCAGCAACCTGTAGAGAGTTATTCAAATTAGTCTAAACTAACTCCAGCTTTGTAAATAAACTCCATAAATCCCATAATCGAACATTATTCACATCTTTGTAAGGACTTGTATTCTGTTGTTGTCGATATTAAAGATGAAAACTGATCAGTAGTTAGTAGGATATGTACATCCGGAAAGAGTGCGTCAGACTAATCACTTACAGTTCTTAATATCGACGACTGGAAAGTCTAAACCCTTACAAATAAAATTTATACCCATTCCAAAAGCAACCAGCTATCTAAACTCTTTGGTTTAATGAATAAGTTACTAGAGTTTGAAACAATATATACTGGGTTCGAATCTAAGTGTAATCATCAACACTGGTAAGCACCAAGTGCATCCACCTGATGTCTCATGTAGGATGAAATGGGTATCCTAGATCCCACTTCTAACCAGTACTCAACTTTAAACTATTTACTAGTGAAGATGTGATTTATTAAAGGTGAATATCAGAAATCTTTAGTTATTAGCCATGATCAAATATGTCGAGAACTGAAACAAGTATCATCAGTGCTGAGAATCAACACTGATGTAAATAGGTAATGTGCTAAGCTCCAACATCTTGGCTTCAACTATTGGCAGAGACTTGTTGTTGTTCACAACCAAGTAGACCCTATACAAAATACGCAAAATAACCGTTTCATGTCCCCTCACTTCACGGTTGTCTAGTTAAAACCAATTCTTAATAAGAAGAATCTTCAAAATGAGCTATCTCTACACAAACCTCTTCTTATAACGAAAACATAGTATTTCATTAATTTGTTACTGACTTTACTGCACCAAGCAGTGCAAGTAGTAATAGTATCATTGTTATCGAGATTATATCTTCCTCTCTTTCTTCTCCTTCTTCCTTTCCAAAAGCTAAATCACTTTTCTTCTTACATCTCCACAGATCGGTTACTAAACTGTCATAAATGAAAGTTCTTTTTAGTAATAATTGAAATAAAATAGTCAATATTTAATGGAAAATAATTCCAAAACAATAGAGCGAATCAGTATGAATTAATTGACCAGCTTCTCATATTTATTAAAGTTTATTACTCAGGTATATTTGAAAAGCTGCGACGTATATACTACTAGGTAATTGGAGTTATATTTGAAATCTGTGATGTAATACTACAGCTTATTGGTTAATGCACTTGTTTCTAGATTATTTTCACATGTTCAAACTTTTCCTTAACTTGAATTTAGACAGGTGGTGAATATCACTAGACCTATGACAAACAGTGTGATCGAAAGCCGAATTGATCAGCCTAGAATTAGTAAATAATAATGTATGATGTAACAGAAGCTGATGTATAATATTTATTTTGGAATATCTTATTATTTCTGCAACGACGATCTTGCAACTTGTCCAATAGTAAATGCAACTTCGATATTATATGTCCACCGATTTTATCCAGTTATCAAACAAGTTTCAATAACATTACTACAGTAATAATAATTATATGTTCACTAGTGGCAAATCTTGCGAAATAATTCTTGGAGTTCTTATGAGAACCTGTAGTCAGTAGAGTATAATCATACTGAGTGTGAGGCAATGACCCACCACCGGGACAGGAAGATGATTACGCAATGTCACAAATTGACTGAATTTAAAAATACCAACCTTTTCATATTCACTCTGGGGTAGTTGTGAGATATAAAGGTCCTATACTCGATTACTGGTGAAGTTATGGACGTGCAACATTGAGGAGTGTTATACTGGTCCGAAACCCTTTCTTAGTGTTTCATAGTTTTCGTTGGCTGTCTAACTAATTTTGATCCATGGTTTATACCATACGATAGAAAATCTGTTGAGTACCACTTGATTTCAACAATCCAGATAACTCCTCACCAAAGCAATCAATCAATCATTATTTTGAGCTAAATCGCACAATATACAAACACAACTAACTAAAAACAATATATTTTTTTCATGATATTTTATTATTTTAAACAAATTGATTCTTTTTTCTTAGTGGATAACGCATTAGTGTTTGATATGAAAGTCACTGGATTGGAGTCCTAGAATGAACATCAATACTGGAGTTGATGAGTCCGAAATGGAACGAAATGCTTATCTTTGATTCTATTACTAGCCCTTGTTCAGTTATGATAAGAACTCATAACCAAATGATAACATCCGGGTAGTTCGTTTAGAATTTACATATAACAAAAGATTCTTTAACATTAGCCGATATAAAAATACAAACTTTTACAAATTTCATTCAATTACTTACATATAAACAAAGTATAAAAGCTCCCGTAATATGTTACATAAATTAAACTTATTCAATCTATCGCCTCTCTATCTCTCTCTCAATGTCCCTCGATTGTCTTCCCCTTTTCTTATGTCTTATCAAAATTTCTAACTATCAATCTATAGAAATTATCTCTTCATTTCAACAATGTTCTTCAACACATGAATATACATCTTGATCGGCTTAAATTGTCAAGACTAATTAAATATATTCCATTGTCTACATGAAAAATGTATTTACTCATATCTATATATACAGGTAAATATAAATATAGGTAGATGAGAAGTGATTGTTTTTTTATCATGTAGAAGATAGATAAACAGACAGTCTAATAGATAGATAGATAGATAGATAGACAGGTGAATATGATTGATAGAACTCATCATCTTTTATACACATGACTGATTATAGAAAACAAGATAGTAGATAGTAGTAAGTTTATTTAATTAAATATCAAGTAATAATTCAAGTGACTTATAAAAGAATTACAGTTATATAATGATTATCCTGATACTTGTCAATGTTTACTTATTAACGATTCTCTCTCTCTCTCTTGCTCTCTCTCTTTCTCTTTCTCTATTTCTCTTTCTTTATTCGTTAAATAAATACACATGTGGTCATCAACAAGAGAAAAATTCGTTAAATAAAACTAATCCATTTTTATAATCAACATCTTCATCAGGTACACTTAAATAAACACACACACACACATTAGTATATATATATATATAAGTGTGCAATAAAAGAATGTGTTCAATGACCATAGTAAAACAAATTCAATACTTTAGTATAATCTATCTATCCATCTATTTATTTATCTATCTAAAATGGATTATGAAGTTACTTCTCAAGCACGATAGATATATAGATAGATAGATATGTATTTAATAATATGGGTAGTTTTAAATCATTATTGGTATCATAAATATTCTATCGTTTACGTAACCTTGTAATAAGAACAAACTTTAGTTAAACAATATGAAATGGATGTGCTCACTTCGCTTTTTTTTTTATTATAATAGATGTATCTTTACGTGTATATGTATATATTACTAGACAATGAATGGTTCAGAAGTATCGATTTTAATAATAATAATAATAGTGTTGTGGGCTTTGGGGTCAGAGCGAGTGAAGGTTTGATGTCCATATGAATAAAAATAAACAGAACACATGGTTCTACAAATGATAATGAAAATAATTTTTTAGAAAAAAAACTTGTGCTGTGATTCCCATACGCATAATGAAAACTAAAATAAACTCTTGTTGACAATGTAACCAGGTTACAATAAAGCTGTAGATATTGTTTCTAAGGTTGAATAAAGTAAATATAAAGAAATAATAATCATCGTTATTTGAATGATAAATTTACTAAATGGTCTAAAGATATTTACAATTAGCTGATTATTGGGTGGTAACAAATCAACTGCATATATGTCAGCCTTGTAAGAGGTTGGTCGATGCCCGAGTAACAGGTTTAAATCATATAGAGAAAACCAGTCTTTTGAATATTGCAAGTACATCTTGCTAAGTAGTGCCACCTAACACGAAAATTAGATTGAGGTTTTTTTTGGAACTTACTCCAAACATCTGACGACTCTGAAGGTGATTGTACTAATACAACCGTGCATTTAACTAAACAATACTTACAGATCAATTTCATTGACATGCAATAATATTGTCTGGTGAAAAGATACTTGTAATTAATCAAGTAGACAACAATGGAATTAGCTGCCCCACATCTGAATGGTGAGATAAATACAACCTGTGTGACTTGACTCTCTATTAAATCATTGAGCTATTCAATTTCCAACTGTCATAATCATTAACTTAGTGGTAACTCATGTCAAGTTGTATAGCTCTTATTGTTAATCAATAAGTGTAGACAACTCTGCATTCTTACACTGAATCATTAGTAATAAATCTGATCTGTGGGAGCATGTGATGTGGATTTGAATACCACGGAGAGTAGAATTTCTCTCAACTGTTATCAGAACACCTTGCTGGTAAGTGTTAACTGATGCATCCATTGCATCTGGTTGGTTGTACCCAACTACATAACATCAAAAATATGTACAACCCAACAGTTATTTATTAGTTTAGTAACCAAGTAATAACTTAGTCAATGGAATTCAACCACTACAAATAACTAGACAAATACAATATTAATTACTACTCGGTGGGTAGGCATTGTTGATTAGTCTTCAACAAAGACGAACTAAACTGTCAAAGTGTTTGTTACTATTTTTTGGTGTGCTTCATTTGATCTCAGCCATTTGATCTAAACCATTTTATACCTATTTTGTCTATCTATCATAGACAATGGACAATGTTTGCGCAATATCGTTAATTGATTGAAGTTAGAATTGTAAACCAACGAGTGCTGCCTCAATGGTCTAGAATTTAAGCTTGAACCAGAAGACCAAACATACTGAATTTGATCGCTTATGTGGTCATAGATCCATAATATTGGAAAGTCCAAAATGGGATAAAATAGTCATCCAGTGATTTCCTATCCTCAATAGTTATCTAACTAAGATCAGTCCATAATCTAAACTATGGACACTCGAAAATTTTTAAAAACCTTCTAAACTGGAAAAATATTATTTCATTTTATACTGCTGTCAAACTTCTCAAGTGTTTTCATTCAAATTGGAATTATTAACCTCTGTATACAACCCGTGATTTTGTGATTATTCTAATGTAAAGCTTATGATCGTATTCAAATATTTAGTTCAAGAAGATTAATCTAACCTAAACTATTCCTAGAAAGTCTATGTACAATAATAAATTATATTAAAATGAATAATTATGCTCAAAGTTACACTGTGGGATGTGCTACTGATGTCGACAGATATAAGTAGTATGTATAAAAAACCGAAAGTAGAATGTCTGAAGGCAGAAGGTTCAAGAATTCGAGAAGAGAACGAGGACAGAGAATGTTTGGTATGGAAACGAAGGAACAAATGAAGTATTTACTGTATGGTTCTCAGATTTTACCAAGATATTCTGTAATGTATTAAAATGTATTGACTTGTCCCAGCCTGTGTTGTCATTCACAACAATATTGTTTAGTTAACATTTATATGATCGTTTAATTCCATTGTGTTAATATATATCATTGCTGATATTATCGACTTTATGGTTCCGCTATATTATCAATTATTTCACAATCATTGAGACTTTCTATTAACGAATATCTTCAACAGTTTTATACATAGCTTAAAACAGAAATAGTCATATCAGGAACATATTTCTATTAACTTATCAAAATATCCCTTTGTAGTAAACGATATTGTAGAGATTATTAAATTTTGTAACTATGACTCACAGATGAACTTTAAATAAACAATCTGTAAAAACCAGGAAATGTTAGACAGCTGTTTCATTTTAGTGTGAAATTCTCCAGAAGTGCTCATCTGAAACTCTCCTAGAGATCAGATCCAGGACTATCAGGACTCATGGGTAGCATCTAACTTTCAAAACACTGAGTCGGTTTCTAATGGTTAGTGTTTTTACCTTAAGCCCAACCATCATTCAGTGTCGTTGATGGATGACTACGTCACTTCCGATAGAATTAAACTGTACTAGTCACAGCTTCTCACTAGAAATCCGACACTTACCTCCTAGAACTAATCATTAGTGAGTGCAAAGCTACTATCAACATAAAGAGTTTGTGAAGATTGTAAAATTCTATAATTTGCATAATGGATTTACCTTAATTAGGCAATCACTTAAAGTTAAAATGAACTGAACAATTATATTCACTCGGTGTTGTTTTATTTGTTATTTAGGACTACAATTGACCAGTCTCATGATCGCATATGTGCATCCTGTACAGATTGCCTCAATATAGCTTTAAGTCACAATTGTTCCATCCTAGTATAGACTACATTAACAACATACTTTCAAATCTTACCTCCAATAATTAAAAAAGGCTCTAGTTACTTGATTTTGCATTCAAAGTAACATTGAACACATTGAACATTTTTATTATAGTTTTATATATCATTTAGCTTTATAGATAATTGTTATAGTTTAATGTGTGTGTGTGTGTATGTATGTATGAACTGCTTATACAATGCATGTGCCTTACACGTGATAGAAAATGAACAAACAATGGTAGTTTAATTTCTATTTTACTCTCTGTTGGTTTATATCATCTAATTAAAAGTTGTAACTATGATCAATGAATTTAATTTAGTTATGAAGTATCATTTATAGAATGTACAATTATGAAAAAATGTACTCTGATAATCGAGACTTATACTTATCAAAGTCTTTTAGTGTTAATCTCACTTTATTAGTCAAGTTTTCATGTAACCAGTAGATGAAATAATTCAACATTGTGTTTAGTTATTGAAGTTAGTCAACAAGAAATCCTGGACTTAGTTTCCATGTTAGATATCATTGGACAATAAATTGTATCTCCTTTCTTCTGGATAGTAATTGTCTATGAGGATTTCGAACCCACGTCACTCATAGTCTGTGACATTACTTATATGTATATATTGAACATAAAAATCCGAACCATTTCTTTCCGTCTTATGTTGTTTCAATATTTATATTCATATAACTAAAGGGAACTCTTATCCATAAAATGTTAAAGAGTTTCATACAGTGTTGGGGACGTTAAATCCCCAGAACTCACTTCGGAAAGGACCTAATTTTGTAATTTTATGTAGAAAATTTGAATTTCTTCGTTTTCGCATCAAAGGCGCTCTTATCACCTTCATGTCGTATTTCCCACTGGGAAATATCTTAAATGCTATTGGTCCGTTGAGTCTTTTAGTATGCTGTTTGGTAACTCTCCCCAAGGACGGGTTTGCACTGTATGTACATGTTTTGAATTGTGTTTGTTGTTATCGCTCGTTTCTGGCTGTTTTGCAGAATATACTTCTCATTCCAAGCTTGGACTTCTCCCTCTAGTTAGCGAGGCTGGGACGCATCAATAGCTAGCTTACTGGTCTTTGGTCACCGAGTCTTCTTCTCGTTCACAGATTAAGTGAACTCGTGATAGCTTCAAACCTAGCATACAGAAATACACATTATTGTATTTCTAGTCGGTGGACTATGAAACAGAATGAATAAAATACCTTTTGATCAAAGGATACTTTTAAATATTGGCTTCATTTGTAGATTGTCTTCGTTGAATATCGATCTTAGTGTTAGTGAATATCATAAAAAATTGAACAATGACAGTGTGTGAATGTCGTCCTACACCCAAATATCATCAACATCACCAAATTATATTGTTAAATATTAACCCAATTTTGAACATGGTTCCCTTATGATTTTCAATGAATTTCTATTTTATTCAAATCATTTGTCTCTTAGCATACCACTTTGTCTAATCGTTGATTTACACTTAAATCAATGTTCTATTCGGTAAGCCCCTAATTCAATCTTTACATTATTTAGTCAGTCATTCAACTAGATAATGTCAATGTCAACTGGATCAGTAGGGAATCTCAAAAATATTATTTGTGAATTACTGAATGTGAATATTAATTACAATTTAAGCATAGATACGAATTGCATTGTATATATATATAATTTTTTTGCTGTAGACTAGTGTATTAATGTGCGTTTGTATGTCCGTATGAAGATGAGTGAATGTGTAATATAAGTGAATAATACTTCTATGGAGAAAACGTGGTAGTAGTAGTAGAACTAAGCGATAACTGCTAAAGAAGGCTAAAATGGGTATGGTGGTGTAAGGTTTAATTGATCACACATCATAATTTAAACGACTTTATAATTATACAAGTAGAGTTGGTAACTGATTTACATTCAATGTCTTACTGAAATCAAACCAACAATTTATCGATTATACAATATATGTGTGTGTTAAGGAGATATGTGAACTTTGGATATATACACTCAAACATATACTCTGTAGGGGGTATTATATTTATTAAAACAATTCTTCATTATTCATCAAAATTCTTGACGGGAAATAAATCAAAAGTCATTTGAATGAGATATATTGTTTAATTTCATCGAACTGCTGATTACATAATAACAGTTATAAGTACCATCATGCATTTATGCTATGTATGATATGATCATTGTCATAACCCTATAAACTAGTTTGATCTGTTTGAATAAAATAAAATGTGTAATCCCATCTGGAAGGCCTTATGTATATAATACTACATATCATAATAATTATATTGTCACTGTAATAGTGTATACTGATGTTAGATGTTTGGAGGCAATAAGTAACAGACCGTAGAGATTGATTTTACATTTAGTTAGTAGTTTTTGACATAATTTATTTGAAATGTGAAAAAAGTTGATGATTCCCTTTAGGTTAGGGACCATGTCCAGTATTAGTTAAAGTTGATATCTTTGACTGTAACAATGGATGATGCAACTTTGATTGTATACAAGATTACTAATTTTTTCTAGACTATGCATATATAATATTGGGGAGTATCATATAGGAACCACATAATATCCAAATATAGTACAGTCCATCTGGAGCCAGATTGATGATCATATTGAAACTCGACCAATACAAAATATGATCAGTGCTTAAACGACTGAGGGAACACATTGTATTGAATAAATTTACTATTATTATTCCGAAGCACTAGTGATCTTCCTGCATATGACCAGGTAAATCCCTTAATGGAACTAGAAGACAAATTTATAGATTTGAGGAAATTCACTCTACTATTGAGATTTACAATTTCAAAACTAGTGAAAGGTAAACAAAACAATTATTCATAATATTTTTTTTATTACAACTATTTATGATGAGACTATCTTAAAATGTGTCGCTTGAGTCCACAGGACTCTTTCACAGTGCATTCGCCACGTTTCATCCCTAGGTATAAGATCCAGTATCTTCAAGATTACTTAGACGAAGATTCAGTGGTTTCATTTTTTTTGCCTTTAACTACTAGACTATATATGTTCTTATCAATATTGGCTTCTTTCATCAATGTGGTTAGTTTACAGATTATTATTATTATTATTGAGAGTAATGGATTTGAAAATAAGCATCAGGGAACACTGCTTGATCAAGGCTTCGCGTCAATTAGAATTCGTCAACACGTGTTTGAGATCTCAAGGGGATTTATGCTGACTTATCCTTCCATCTACACAACCTGCGAAGACATCACTGAGCTATTCAGGCTACTACTGATCACCTATAGAACGGAGATACTTATAACTGGTTGATTAATGATTAGTGCTTAATATGACATTTATTTACTTCATTAGTACTGATGGAATCCAATCAATCGAATTTCAATGTGATCATTCATCTAAATGACTTGTCATGATTTTAATTACCACTCAGTAATCAATCGATGTACAATAAATGTTTATTTGACTTAACATTAGACATATTCTCAATATGAGATTAGCAGTGGGCATTGGTTATGTTTTCTATAGACTGTATAGTAATTTCGTAAGTTTTGCATAACTACTGTTAATTTGTAGTGACAGTGACTCTATTATTATTATTATTATTATTATTATTATTATTATTACCATTATCATTAGTGGCTTTACTCAGTATTATGTCTGTAGTCCAATATAGGATTCTCAGTAAAAGGTATTTCAACAAGTTTCCATTTCCTATTTCTTGATCGACATTGAAGATAAGTATTGAGTGATCGCCAGTTAGATGTTAGCAGTTCAGGAATCGACATCTGAATAATATTCATTGTTTTCAATGCATGTTGCCAACTAGCACGATATCTCTGATTGCATTTTTTTGTAATTTGTACAGCGAAAGGTCGTAAGCTTATTATAAACGCGGCTGAATACATTATGCGCTTAATAGACATAATGATGTGTTATTACAGACGAATGCATATAACTTGTTGAAATATTTAGATGGCAAGAACAGGTAGCCCAGAAATTCAAGCAGGCCGCCGTTAACTTTCTGATATTTGTTCTGTATAACATAATTTTACATTGATCTAATATGATATTCGTTTAATATGACATTCGTCTACATTATTGTGGTATAAAATCTTATTGTATTTACAGCATTTTTGCCTAAACATAATATTCATAGACTAATTTAACGGTGAAATTCGTATATAAATCAATATATCTGGTTGATTAGTTATTGTGTTTATTTTTGAATGGTGAATAAAATCTTCCCCTTTCATCAGTTTTTGTCATCTACGTCTTCCCATCGTGTGAATTTTAGTGTACTTTCTGCTTCAAATACCAGTTTTCTGAGGTTATGTAAACAAAACTGATCAGTTCTTTTGTTTATATTAGTTTGAGAGTCCGGGTTTAGCCAGAAATTATTTTGTGTAATAAGGGGAGCATGCAGAATAGTATGAGTGGGAAGAGTTGGAGAAGAGAAGAAAAAGACAAAAAGAAAGCCGATGACCCAGCAAACGCACACTATGTGGTTACATTTATTAAAAGTTTATTTATTATTTATTTGAACACATAGATATTGGTACAAGGGGGCACCAGATACATATGTGCCATACAAATCTCATTTGATTTGTGTGAGGGCTGTGATACTGACCGTGTGCCCAAACCGAAACAGGTGGTTTTCTAAGAGGGCCCTCTCGGAGCCTTTGACCTAAAGGTCTAATCCACAAGGCAGTGGAGCAACATGAGGAGATGCAGTTCCATGGTAGCCGGTGACCAGTAATTGTTTCATACTCCATTTGTTCCTTCAGGATGCTGGAGCCCATGTGCACCATTGGTTTGGAATCGGGGTTTTCCTATTCCCTTGGGTGGACTCTCCATGTCCACCAACAATAGTTAAAGCGCTGGACATTCGCTTTTCGTCCTCTCAATTTGGTAAGCAACAGTAATGCCATGAGAAGGCAATGAGTAGGACTTCCCTGGTAGAGGCTGTATACACGTGGCCATGTGAGAACATTTCGAGAGGGGGAGAGGACCCTCCCCACTCTTGGCCGTACCAGGGCATTTGGAGGCCATAGATAATACTTGAAAATAATAAGCCTTAGATTAAGAAAATCTGAAAATCGAAACACACTACAATTAATATAAGTCAAAATAAATTCATCATTCAAAGATAGATTTTTTAATGATTGATACACAGATTAAACGTGAACTTTAAAGAAAGTGGTTATAAGCATATATGGATGGTGGTTAGCAGGGGAATCCAGGAAAGGCGTTTCGTTTTATTTGGAACTCATCATTTGAATGTGCTTACATTCCAGAGTTGGTATTCCCTTAGGGATTCGAGCCTAGTATTGATTTTAGTTCTAAACGTCAGTAAGAAGATTAAGAAAACCAGTGCGAGAATGAGTTTTTAAAAAAGTTATCTGTAGATTTTTAGAAAACATGTAATAACCACTTTATACTATCTCAAGCGTCATTCAAATTCTTTATTCACAAAATACCTTCAGTTGTTGAACTACTGAAAACTAGATTATACTAAGCAGTTACTTAATACTGTGTATACCTACGATCTAAACACTGTCCGTCCATACTATTTACTTTGACGAAAATTCTCCACGTAAATCATTAAATCAATATTGATTAAGTTGAATGATTTTAATAGTTGGATTCATGAATCGGTCTAAGCTAAACCACCATTAAAAACCTGAAAGTACTGGACGGCCGTTTCATCCTAGTACGGGACTCCTCAACAGTGCGTATCCACAATCCCACATGTGGGAATCGAATCCAGGATCTCTAGACTACTGAACCATTGTTAATGTCTAACTTCAATCAATCCATGATCTTGAGTAACCATTCATTCATTGTTTGAGGTAGATATCTGTATCTACCCGACACGGATTGAACTCCACTAGTCACGGCTTCTCACTAGAACTCTAGGAAATCCATCTTGAAGCCAGTCACTAGTGAGTACATAATGATTATTACCAGAATGGAAGTTTGTGGAGATTATAGTAATCTTAACAATTGAATACAATGGTAGTCTAGCTTAGATAGATTCATGAATTCAGCTACGATCTCCACAAACCCCCAATGTGATAATAATTCGAATTAAACCATAATCCAGAAAAATTCAATTTATCAGAAACAAAATGAACCAATTTTGAGTTTGTGAGTAACATTTTGAAAATAAGTGATTTTTATCCATTCAACATATACATAATTATAATCAAGAATTTTCTTAGAAAATATGTGGTTATTATAATCATAAATTTATCTAATACTCACTTCGGCGAGACTATAACTTATGAATGAACCAGTCAGGTATAAGATAGTAGGTCTTGGATTTTGGCGCGAAATTCATTTATCCATTTGGCTAAATAGCGTTTTGTCATTATGAATGATGTAAGTTCGTGATGAAAACCCTAAATCTAATTCTTAACCTTAACCATCAACTGTAAATCATAATTCGAATTCCTCACACTAATTTATAACCCTCATTTGGTCCTAGAGGGTGAACGCTCTCAAGGTCACCTTGGCGTCGCTCAAATGTCGTCCATAAATTATTGTCTCACCGTCACCTCATTCACATATAAATATTGCGCAACGTGTAAATCATTATGTTCGTTATCTTGTCACTATTTACATTATTCATAATAAATTGTTTACGAAAATTCCCTCATTACTAGCTCATTGAGTAATATAGATAAATTAATGAAGTAAGAATAACTCCTATAGTCTTTGTAGTGTTAATCGAAGTTCCAACGTCTGATAATCGAGAAGAGTTAAGCATAGAGTTGACAATCCCTTACTTACTTACTCCTGTTACTCCCAATGGAGCATAGGCCTCCGACCAGAATTCTCCAACTCACTCTGTCCTGGGCCTTCCTTTCCAGTTCTACTCAATTTTCGTTCATTCTTCTCATGTCTGCCTCCATTTCTCGACGTAATGTGTTCTTTGGTCTTCCGCTTTTCCTTTGGCCTTGAGGATTCCATGTGAGGGTCTGCCTTGTGACGCAGTCGAGTGATTTCCTCGATGTGTATTATATTCACTCCCAGCCCTTCTTCCTGATTTCTTTCTCCGCTGGAATCTGGTTTTTTCTCTACCACAGTAGGTTGTTGCTGGTAGTGTCCGGCCAACAGATCTGAAGTATTTTGCATAGACAACTGTTAACAAACACTTGTATCTTCTGGATGATGGCTTTCGTAATTCTCCAGGTTTCCGCCCCATACAGTAGAACTATTTTGACATTTGCATTGAAAATTTTGACCTAGGTGTTGGTTACCAATTTTTTTGAGTTTCCGATTTTCTTCAGTTGTAAATATGCTGCTCTTGCTTTGCCGATCCGCGCCTTCACATCTGCATCATATCCACCGTGTTCATCAATGATGCTGCCCAAAATACATCTTCCGAATCTTCTCCGTCGAGTGTGATTGGATTGTTGCATGCTGTGTTGTATCGGAGAATCTTGCTTTTCCGTTTGTGTGTATTGAAACCTACTGCTGCTGAGGCTGCTGCTACACTGGTCGTCTCCTGCATTTGTTGTTGCGTGTGCGACAGGAGGGTCAGATCATCTGCGAAGTCTAGACCGTCCAGCTGCATCCCGAATGTCCACTGTATCTCGTGCGTCCCCTCAGATGTGTACGTCTTCCTGATCCAGTCGATCAGCAGGAGAAGGAGAAATGGTGAGAGTAAGCAACCTTGCCTGACACCGGTCTTCACCTCGAACGAGTTTTTTCAACTGTCTGCCATGCACGATTATGCAGCTTAATCCATCATAGGAATTCAGTATGATATTGACTATCTACTCAGGTACGCCGTAGGGTCGAAGATACTTCCATAGTGTTGTTCTGTCCACGTTGTCAAATGCTTTTTCGTAGTCACTGAAGTTGATGTAGGGTGATGAATTCCATTCAATCGATTGTTCCACAACGATCCGTAGAGTTGCGATTTCGTCTGTACACGATCTATCCTTACGGAATCCTCCCTGTTGGTTTCGAATTTGGGCGTCTACGGATTCCTTCATTCTGTTTAACAATACCTTGTTGAAGGCTTTTTCTGGTGTTGGGAGAAGAGCGGTGCCCCTGTAGTTATCACACTTACCGAGATCGTCTTTCTTTGGTATTCTGACCAGAAGTCCTTCTTTCCAGTCTGTTGGTACTTGTTCCTCATCCCAAATCTTATTGAAGAGAATATGGAGTATCCTTGCAGTTACCGCTACGTCTGCTTTCAGTGTCTCTGCTGGAATTTTATCTGGTCCTGTTGCTTTGCCGTTCTTGATTTGTCTGATGGCCTTGCTGATCTATTCAATTGTTGGTGGGCCAATATAGATTGGGAGGTCCGTGGGTGCTGCTTCGGTGTTGGGTGGTTTCGGTGGAGCAGGTCGACTCACGAGTTCTTTGAAGTGTTCTACCCACCTGTTTCACTGTTCCTCAATGTTGGTGATTACTTCGCTCTGCTCGCTTTTCACTGGCCTTTCTGGTTTACGATAATTTCCAGCGAGTTTCTTTGTTGTGTCATACAATTGTTCCATATTTCCTCCTCTTGCAGCCTTTTCCGCCGTCATTGCTAAATCTTCCACATATTTACGTTTGTCGGTTCTGATGCTCCTCTTCACTTGCTTGTTTACTTTCGTGTATTCAGCTTGTGCCTTGGCTTTTTCTGCTCTTGTTCGGCTGGTATTGATTGCTGCCTTCTTGTTCCTTCTTTCTTGAATCTTATCCAGTGTATCAACAGTGATCCATTCCTTGTGGTGGTGCTTCTTCTGGCCTAGAACCTCATGACATTTTGAAGTGATTGCCTCTTTGATCGTCTTCCAGTTGCTCTCCATAGTAGTTCATTCTCGATTGATTAGATCATGAAAGGCCTGGAATCTGTTGCTGAGGGCTATCTTGAATTTATTGAGTTTGTCAGTATCCCGAAGAAAAGCCGTATTGAACTTTTGTGATATTGTCCGCCCCATTGTCCAGTGCTTTTTGAGTTTCAACTTCACCTTGGCGACCAGCAAGTGATGATATGATGCTATATCAGCACCTCTCTTGGTTCTCACGTTTTCTATCGTCCTCCTGAACTTTTTGTTGATGAAGATACGGTCGATTCGGTTCTATGTAGTGTGATCCGGTGAAATCCATGTGATTTTGTGAATGCGCTTATTTGGGAATATTGTGCCGCCTATGACCAGTTTATTGAAGGCATATAGATTTGCAAATTTCTCACCACTTTCGTTCCTTTCTCCTGGTGTATGTCGTCCCACGATGTCTCCATATCCGGTGTTGTCCATTCCAACCTTGGCATTTGAATCTCCCGTTAGAATGGTCAGGTCCTTTGTTTGGCACTTCTCGACGATTGACTGCAGCCTATCGTAGAATTTATCTTTAACCGTCTTCATTGTAGTCGTTGGTAGGCACATAGCATTGGATGACGTTCATTGTAATGCCCACTTTCTTTGTTTTGAAGGAGGCTTTGATGATTCTTGGTCCATGAGATTCCCATCCTATATGTGCATTTTGTGCTTATTTGGACAACATCAATACAACTCCTTATGTATGTGGGGCATTTTCTTCTTCGTGGCCAGAGTATAACAGAAGCTTCGCTGAAGCTAGTCGTTGTTGTCCAACTTGTGTCCAATGTGTTTCACTGATCTCAAGCACCTACAGGTTGTATCTCCTCATTTCTGCAGCAATTTGGAAGACTCTCCCAGTCTCCCACATTGTATAAGCATTCGATGTACCTAAATAAATGGTTGCTCTGGTTGTCAGGAAGGGCATCAACCTCGTGGTTTCCAAAGGAACTCGACTTTCATCATGAGGCGTCATAACCCTTATTAATGAAGACCTTCTGACTCCCAAGCAGAGTTTAAGTGGTTTGAATTATTTTTTCTGGTTAGCGTTTTTTAGCGAGTTAGTTTTCTACGGGATGGGGTCGCTAATCCCATGCCCAACCCTCCTCTTTTATCCAGGCTTGGGACCGACAGTAGCCCCAGAGGGGCGCCAGGCGGAAGTTGACAACCCCATTCTATAGAAAAGAATCTCGTTAAAAATAAAGCTATCTGGAAAATATATCATTAAAACAATTTTGACTCTGCCTCAGAGTTGAAAGATCTAGATATCGAAAACTTACGATACCTCATGGTGCAAATCAAGAAATCTTAAAGCCGATACCTCTTCTAACATTCAGAGCAACAATTAATATAGGTATGTGGAATCACCGTACAATGATTGAGAGTCAGATAATGGATAGCAGTTGTCATCATCTAGAAAAAAAAGCCCAAGATAGAACTTGTTGGAGATTCCTGGTCTGCGCGCTGTCCTCCAAGTATGAAATAACAGTGCTAAGATAGATTATAATTCCGATAAAATAAAATACTCCCATACCGTTGTCTGATAAGTCTATCTGTCTAACTCTTCAGTAAATTTATTGGTAAATATTTCCTAAGAACTAATGTATTTTCTATACAACTAATTTTTCATAGCTGTAAGAATGCATTTAATGTGAATCATTTAACAATCAGATAAATAAGTATATACAACAATATTCTTAAAATCTTTAAGCTAAAAAAACTGCTTATAGACCTTAAATGATCTTTGCAAAAACATTTAACTCGAATAGAATTCCCTATTCTCATTACGAAATACTTGTGATCTCTACCAGACTCTCTGTTGATTGACTGGATAAAAAGTTAAAATTCACAAGATCATTTTAACCTCACCGTTGACTCATTTCTAACAATATTACTAGTTTAACTCGTGACCACTATTCGTACTTTTAACAAACCTATGAGACTTACTTCATCCAACCATTAATTTTATTCAGAACCTTCAATCATTCTCATTGATAAATAATCAACTGATAAAAATATATATTAGGAACGAGCCAGTCAGGATCGAGAACACGACTTTGCAATTTTTCGCGAATTTCATCAATCATTTACTGTAACGTTCAGCCTTTGGTAGGCTTACGTCTAGCCTGAAGGTACCTTTTTTGCTGGGGGATTGTTATGATTAGTGAATGTGATTATCTGGAAAAGAAAAGGACAAGAGAAAAAGCGAGCCGACAACTCAATAAGCATAAAGAATTTACTTACATTTAATAACAAAAGCAATCGACAACAACCAGAAATAACACGAGAGTGAGATTAAGACAATCTGATAATCGGAACAGGAAGTTGACAGTGTGAGGTTTAAAACGTGTTATAGTATAACAAACAGTAGAAATACCCTTGTATACTGCTCAAAACGTTTAAAATGATAGGGAAATTTTTTTCTAAATCTAAAGTGAGAATTATGGTGTTAGACGTATTAAATACTCAATTTTATCTCTTTAGATTGTATATAACAGGTAAATTGACACTATAACGTCATTAATTCTGAAATAAACCCTAACCTGGTAACACTACATTTTATGAACAAAATAATCAGATAGCAACTTTTGGATTTTTGTACAAAATTCATTTATCCTTATGGTTACAGAACATTTTCGCATGATAGCAGTTGGTAATGAAAATTTTAGTCTTAAATCCTTAATCTTTCCTCTAAATACTCAATCCTAGCTAGGAACAATGTAGAAACTGAAAAATCTATTTGAATGCTTTAAAGAGTTTGAGAATATAGACAAAATGTTTCTGTTAGGACGAGTTCATTTCATTGGGTTTTTTTCAATTACAAGTAGAATAACCTGTAGAATCGAAAAAATAAATAGACCTTTTATAATAACCTCACCTGTAGCTCTTCAGGGTTACTGCTGGTCCCAAGCCAAGGTAAAAGGAGGAGGGTTGGCCATGGGTTCAGCAATCCCATTCCACAGAAAACAACCTTGCTAAAAAAATGTTAACCAGAATAATTAAATTAAACGATTTAAACTCCACCCTGGGAGTTGAAGGCTCTCCATTCAGAAGAATTATGACACTTCATAGTGAAAGCCGAGATTCGTCGGAAGCCAAAAGATCTATGACCCCCCCCTACTGTTTGTAATATTATTGTTTTCTTTTCCTTAAACAAATCCATCTATAAAAGCTATTTTCTGACTGGCTATAGAAACTAACTGAAAATTCATTGCGGTTGTTTTTAATTTCTTGATTGAGATCATGAACTGATTGATTTTAGACCACCATTGAAAACCTGAAACCACTGGATGGCCGTTTCGTCCCACTGTGGGACTCCTCAGCAATGCGCATCCACGATCCTGCTTCGCGGTACTGAAGCCCAGGACCTTCAGTCTCCCCCGAGAACGCCTAACTTATTGGACCACTGAGCCGACCGGCACCTAACGGTGTTAATGTTTAACCTCAACCAATCCACGAAACCGTACGATCATCATTCATTGTACTAATGAATAAATGTTTCAATTTTAAATAATTTCTTTTTCCATTCAGAAATAGAACAATCATTCCACCCTATTCTCTCTTCCTCTTTATCTTCAATTATAAACATGTATTGGTGTTTTATTTGTTTTTTAAGAAAGAAAAAAAAACAACCAACTACTCATACAGTCATTACCTGATCCTCAATGAAATCGTATTTTGTCATATGAATATTATCATTGCTTTTTAAAAAGAAACCTATCACAATAATACCAGTTGAATGATTTAGAAGAAGAAAAAAGAATTTATGCATACACGTGATAGATAATACTTTGTCCATGGATAATTATACTTTCCATGATTGTATGTATGTATGTATGTGTGTATCTATGCTAAATATGTTTGCTTGAGCATTATAGTCTTATTTGTGTGAGTGTATTACTTTGGGCCTTTATATTACGCATACTTATCACCATCTTATGTATACATATTCAATGTAATGTAAGTAAATAAATATATAAAGAAAAGATTTACAATATTGAACATTCAACTCTTTTTTTCTTTCTTTCAAAATACAACCTTTTTTCTTTACTATTCAAATAATAACAATAATAATATCAGTTAACATAGTTTAACAAAAAGTCATGTTTCATTGTATGTACATATGATTATGAAATATTGAAATGTATGTATATACATCTATATATATGGTAAGAATTAAGGCTTCAAGTATCGACAATAAGAATATACATTATTATTATTATTTACTTGTTACTAAGTCATTGTGTGTACACATTAAGATTAGTTAACACATGATGTTTATAAATGTGTGAGTATTTCTATCTCTTTCAAATATACTCTTCTGTACTTATGTTGATAATAATCATAATAATCATTTTAGTAATAGTAATAGAAAGGGAGAAATTGATCTAAGTAAAGAAGCTTACAAATAGTGCAAAATTTGAATATGAAAATTATATAATCAGTTTATGTACATAAAAATACATATACACTTATGTATAAATACACGTGCTATTCACTTTATTAATAATAATACCAATAGAATGATGGTATTGAATAGTAAGATGTTTTGCATATATCTGCACCAAAAACTATGGATACAAATTTAGATATAAATGTGCATACAAACAAGTACACATGAGGTATAACGCAGCATAGATACATGTACACATGCATTGTGCTTGATATATATATATAAACATGTAACTTAATAATAATCATACACTTCTATGACTTTAAAAAAATTATGCATATTTTAAATTTTAATTAAATATTGAACTATGCATTTTAATTACCTCAATATTAATAATAATCATCATCATCAAAATGATAATAATTTACATTCAGTTGAGTATATTTCATTTGTATTGAGAAAAAGACATACTACTATTACCATTACTATTACTATCATTATTATCATTCATTTTGACCCAGCAACTAAAATGTAAAAGTTAATTATACAAGTTGAAGTGTAATGTTAAATCTAAATCATTTGAATAATTGTAAATAGAAAAGCAACAAAAAAATTTACGACATCATACATAAAATAGATTAGTTACCATTTTAGAAAAACAAATTCCATTTTCTATTACTGAGATAAATGGAATTGTTCGTTTGATGTAATTGACATATCATATTCTTGAATATATTTAGGAATTGAGAATAGTTAATTCAGTATGATCAGCCAACTGGCTTATTTTTTTTCTTAAATATAGTGTCGGATTTTCTACCGGGATCATACATTGTTACAATCCAATGCAATCCACCCAGATATTTACTTTTCAACTGACATTCATAAATCATGCAGTAGTATCAGAAGGAGTTTGTGGAGATTTTAGAAATTTCACAGATTGAAATCATGAGTCAAGTGAAGCTAGACAACTATGGAAAACCTGGAAGCACTGGACGGCCGTTTCGTCCTAGTATGGGACTCCTTAGTAGTGCGCATCCACAATCCCTCACCCCGCGAGATTTCAGTGCTTCCAGGTTTTCCATGGTGGTCTACATTCGCTAGTAGCTGATAGTAGTGATTAATCTTTTTTCTTGTACAGGACATTTTTGGGTTTTCTCAACTATGAATAATATTGTTTAGAGTTAAAGGTTATTGATGGAATTCAAAGTAAAAGAAATTAAGTTAAAATCTCACTGATTGTTCATCAATGTACAATGAACAGCTCCTTATTTTTAATTCTATTCAAAAAATCATTATCTATGTAAACATCTGTACAGAGTCACGCCCTCAATAGTGACTACCTTCAGAATGCGATTTCTTGAGTTACAATTAGAAGCTATGACCGATGGAGTTCAACCATGTAGGGTGTGAGAATGCCATCCGTTTTGAGCAAAAAACGAGGGTTATATATTATCGTGGATTAATTAAAATTGAAGAAATAGATTGTCGGATGCTGGCTTGATGGTCTGGAGGTTAAGAGTTCACCCGTGCAATCGAAGCTCACGGATTCCACTCCTGCGTCCGGAGTCATGGGTGAACACTGCTGAGGAATCTCATACTAGGATAAAACGGAAACCCAGTGCTTCCAGGCTTCTAATAGTGGTCTAGCTAAGATCAATTCGTAATCTGAATAATGAAAATATTTATGATTATTTGTAAAAGTATATGTTTACCCGTTTTTGGTATTGAAAAGTGGTCTGTCTTGGCCTGTCTCTGTTAGATTCTAAGCTGCTTAAGTGAACGTTGGATTAAACTACATATGATTTTGTAATATCTTATAAGATTATTCAATTTTGGTCAACAAAAAACTAGTATGCGGTCATCTTATTTATGGAAAAATTAACAACTGCGAGTTCATAACATATGGTTATTTGGTTAAAACTACTTAATAACTTGTTAATCATGTCATACTGAACAGTTTTCTCACTTATCAGAGGAATTCTTAGGGAAAAATCTCATCAGTAGTAGTAGTAGTAGTAGTAGTAGTAGTAGTAGTAGTAGTAGTAGTGGTAGTAGTAGTGGTAGCAGTAGTAGTAGTAGTACTGACATCACTAGTCCTTATACGTGCGATATAAGTCAATTCTTTGAGCCTAGAGGTTTACACTTGACAAAATGAATTATATACAAATTTGCTTTTGAAAATTCGTTGCTTACCAACTCTTTAAATAAACAAATGATCGATTCACCAATTCTCATCACTATACTAACTTATAAACTTTGAAGAACATTCATAGAGATATATTAGTTGTTGAAAGGTTAATTATTAATACAACGTTGTTGATATATTCACTCGTTATTTGAAGAATAATAGTTTATAGTGTGAAGTATTTCCGAATCACTCAGCCTCATTTATAGCAATACCACTATTTATACAATTGTTAAAATACATAATTTTATTACGTTTTCAGTTGGAAAATTGATGATAACTAGGGAGGAGCTTAGGATCGACGTGCTTTTTACTGGTTTCTATTTATTGCAATAGCATATATACAATCTTAAAGGCGACTGACATTCCTTGTGGGATTCGAATCCGTATTGCCCAGTGTCCCAGTTCGACTCTTTGATATTAAGGTTTCAAGTGATCGCCTTCATAGCTGTAATATTTTCGAATAATCAGTATGGTATTTGTCTAGTCCTCAAGGTTGTTTAAATTTTATCGATAAATATATCAGCCTCCCCAAACATGATGAATCTAGGTGATTACATCATTCGATATTACAAGATCGAATCTTACACAGGGAACATTAGACTCGTACAAAATAATGACGATCACCAGTAAATGCGAAACATTGTTTTTCCCAGTTTAACTATCTTCTACCGCTTAATATTTAAATATAGTGCTTGGGATGTCAAATCACTTAGACTAGAGATGATATTACAATTTGATCAATATTATAGATTAGATAAGTATAGCACTATTTACTACTCACTAATTAGTCAGTAACTATATTTTCAACGTTCTTCAAGTGATGACAGGCGCACCCCCTTCTATTCTTTTTTTTTAATTATCAAGGATAATTTCATTTATTTGTTATTTTCATGAATAAAAATTCCTCAAATTCATGATTTAAGACTAAAAAAATTTCAGATGTCAACATTTAACATCGATTATGAATTGATGAATAAATAGAAATATATAAAGTATCAGAAGGGGTTTTTTGTGGATATTATAGTCATTTCAATGGTTGAGATCATGAGTCAATTGAGGTTAGACCATCATTATTGAAAAAAAAGATGACTATATTTATTATTATGATGGTTAGTTAATTCAGATAACATAGACAAATCGACTTTATTTTGATTGGTGGAAATAAATCATTTCTATGATAAGATAAATGAGATATGTTGACCAATTAGGATTAAGATAATTTTCAATATTTTTTCTAATATAAATTAGGGAATGTTATTTAATTTCAATGGTTAAGATCATGAGTCAGTTGAAGCTAGACCACAATGGAAAACCTGGAAGTATTGGACTGCCGTTTCATCCTATCGTGGGACTCTTCAGCAGTGCGCATCCACGACCTCGCCTCCTGCGAGATTCCAACCCAGGACCTACTGGTTTCGCACGCGAGCACTTAACCACTAGACCACTGAGACGGCTGGCATCCAACGGTGTTAATGCCTAACTTCAACTAATCCACGAAATCGAGCGACATATCCACCATTGTCTTCAGTGAGTTACTATCTCACAAAAGACCTGGTTGAACTCCACTGGTTACTACTACTCACTAGAACTCCAGGATATACCTCTTGAAGCCAGTCACTTCAACTGACTCATGATCTTAACCATTGAAATTACTATAATATCCACAAAACCCATTTGATATTAATGTTATTTAAAACATTTTAGAGAAGAATTCATTAAACTTGAAATCTTCGATTTAATTGTACTTGCACCTACAAGGGTTTTTGATCATTAGGTATATTTATATTTCAATGGTTGAAATAATGTGTCATGGCGTAATTTCGTGGATTGGTTGATGTTAGACATTAACACTGTTGGATGCCGGCTCAGTGGTCTAATGGTTAAGCGCTCGAGCGCGAGATTGTTAGGTCCTGGGTTTGAATCTCGCGGGCCACTGGGTCGTGGATGTGCACTGCTAAGGATTCCCATACTAGGACGAGACGGCCGTCCAGTGCTTCCAGGTTTCCAATGGTGTCCTAGCTGAAACGGACTCATGAATTCAACTATTGAAATTGCCACAATCTCCACAAACCCACGTTCTGAAAATACATAATTGACAAATTTTAGTTTCAGTGTTCAAATAGTTTTTTCACGGTAACAGGTAACTTATTGATCAACTAGTTAAAAATATTGCTACTACTAATGACAATAGTACTTCTACCTGTTAACTCAATGTCAAGTAGATGAAACTGAGGGCACCTTTGAACTTGTGAGATTACTTCAAATTGAACTCGCTTAACACCATTAAACCAGTACTACCTAAAACTGAATAAGCCAACAATCTAATGTGTTATTTTTACTTGTCAATTAAGGTCTTCACAACAAATTAAGTTGTCAATTAAGTATTTTTTTAGTGATATCCATGAGTAACTTCATATACGACTGGAAAATGTTAATACATATTTTCTGTCCCGGTGATTTTTTAATATATCGTGATCTAATATTATCATAAATAGATAGTTATCTTATCATCAATATCCAGTTGGCTAACTTTACCGAACATGATTAATCGAAACAGTTAATTTATTAAGAAATGATTTTTAAAAATATTGAAACTTTGCAGGTAGGTAACTCTTCAGAAAATAAGATAACTTTATAGATATTCAGTAACTAAGCTAACTTTCTTATTCTTATCAGAGATTATTAGCTGAAGGCGTTTGGTCAAATAATCTGATCATGTCTCGGCATAACCCACGTAAAACTTCGCTCCCCTTTTAGGTATTAAAGTTTATATTCATATGTTCATCCACCACTTTCGACGTTCAAATTTAATATTCCAATCAACTGTCATATTTTATGCCCAGGTTGTCTTTAGGACAGATCATTTTCTAGACGTACTAATACTGATTTCAACATTCATTTCTGTCGTATTCAAAGGATTGATTTATGGAGAAAATTAATTTAAATTAATTAATTCAGTTAGAAAACTCAAGATGAAGAGGGTGTTATAAATGATATTGAAGAAGAATTGATTTTTATGATATTTACCTCCCCCTCCCATATACTCAAAGAACTCGATAAAACGTATGTTCAACAATGGTAGTTTATCGAAATATATTATTGACGGTGTTAACCACCCTCACATACATAGTGTTATGAGGACCACTGTTAACACACTGCTCAGTGATCCGAATTGAGAGGAGTGGAATATGGAGGAAGGGAATTAGTGTTCGAAGTTGTGACCTATTATAGATTAAAAACTGAGTATATTGTAATAATGTTAACTAGTATCTAAATTAACAGAATAATTCACTGAAAATTGTGTTAATAACACAAATTGATTAGAGCTGAAAACGTACAATGATTATCGTGAATTTCTTGAAAATCATGGGGTTTAGTCCAATATACTGCATCGTAATTGTATCAATGATGGGAGCTTATCAGTTAGAAATGTTGCGGATATCCACTACCATCTGACTTGTAAATAAACGTTATATATATTCTATTCTGTTCCCAGAATTATCAATAAAATGTACTATTTATCAATATTGAGTTTATAACTGAACCAGTTTAATCCCTATATATAAAAATGTAAGATTGAACTTACTTACTTACGCCTATTACCCCTCGTGGAGGAGCATAGGCCGTCCACCAGCATTCTCCATCAAACTCTATTCTGGACAATACTTTCTATTTCTTGCCAGTTGCTATTCATCTCTTTGAAATCTGCTTCCAATTCCCGACGTAATATGTCCCTTGGTGTTCATCTTTTTCATTCCCCTTCAGCATTCCAAGTTAGCTCTTGATGTAGTTTGATGATTTCCACAATATATGTCCCATCTACTTTCATCGTATTTTCTTAGTTTCCTCTTCAGTCGAAAGTTGGTTTATTTTCTTCCACAGTAGGCTGTTCCTGATAGCATCCGGTCAACGGACATTGAATGTCTTATAAATACCTGTATTTTTTTATGATCGTTACAGTCGTTTTGCAGGTTTCAGCTCCTTACGGTGGAAGTGTCGTGGTGTTCTAATTTTGACGTTGGTTGACAGCTTTTTTTGTGTTCCATATGTTCTTCGACTGTAGGAATGCTGTTCTTACTTTGCTAGTCGTTGCCTTTACGCCAACATTGGATCCTCTTCGTTCATCGATGATGCTGTCCAGTCACATGGAAGTTACTAACTCCTCCAGAGCTTCTCCATCAAGTGTTATTTGACTGATATTCTCCGTGTCGTATTTGAGGATCTTGCTTTTCCCCTTGTGTGTGTTGAAACCTACTACTCTAAGAGGTTAGACATAGTGTCCACTATCTTCTGATGTCTAGCAATTAGAGGTTGTCGGCAGGAAATTTTTTTAATCTAGGTTTCATAGTAGTGATCACTGGTACACAAGGCGTAACACTGTTAGTCATTGTCTGACTGTGACATCAACTATTCAATACAGAAAACTCAGTTTGTACTTAGTATTGAAGAAATTGAAGAAAACCATTGGCGAATTACTGAATAGCGGTAACTAGAGATGTGCTTGTCTAGTTCATTTAATGTTAAATGAATTCTATCAAGTCTAAGTAACCTTCTTAGACGTAGTAGACATTCAGTAAGAGAAACAGAAATCACTCTTTATGCAACTTTATACTGTCTACAAGTTTTATATTCAACCCTGTGGAAATCGATGCTACTTGTGAGATTGGAACCCATATTACTCAACGATTTCATAGACTGTGAAACTGAACTATTTAAGCATTTGACTGATTTCCTGTACAAGTGAAGTGTTTACATCATTTATTCAGTCTCTAATATATTGACTGATAATGACTGTTTCGAAAATAGTTGATTATTGACAATCACCGTTCCACCTTTTTAAAATGTTCTACTGAATTATCTGCAAACAGTACATTATTCCACTAGTGCAATTATTTACCAGAATTATTATGACATTTACCAATGATTATACAGTTATAATGTTTCATTATGAATTGGAATCTTTTAAAATCGTATCGAATTCAATTGTCCTCATGATCTATATAGTAAGTTTTGTTTTTCTCATAATATCAACCTGAAAATAAAGGAAACACTCAAAATACAGTTATCATGGTAATACTCATTGTAGCCTGCCTTTTTTTTTGTTCTCATGATTAGCACATATTAATGATGATAGATTTCATAATATCTAACATGTATTTCACCCCTTTCAACTATTTATTATTTAAAATAACTCATTAACTTGATAAATTTATATAAATCTTAATATTAATCATTATCAATGTTATTTTTGGGTAAGAAGTTATTATACAACTAGGTTATTAAATCATATATATATATCTATTGTAATAAACCACCCCCTACTAGGACTTATCAAGATTCTGAATGGTCAATATCATATCATTATACCTACCACATAGTTTATATCAAATATCTAAATGTTAATTGGTTAACGCGATAAACAAATCTACCAATTAGAGTAAATGCTTTCATGAACACACAATTCAAGATAAATCATTTAACTTATTTGATAATGTAAGGTATATATATATATATATTGGTTATATGTATCCCTTCATGTATTCATTGTATGTATGTATGTATATTAATGTATAATATTTGTATGTATGTTTATTAGGTATGTGTCAGTAGAATGATTTGATATTTGATGATAACTTGGTTATTTTTAAGGTGAGAGAGATAAAAAGGGACGGACATGTATTTTATAGTATACTTAATATCATTCATTGGAATAAGAGAATCTCATCTCAGCTGATCTACACACATACATGCTGTAAAATCTACAAAAATATATGCATATATATATATTAGATATCAGTATTATTAAAATAAATTCCCTGTGTATTGGGTTTACATTTCCTTTATTTCTTCTGGCATTTATCATTCATAGTTCTATTCTTTTGTGATATCGTGGACGTATGCTAATATACATTTGGTTACTTGTATTCTCTGTTTAACATATCTGAAAAGATAATAATAAGAAGTTGGTTTGTTCAACGGACATATTTATTTATATATACATTCATCAATATAACATTTATTTAAAATATCATGGATAATTCCATGGACGATAATAATATCACGAATTCTCAAATGATTGATATGACCGAAACAACAACTATGAAAACAACTACTACCAATTATACTAATCCTATTGAACCAACTGTAATCAATACTACTGATAATAATAGTAACAATAATACTGGTATTTCTTTTCAGCATTCTAGAAACATTATTAATGAAAAAACTGATGATGATAATATTAAGGCTGATAACGTCGATAATGATGATGACGATCGTAATGATGATCAGAGTAAAACTGTAATTCATATACTACGATGTAAACATTGTAATTTCGAATCAATATTACGTTCACGTTTCGATAGACATTTACCATGTTCACAACAAATGGACAGTTATCAATTATATACATGTTCAATATGCTTTACCAGTTCAACATCAAAATTAATTATGGATGAACATAGAAGAGTACATCATTTGAATACCAATAAAGTAAGTCTATGAAATATAAGGTGATTTGTAAGGATCATACATTGTTTGATTAATATGTCATAACTTAATGATCCGGTGATATATTTGTAATTTCAATAGATACATTAATGCATGATGGAATGATGTTAAATGGTGTTCTTTATTAGGGAAATACCTCACAGCATAGATATGCACACGCGCATACTATCGCACCAAGTCTCATAGTGATTATTAATTGTTGAATAACAATCAATGTGAAGTTTATCTAGAACTTAATTTAATCAAATAAATCTAATCCCATTACAGAACAGTAACAGTTCTCACAATACACTTTCATGACAAATGTCAACTATCAAGAAACTTGCAATAAATAAAGTTTTCTATTCGATTCCCTTCAAACTCTTGATGTTCAACATAAATGAACTGAGAGTCTTAATGCTTTATTAAATTTTTCGGTCAGACATTGATTTATCTGTTTTGATGACCACGATTAAGACTATTACACTGTTTCGGTCAATTTTACTTCAACGGTAATTACATCAAATAACAATACACTAGTAAATAAATAATCTTCACATATTACTTATAAATGGTAAGTAGAGTTAATAAATAAGTGACAAAGAATACTTAACATAGATTTTCATCTAATGGATAGAATTCCCACTCTAAATATATTTGTTTAACTAGTTAGATAATAATCACTAGCCTTTGTAAACATCTATACATACTATAATGACATAAAGTTCATTGATTACATTTAACTATTTTTGCAAATGGGGACTCCCATCAAGAAACTTTAATAAATCTTATCATTAATGAAGCCTCACATATTATTCTCTTAAGTAAGAGTTTTACAAATAATCATACTTATATAATGTGAAATGATTATTGATGGAGAAGTGTATGAATGTTTAGATATGTTGATAGTGAAATAGTTGCTCACCGATAAGATTGGATATTTGGTCGTGTATATATTACTATAGTTAATTCATTGGATTTCGCTTCAGTAGTCCAACTGTAGAGCGTCTATTGTAATTTCATCTCATTGAAATGGTTATGGTTGTACACTGGTATGAAGTTCCACATTTAACGTTAAATAACTACCGGTCAATAACCTTTTTTCTTCAATGATTGTGAAATTAACAAACTAGAAGATAGTTGTACATTAACGTGGACCAATCTAAGTCAGACATGTAATCATTTTAATAAAAACTGAGTGATCTGAATTTTGAGGGGCTAGGTTGAGATGTGAAGTTCTAGGGTTCGACCCCTAGTAGGTTCATGTGTTTACACTGTTGAGGAGTCCTCTGTTACAATAAAACATCTGTTTAGTAGCCCCTTGTTTCCAATAGTCAGCTAATTAATTATTTTCAAAATATGCAGTCACAATACATCATAAAAATAGCATAACTTACAAAAAGCCCTATTTGATCTTCATTAAAACTGGTTTTTACTACAGCTTCAAATCATCCGTAAAAAACTAATTTTAATTATCAATTCATACAAATACTGTACACGTGTTTTATCTTAAATATAACTTGGAACACTGCCACTGTTACCCTCACACTACTACTATTCAGTTTCATGACAAAATTACCTCTCTATACAGTATAATATCATTGTTATGGAATAGAATACTTATTTATCTTTACACCCTGTCAATCATATATATATCAATGCTACGAGCTTTTGCAAAATTTTGAACCTGTTTGTATGTTTACACACACCACTCACTGATTGACAAATAGAGAACAAAATGTACATTAAAGAAGAAACACATTTATCCACGGAATGTTCATACAATAAATATAATTGATACCAAGTTATTATCAGTATAGGGTTGTGACGATTGAGTTCATGAATCGATCAATGCTAGACCACCATTGAAAACCTAAATGTTAAGCATTTACGCGCGAGGCCGAAGGTCATTGGTTCAAGCCTCGCCACCGAAGTCGTGGAAGTGCACTGATGAAATGTTCTATACCAGGGCGAAACGGCCGTCCAGTGTTTCCAGGTTCTTAAAGGTGGTCTAACACTGATCGGTTCATTTAGTCAGACGTAAATTATTATTTGTAATCGGTCCGATCTTTTTTTCGTTCATTTACTATAAACCACCCTCATCAATGTATGTTCCATATTACATAAGAAGAAATAAATAATCTTAGTATTGCAAAGTTATGAATTCGTTTTCTTTGTTTTCTGATTGAGGTGTTTTGATGCAACTTAACATAAAAAATTATCAGGTTTAGAAAATAACGTTCTCCAAATTCTAGTGTTGTTTTCTCTGAATAAATAATAATAACTGGATAGCTTTCATTACCGTTATGAGAAATCTTATATAAGTATGTATTATGTATGTATATTGTATAGAACTGAGTTTCTAAATTATTCCACAAGAATCAAATCAGTTCGTTCTAAAAGCGATGTATTATGACAGGTTGATTTTATAGATTTAGTTATCTTCATTTTTTCTTGTATTCAAGTAAAGGAGAGTACTCTATTGATCTATGACTATGCGGTTAATTTATTTTTATTGTATGAATTAACAGATAGGGTCTATCTTGATGTAGCTATTGAGTGCCGAATAATGTGAATGTTATGTTTCTAAAAACACTCTGAGACTCTTAGAACAACTAAGAGGTTAACTTCTACATCAAATAGCCACTGATAATGTTATTCAATGAAAGTTCAAAGAGTCCACACTAACTTTAAATATTCTCTAACATTTCGAAAGTCTTTCAAATATATGTTAAAAAGAATGATCGTTAATTTGCTCGATCGAATAAGTGATATATGTATTGATAGATAAGAATACAAGAATTAATTTCTAGAATATATAACTTAGATTTTATTTCAGTGTTTTTTCTTTGGCGGTTAAACTGCTCCATTCATGGTATCAGAAATACATTACATAATATCTTGGTAAAATCTGAGAACCAAACAGTAAATACTTCATTTACAAGATATCCTTCAATTGTCTTAGATTTTATTGTTCCTTCATTTCCATATCAATCACTCTCTGTTCTCGTTCTCTTCTCGAATTCTTGAACCTTCTGCCTCCAGACATTCTACTTTCAGTTGGTTATACATACTACTTATATCTGTCGACATCAGTAGCACACGACACAGCAGTATTAATCGTAAATTTAATGTATAATAATATAACTAATTAAACATTTCAAATGTCATGCTAAAATAATGATTTATAAGTAGGAAACTTGTGTAAATTGTCAATCAAATGATTATTGTATTTCAATATTAAACTCATGATAAAGAGTACTCAAATAATAGACTATAGTGAGTGTAAATTAGCAATATATGCTCTACTGTATATTTTACTTATGGCTGAAGTTAGAAACGTAAACTTTTGAATGTCAACCAATCGGTTTGAAAGTTTGGTGTTTATCACATGACATGAAGACTTCGGCTTCGGCCTCCTAATTCGGATTTGGATGAACACTTCCGAAGTGTCCTGCACTAGGGAAGAAATATCTATCTAGTGTTTCCTCGTTTTCAATAATTGTTTAATTAATATCGTTATATGGTGTGGACAGGTTTCTTCTAGTTATGAAGGTCTATTTCAATACTGAATGATCGGAATTGGCTCGTTTTCCGAACCAATTCTAATAACATCCTAAGACGATGAATTAAATAACATGTAGAATGTTCTATGATGAAGTCATGACGAATCAACAAATCACTCATAAGGATCAGGTATTTCTTATGTTATGCTAGTATTTCATAAGCTGATAAATCTATTGCTTTTTCACCAGAAAGTATAGAAATCACTTGGTTAGCCTTTATTACATATATTCAATTCACCCCTAATTCATTATTTTAAAATTGTTATACCAGCTGATAACAGAAGATAGAAAATGTATATAGTTTATAGTAACGATAGATGTTGGTTGGTTATATATGAAATATCACTGAATAACTTTAACTCTTAAAATGATGATAATACTTATCATTATTTATATTTAAAACTTAGCTATAAGTATGACTACACAGTTGTCGTCACGAGTCAAGAATGACTGTAAAACTGAACATGGTAACTAGAATATTTTTAATAACTAAGTTATAAGTCATTTGAAATTTCTTTTTTTGTTTCTAAGGGTTTCATGATGTTCCACGAACACATGGATTCAGACTTTGTTCTAGTTAGCGTTTATCACCATGGCGTATTTGAAATCTTGAAGGAGATGAATATTCTTTGTGGAATTGAAATTAGGAGTTACCTAATGTCACAGTTTCATATATATATATATATATATATATATACAGATGTGCACTCATACACATCCATCTATTGAGACTCCAATCATTTGGACTTATCTTTCAGATTCAGTTTTGAGCATTTGAGTAATACTCGATCCTATTATGACTAAAAAACATGCATAAAATAAGAAATTACAAACTAAATGTAAGCCTCTTTTGTTCGAGAGATTTCGGAATCATTAATTTAATTTATAGGTAGTATTTTAAACGATTTGATTTTAGTTAGGGTACTAGTGAAAATTATGAAGAATTGAACGGTTATTTTGCATTAATATAGTAGTTTAAGTTCATGATCTAACCACAGATCTAATTCGAATCCTTTAGGATTAACAGAATCCTCTTAAACCTTAAACCACCAAGTAGACATTTAATAATCTACGTTTTTAACAGTCCATCAGTTCATAGTGTAAAGTAAATTTTAATTTAAGGGCATTGTTGACAACTGTTTCACTTTTAACATGTTTCAACTTCTTCCATCATGAAATCTCAGTAAAGTTTCAGGAAATTTTCTCGAAGTATGTCACCTGTGAGCATATGATGGTTATTTTGTTAGAGGGGTTTTAATGAAATAGATCGATTCTTTGATGGTTGATCAATTATCAATCTTAATACTTGAATTCATGAGTTCTTTCAAATAGTTCATTATTCGAATTTCTATACAAAAGAAGACCATAGAATAATCACGTGCTCACTAGTGACTGGCTTCAAGATGAATTTTCTGAAGTTCTAGTGAGAAGCAGTGACCAGTGGAGTCCAATCCGTGTCGCGTAGAGGCATATATCTACCTCAGACAATAGATAAATGGTTACGCAAGACCATGACTCGACTAAAGTTAGACATTAGCACTGTTGGATGCCGGCCGGCTCAGTGGTCTAGAGGTCAAATATTGCCATCCGAGACCGAAGGTCCTGGGTTCTAGTCCGGCATATGGGATTGTGAATGTACACTGTTGAGGAGTTCCATACTAGGACGAAACGGTCGTCCAGTAATTCCAGGTTTTCCATGGTAGTCTAGCTTAGATTGACTAATGGAGGCAATAATTTAAGTTATGCACTGCATAGTCTGGTATTATACTAATAATTGAACATGTTAAATTAAAGCAAACAGATTTAATGCATACTTTTCTTTATGTTTGATTGTTTCATCTTTCTTTAAGTAATATACTACTTATATCAATCATTCTTTATGTTTATTTAACTTAGATACAATCAATTATCAATAGATATCACGTGGTACAAGTTTTTTCTATGATTTATTGTAACAATTCCAATAGATGTATATATGTATATAAATAAGTATCTATCGAAAATAATTTTATCACCGTCAATAACAATAACATTAAAGGTATTCAATGTAATTTATTTATTTACTTATTTATTTATTCGATTGATTAATCGATAAATGAATGTATTTACCATTTTTCCAAAAGGCTAATTGTTGTTTATTCATATCAAGGTAATTGTATGGCGGTTTTGTGTATTATTATTAGTATTATTATTATTATTAGAATCAATAGTAGTATTAGGAGTATTTGTAGTAGTATTAGTATTGATGATAATAATGGTAACAGTATGTGGAGTTTAAAATTATTCAGAAAAAACAGCACAAAACTTCTCATTTAAAATGATTGTTCTAGGTTATCAAAGGCACTGTACTGAAAATGATCAGTTTCTAATTAGTCATTTTCACTACTACTACTACTACTACTACTACTACTACTACTACTACTACTACTACTACTACTACTACTACTACTACTACTACTACTACTACTACTACTACTACTACTATATATATATATATATATATATATCAGTGTATAGTATAAAAAACTATTTGTTTTTATTCCATTCATTTGATACCTTTCACCTAATAAACTATTAATCGTGTGATGCCACAGTATAGATTCGAATTTATCTGTTTATCTGTCTAGTGATTTTGGTATGAGTTTAATTTACCAGGATATTTTTTTGTACACATCCATTAGATAGATTCTTGATCAATTATTAACAAATAGAATATTACGCTAAACATGATTAAATATAGTTTAGTAATCCATCCGTTTACAGTTAACCTCGTAGATAAACATTTAAAAAATGTATGATTAGACAATGTATGCTTTGCAGTGCCTACTGATGCATTAACGTCCGAACATACACTCTCGTGATATCAGTGCTGACTGAATACAGAACACAACTCAGTTTTCTTCTGTAGATAGATAGATAGATAGATAGATAGATAGATAGATAGATAGATAGATAGATAGATAGATAGATAGATAGATAGATAGATAGATAGATAGATAGATAGATAGATAGATAGATAGATAGATAGATAGATAGATAGATAGATAGATAGATAGATAGATAGATAGATAGATAGATAGATAGATAGATAGATAGATAGATAGATAGATAGATAGATAGATAGATAGATAGATAGATAGATAGATAGATAGATAGATAGATAGATAGATAGATAGATAGATAGATAGATAGATAGATAGATAGATAGATAGATAGATAGATAGATAGATAGATAGATAGATAGATAGATAGATAGATAGATAGATAGATAGATAGATAGATAGATAGATAGATAGATAGATAGATAGATAGTTTCTATTTGTTTATTTCATCTATTTACTTATATCAGTCATAAAATTTAAGATATTTTGGATTCATTTCATTAACATATTTTTTAGAGAACACTAAACATCTCTCTCTTTTTTTCTCAGTAAATATAACTATCCCTTGAATAATGAACTGTTCAATAAGCTGATAGTATTTATAATACTGGAAATTATAATGGAATGTTCAAAACGTATTTTTATACACGAAAAACAGTAATAATAATTAAATATTTCAATTATCCGTTAATAAAATCAAGTGTTTTAATTGTTTTAATCGTACACTAACTACTACTTATATCGCAAAAAAAACAAAACAACATAGATATGGGCAGTATCATAACTGAGATAGTATGACTGTATTGTTATGATATTTGTTTTGTGCATTGGATGTATGTTGTTTCGGCAATGAATGAGAGATAAGTTGAATTATTATTATTATTACTTTGTTGGTTTCGAGTACTGAACATTAAAATAACAAAAGTTTTATATTTTCAAACAAGATAACATGGGAATGTGTTGTCTGTCCGTCTGTCTATCTCTCTCTGTTTCCCTTTGTATATGTGTGTACGTGTGTATGAATCTATATGTATGTTGAACGTCGACTATTCAATTTTTTGTTTTGTTTTCATAGAATGAATGAATCCAATGTGAAGAATGAAACACAATAATAACGATAAAAAAAATTTGAAGAGGTTTCATTTTTGATTCACAATTTATTTCTATTCAAGAAGTACGATAAAGAGAATAGGTGTAGTGAACATTCACACCATAGATCTTAAATTTATTACCAATTTTTTGTGTGTGTTTTGTTTTTTTTACGTGATGAAATTGTAAGGGAAAGATTGGTTGGGCAGTAATAATAAAGACGGTATCCGAATGGAGTTTATTCAGAAAGATCGTTATTCTTTTTATTGGATATATATATGCATATATATATATATATATATATATATATATATATATATATATATATATATATATATATATATATATATATATATATATATTATGACTGATGATGGGTTATTTAAATATTTATATTTTTTTCTATGTTTATTACAATAAAAAAAACACTTAAAATGTAAACCGAAAAGAGAAACTTACCAATTCCATGAAGTATACCGTTTATAATTAGTGTGGGAAGTGAATGTGATACTCTAAAACTTATCTTATCATTGATACCACCATACTGTCTTACTCCCCTTGGTAGGGGGCAAAATTTCGTTTAATGTTAATTTTGATTATTATTATTATTATTATTTCGGTATGAAAAATGTTTTAAACACTACAAAAGTTAATTTAATGACTATCGAAAACAACTTTAAAAGATGTAATCTTCAACGAAGTATAGTTAAATGTCTAATTTGTTGGCAGGGAATAAGTCTATTCATATTAAGAGTATGATTATTTATACATTTCTAATTTATTGTAGAATTATGTCTGGTTATGTACAATTTTAAAGTGATGTTATGCTGTCAAAAAGAAAATACATAATATATATTATTAGTTTGGATGATTACTGAGAAGTATCTGATAAGATTGATTTCATTTCAAGTTGCCATGTACTTTAAATAATACTAATATTCCTACAAAGATCAGAGAACTCATTTCTGTTTTGATGAAAACTACCTGAGACAATAACGAATATTTGTTGCCTAGTTATAAAGTGAATGAATTATGAATCAAGTAACATTTCCTTACATGAAATCTAATTTTTAAATGATGTTGTTATCGTTGATAAATATCATTCACCTGGTCGAAAAGTAAATATATATAGTTTGACTCCTGATAGAGATGAATCAGTTGTCAAGATGGATCACTAAATGACATGAATCAATACAATTAATAGTTAAAGAATACAATTGTCAGTCATCAAAACATAAGTTTAATTCATTCACTTCAACTATAGACTGTTAAATAGTATTATTAAAATTCAAATGAAAAGAAAACAATGTGGTTCGAAGACAGTGAAACGAATTTCTACATGGTAATTGTGAGAGATGCTCAAACTTTATATCATAGGCTAGTCTCAGTTAGACAACCATTACTGGCGGTGTGGTATTTACTAACCAATAGGATTGGAATTTGATTAGTCAATATGATGAATTTAGAAATTTAAACGAACAGATATCGATGAAGTTATCTTAAGGTTGGTAACGCACTCCAAGACCCAAGTATCTTCTATTCAATCCATAAGGGGTTTGTGGGTTCGAACTGTGGACGGGTCTTATACGAGAATAAAGACGTTATCCAGTGCTTCTTGGCTTTTAACGATTTTTAAAATATTCATACAAAAACTCGTTAGAAAAGGAACGCTTACTTCTGTTGTCTTATTAGTGTGATTATCATTGTTATTACTACCACTAACACGGATCGTACAAACATAACTTCAAGCAAATACTGAATGTCATAAATACCAAAGCAAATTCGTCGAATGTTAAAATAACGTTTATTCGCTCATTTTAGATCTACCATTCATCCAAAACAATTCTTATTTTTAATATGTAATCTGATCAGAAGATAATACACTAGTAAGACTTAATTATGACAATAAAAGTCATAGATGATGGTTACTTAATAGTAGTAAAAATGATATCAGTCAACTCGTTAATTTTCAAACTACTTATATTGTCAATAAAATCATGAAATTGTTAGGTTTAATCCCTGATGGTATGATATGGTTTGTTATACTAGGGATGAAACATCTATTTATTTTCTCTTTAACCTCAACGGATCTTTAGTTGAAGTTTATCTATTATTATTATTAACTCACTGCCAGGTTCAATTTCATATTCTTAGGTTAAAGCTACACTAAATGTGGGGGCTATCGATACTACCAGCTTGCCTAAATCGAACTAGGTAGGGCTGAGTTTAAACTTGAGACTTAATGGCTAATAGTCAGACGCTTTAACCACTAACTCGTCACTTCATCTGTAATCTCAATCGAATATAATCTTCATACATCTTTTATGCTAATTATATAATTGATGTGTTTAATCAATCAAAAAGTGAACTGCTATTATATTTTCTAAATTTCGATCTAAGATAAGAAAGTGATGAGAAAAAACCATTTATCCCATTCATTACTTGACTTTAGGTGTCATGTTACCAACCCACCAATGAATGAAATTTTAATAGTTGTTATTTTAAGTTAAGTTATTAAAAGGAAGATTTTTCATTATAAATAATTGGTATTAAGTAATAGTAGTATGAATTCCCATGAGTATTATATCTGATATATTTTATTCCCTACTATATCTGCTATTTGGTGCCAATCCCTTAGAGTCAAATTAACCTCCAGGTGTTTTTTCTATTGTTACATAAAGATATAATGACAAGTTACAAGTTGTTATCACAGTTGAATTCGATTTTTAAAGTCAATGAAATATGATCAGGACATAATTATACTGTAATATTTTGTGATCGCTTTTCTTCCCCGATCTCCCCCCCCCTGTATGTGTATTTGTGTCCCTGATACAAATGTATGTATTAGGGAGCTCAAAATTCTTTGATCGGATTAGAAAAGGAAAGAATTGTTCTTTACTAAACATAATCCCCTTTAAACAAGGTGAAATATTATCGTGAGTTATGTGACCGATAGAATAAAACAACGTAGTGACAGATATACACGTATACACAGGAATACAAATGTACATATTTAAACTAAAGATTTTTAGTTATCATGACAACCATGCAAATCACTGGTAATTACATAACTTTTGATTGCTGCTTTTAACTGTTGCGATGATGTCATTAAAAATCAAGTGTAACCGTTAAGATTCAAAGTGATCCATGCGTGTGTTTGTAAGTACGCAAAACTTACAGGCACAATGAAAAAAAAAACTTATGAAGTTTAAATAGTTTTCACGAAATCCAAACGTCGTTACCAAGGCAGTAATGTCGGTGAATTCTTTGGTAAAGAAAGATACTACTAATTAGATCAGTCTCATTTGACAACTATTGGTATATAACACATGTGAAAAGAAACAAGTTTCCATCAATAATCAATTCAGTGTAAATTTGCACTGATCCATTTGTTTGCATGAAGCTAACTAAATACATATATCGTTCATCATCTTGATTTCTTCCTAGAATTCCAGAACATTGAACAATCTAACTTAACAAACGATAATCCAGGTTATGTGTTCAGGAAGATATTTATCTTTGAATTCATACTTCGACAATATTTATAAGTTTAGAGCACAATAGATTGTTATAACTGTTAATATTATACAGAATTCTTATTCATTATTAAAATAATATTTCTTTCATCTCCACATTTGGATTAAGGACACTCTCATAGTTATTATGTTCAGTTTAAAGATAATAAATTTCGCACGTTTTAGACCAACTATTTAATAACTATATAGTTAAACTTCAGATCAGAACTTAATAGTGTCTAGCAGATCTTCGACAACTTTTTTTAAAATTCTGTCATTAAACAAACGTATGAAATGATAATCGTGATGAATGGTGAAAATATTAAATTTTAAGTTATCATAAACACATAAATAAACAAAGGATACAGAAGCTTCTAAGTTTCATCTTTTATAGACATTGGATGATATTATTTAAATATTTTTAAATGAAGGCCAAAAACAAAAATACCCATGTCTAATCCTTCTTACTTTACCCCCACTCTTCCTTATGGATATTACTTTGTAATAATCGACGAATAACATAGAATGATATATGTAACATATTGATTATTTCAACAGTTGAGGTCATGAGTCAATTGAAGCTAGACCACCATGGAAAACCTGGAAGCACTGGACAGGCGTCTCGTCCTATTGTGGGACTCCTCAGCAGTGCGCATCCACAACCCCGCCTCATGGAATTCGAACTCAGGACCTATCGGTCCTATTATTTAAAAAAAAACTATTTTCATTTGATTTCCATATTATTGTACACATTGAATGCGTATTCAGTTTAAATAAAATCATGTAAGGCGGATTGTTGAATTCGAATTTTTTGTGTACTAACATCAATGATACATGTATACATATATCATTTCATAAAAAAAACACAATAAATATCAGATCGATAATATATTTAAATCTTTATGATTATTAATCATGATATGTTGCTGAGAGGGCTATTGAGCAAGTAAGCAACTAAGTGAGTGAGCGCGAGAGAGAAAGTGTACATTGATTTTTTTTTGTATTGTAAAATAAGTTCAAAATGTGTCTTAACTTGATAAGTAATAAATTAAGTAATTATATATATATATATATATATATATATATATATATATATATATATATATATATATATATATATATGGATACTTTTACATGAGGATATCATACAAGTATGCATTCAATATATTTATTTATCTATTTATTTATTATACTTATAACATGTCTATGCATGTTATTTATGGTATTGTTCATTTTAAAAAAATGAGATACTCTACTCATATTATATTGTTCTTTAAATATTTGTACAATGGATGATGATGATGATGCTTTGGATGATGATGATGATGCTTTGGATGATGATGATGATGATGCTTTGGATGATGATGATGCTTTGGATGATCCTGATGATGATGATGCTTTGGATGGTGATGATGATGATGATGAAATGGATAAGTATAACAATTCTGGCATATGTGTAAATATTAATAAATAATTAAGTGGATAACGCGATGTCGTTCGAAGTGAACAGTACTGGGTTCGAGTCCCAGAGTGACCATCAACTCTGAGATACAGGTGAATCCAGCCGACAGATCTCAAATAAGACGAAACGTACCTCCTGAATTCTGCCCCTTATAAAATCTTACATTACCTGCATAGTTACACGTATATTATGTATTTACGTTCAGATGATCACATATAAACACAAACCTATATACATGAATATTTGTGAAGTTCAATTTGAATCCCTATCTATTCGATATAGAATTTTATATACTAAAATATACATTCTAATTTTCGATCCGATTAGTTAATTAATGATGGGCTAATAATATTTATCATGAGTTGAAATATTAATGTCAGTCATAGTTTTAACAAATGAGAATAATAAATATATTCTTGTATGTCATCTATTCAACTTGGTTACATGTATAAACAATTCATACATTCCTACGTAGGTAAATCCACATGTTTAATGTTTGAATCATTATTAATAGTATTAATATTTTGTTTTAAATGTTACTTTATATTGTTTTTTTTAATCTTTAAATATACAAAAAAGTAGTACGGATATATGCATTCATATACGTTTATCTTCAGCACGTTTCTTTTTCTCTACAAAAAAAAGAGAGAGTTATTAAGTAAATACGCAAAATGAGTAAACAATATATAGATATATAGATATGTATATGAAAGCACACATTAATATCAACATATATATCATGAACAATTGAAAATCGTAAATACATAAACCGATAAGCAATCTGTGTGCACGTATACACTCCCACACAAATTCACTTCGAAATATCACGTATACCCAGAGTTTGCACAGACCTACATGAGAATATATATATATATATATATTGAAGAAAATAATCGATAGTGTAT
This sequence comes from Schistosoma haematobium, assembly GCF_000699445.3. Classification (NCBI taxonomy): domain Eukaryota; kingdom Metazoa; phylum Platyhelminthes; class Trematoda; order Strigeidida; family Schistosomatidae; genus Schistosoma; species Schistosoma haematobium. The sequence continues at coordinate 40,965,700 of NC_067197.1, read as the reverse complement.
TAAAGTAACAAGTTTAAACATTATATCATCATTATTACTATTATTATTTTCAGTAGTTGAAATCATAAGTCAATTGAAGCTAGACCACCATGGAAAACATGGAGGCACTGGACGGCCGTTTTTTCATATTGCAGGACTCGTCAGTAGTGCGCATTCACGATCCCGCCCCCTGTGAGACTCGAACCCAGGACCTGTCAGTCTCGCGTGCGAGACATTAACATCGTTGGATGCTGGCTCAGTGGTCTAATGGTTAAGCACTCGCGCGCGAGACTAATAAGTTCTGGGTTGGAATCTCACGGTGGGGGGGCATGGTGGATGCACTTTGCTGAGGAGTCCCACCATAGGACGAAATGCCCGTCCAGTGCCTCCGTGTTTTCCATGGTGGTCAGACTTCAATTGACTCATAATTTCCACTATCGAAATTACTAAAATCTCCACAAAACCCTTTCTGATATTATTGTTTTTAAAAAAAAATTATAATACAGTTTGCTGAGATAATGAATAAACAATACCTTTCATTACCATTATTACTAACCAGAACAATAGGATGTAACAATAAAAATTACAATCCTATTTAATTATTCTTAAAGTGTAAATATTTCGTTGATCCAAGTTTAGAAATGAAGATAAAATTTAAACGTTAAGTAATTGGAACTAATAGACAGGGCACCATGGTGCTATATCTCATGCTATTTTGGGATAAATTGTGCTTCCTGAGAGATTCGACCTTATGTCACCCATCTTTATAGTTTAAGATATTATCACTGACTGTTCAAGTGGTGAAGTACTTCCTTTGGGACAACTGATTGATCACTGAATAATCACCGATCAATTAGAAATTCAATCGTTTAATATATTGGACACTGAATTTATTCACTTATTTTGCCGTCAAAACGAAAATTAAATATCGAAATATTCTTCTAAAAAGTAGTAATGTAATAGGTATGACAATAATAATAATAATAAGATCGAATTTTCCAATGCCATATATTCTATCAAATATAGAGATAAGAAGGGAAATATACTGATAATTGTATTGTAATTCTGTCTGAATTTTGTAATCAATATGTTCTTGAAAAGCTGCCAACTTTATATTAAAGTATGTGAGTACATTATATTACATTGCCTCTCATGAGGCATATGTCACCTATCACGATTCTCTAACAAGCTCTGTGTTAAGTTCTCGTCTCTAATTGTTGTCAAGTACTGTTCGTTTTCTTGATGTCTGTCTCTGGCTTCATGCATTGTGATTTTGATTTGTCTCTTTCCCATTTGTCACTAGATATGCAGTTTAATGGTTTTATTAATATGATACCTGTTTACGTTTGCGGTGTTTTCCAGATCTCAACTAACAGATGATTTGTTCTCTGCTAGATACGATTGTTTTTTATGGTCTATGACTAGAGTAGGTTACACAGTTGAAATGACACCACTAAAGGCCAATAGAGAAGTTCTATTGGCTAAGAGTTCATCACAAAAACTGAAAGTCCTGATTTCGACCCCCGACTGTGGTTTGCGCGTGTCATACTAGAATGAAGCAGCTATTCAGTACCCTCAGGTATTCAATAATATTCCGTCTGAGACCAATATATGGTAAAGACAAACCACAAGTCAAACTAGTTTAGTTATGAATTCACTTGCCTACTATTTTTTGTAAAAAAGTAGACAATAACACAAACACTTTACCGTTGCCAACATCATCAACATTGTCATTAAGAATAGGTGATATAATTTGTTATCATATTTTTGGATTCCAAATATAATCTGAATAACTTTTCATAGAAGTAAAGACCGATGTCATTTAATTAGTAGAACACAGTATTCAATGGATAATGTTGAAAACGATATTTGGTTAACCTATATTTAATTCTATAGGGTACAATAAAAGTCACATCTTTAATACAGATGTGACTGGTTATGTACAACCTGTCTATTGTCTACACTCTGCAGGTGGTCCAATAAGTTAAATAATAGTCATTTAATCAATTTTAACATTCAGATATTTTTCAATCTGTCAACCTATTCGATCATCGATCGTAGTTTTACTCATAATAAATTATTCTTGTTCTCCCTTTTTCTTTCTTTTTTTTTCTCTCTGACTCTCTCTCCTTCTCTCCTCATATCATTCATCTGTTAACTTTCGAATATTTCTAAAGAAACCCTTTTATAGTTTACCTGTAATTATGTTGAATTTGTATGTACGTATGTGCATGATCGTTATGTCAAGTGGTTGTTGTCGGTTTAAACAAAAAAATTTCAACTGCTTTTATTCCACTTATTATATGCTTAAACAGATTAAATTTTCCTATAGAATAGTAATCGAAAGAAAAAGGATACGTTTGAATATCTTCTTTGAATTATCATATTGTCATCTAGTCTATAATCTACCTACCCATTATCTTGATCCACATAACAAGTTCATGATTATTACTATGATAGTAATAAATGAAACTAACAATAATTATTATTACCATTGTTATAGACACAGTAGTACTAGTAGGAAACTCTCATAATTGTACCTTGACACTATTGTGACCATGTGTTGCTAAGGCGATGGCAATTTAAAATTTTTGCCTCAATTGCCTCAAATACTATGGTTATAAATTCACGAGTTGAGCTTCTTAATCAAGAAAACGAATTTTTGGATAGAAATGATATTATGCCCCATTTGATTCGAATCCTTGTTTGTTCCACCTAAAACACTTTGGTAACATGAAAAATCAGTTGTCTGTAACGAGTTTCAGCTACCAATACATTGTAAGTCCAGTGTATCACAATACCACATCAAAATGGTTTCATTGCAGTATTTAGTAATTAGTCAATTTAAAATGAAAGTAAACTGTATTAAATAGAATTCGAGATCCGTAGAAGTACTAAATCATTCAGGTTTCATTGTAAACACATCTAGGCTTATGAATGTTACCATTCTAATACAGGACACGCGATTCCTATTATTTAGGACTTGTCAGTTGGATGTACTTGTAAAAAGAAACTGATCAATTACAGTATTAACACATCAAAGGTAAGATTCAAGCAGCAAATACAAATGAATTAGAAGCCAAGTAGTTTGAATTTTATTCTATCGTACTTGTGAATAATGAGAACTTCATTCATTATTATTTCATATAATGGTTAGTGATAATACCTGACTGTTTGAATGAAAAACAAATGGAACTGGTTTCACTACCTCAAAAATAAACAAAGAAGTTATTCAAAATAAACAATACCAGTAAATTTTTTTAAATGAAGATTGATTTGGTTTAATTGGTTTAATTCATTAAAGATTGATTACACAATTAGAATATTGTGGAAAACTGGGGAGTACTAGTGAGATGTCAAGTTCCAGCATGGAACTCCATAACAGTCCACATTCACAGCTCACAGTCAATGATTCGATTTGGGGGCATTCAGATCAGTGGAGTTCAACAATGTCCTATGTAAAACAGATATTAACGATCATAATGGATAATTACTGATTTGTATTATGAACTGAATGAAGTTCGAGAGTTTGATAACAACAAAATACGAGTTTTATGTACTGAGTTTTACTTTACTCAATGTATATAAACTCTAATCATACAACTACCACCACCACACCTACTACTACTCATACTATTACTACCACTACTACTAATGCTATCATCCATTTCCCCATTAACAGTGGAGTAAGTAGAATAAGGTTCAATCTAATAACCCAATAGTTGATGACCGGATGCTTCAACTTGCCCGAATCATCTCTTTAATTCCATTCAATGACTTCAACATTGATTCCTCTTGAAATTATACAAAAATCACTTTAGTAAACATTAAAACAATATTGTTTATTATTTCAAATCTTAAATTATAATCATCTTAAAATTTATTATTATTTGTATTAATATTAGTTGACTTTAATGAATCTAAAGATATTTTATAACCTCCCTTTTTGTTGTTATGATAATTACCTATTGGTTCATTCGTTTGTTTATTTGTTTGTTGTTTTTTTTTGGTTGTTTGTTTATTCTTCGTCAAAATACAAGCGCCAATATTTAAAAAAATAATTGTTTTTTTTTAAAAATAAATAAATAAACGACAGTAGTTTAACACTAACCAGTTCATCATTATTTGTCATTATAACTGTGGATGATTATTATCCCAACTCTTTCTTTTTTCTTTTACGTCCTCATTTCTTAGTCTAAACAACAACAACCACAACAATAACAAAAAAGATTATTTATGCGGTACCATTGAAAAATAAATAAATAATTTTAAAAAAAGAGCGAAAAGTAAAACGATTATCATCAAATTCAATGTTTCAATAGTTTTGTTGTGTTTATAGGTTATGCTGTAATAGATTTTATATTGTACACATAAATGAAATGCAACAGTATTTGAAATGTATAAAATGACTCTATCTAGTTTTAAACGAATTTTTTTAATTTTTCGCGGTGTTTTTTGTTTGTTTGTTTGTTCGCAATGATTTTCTCTAATTTAAATTTTGAAAATAAACAGAGTTACATTAGTTGATTAATGTGAAAGTTCATAAAGTAAATTGTATACATAGAAAAGACAAAATTATTATAATTCAATTGTTATTATTATTATTTATGGTAATTAGTGTTTGCTTATTTATTATTTTATTGTTTAAACACAAACATTGGTATAAGAAGGCACCAAATAGATATGCAATACATAAATCATACGATTTATGTGAGGGCTAAGATACTGAGTACGTGCCCAAACCGAAACAGGTGGTTTTCTTAGGGGGTCACACCTGGAGCCCTCGGTTTGAAGGTCTGATCCACAAGGTAGTGGAATAACTTCAGGAGATGCGGTCTCATCCTAGCCGGTGATCAATAACTGGTTCATACTCCATTTGTTTCCTTAGGATTATGGAGCCCATTTGCAACATTGGTTTGGACTGAGGGTTTTCCAACTCACCAAGATGGACTCTCCGTGTTCATCAACCCAGTTAAAGCGGCGGACATTCACTTTTCGTCCTCTCAATTTCGTAAACAATAGCCCCTTCACGAGAAGGCAATGAGTAGGACTTTCCTGGCAGTGGTTGTATGCACGTGGCCATGTGAGAACATTTCGAAAGGGAGAGTTGACTCTCCCCGCTCTCAGCTAGTGTTTGCTACACCTGAATAAATCATTTTATTGTAATTATTATGGTTATAATAATAATAATAATTAATATTATTATTATTATTATTATTATTTGACGAATGAGTTGTTTATTATAAACTATGAAGAGACGAAGTTATTTAAAGTATTAATCCATTATTCATTTTTCAATAATGCTAGTTATGCGACAGAATCTGTATCCGTGACTTCGTAGTGTTTGCACTTTATCAATATTCGATTTCTGTATTATTTCAAACATTTTCAGATTCCAGGTATCTTTTTATTCATTTATTAACTAAGACCTCTGTATAGGTGAATAATTTTCACTAGAGATTTTGTTCCAAGATTTAACTTTTAATTTATCAACATTTTTCCCCTCCAGGAAGCTTTCTGATGAGCTGCAGTATTATGTACATAGAAGATATATATATATAGATTTAGACGACTGAAATGAAATTCCCAATGAATATTTTATTTTTATATACATCATTCATTCACTAAGTTAGTGGAAAAAATGCTCGAAAGTGCTAGATAATAGAATTTTATTAAACATTGAAAAACGATTGGTTAACCTCAGACAGTTATAAATAGTGATAAAAGATGGTTAACCCAGGTTCGAACCTAAATATAGTGAACAATAACACGAGTGGGGACAATCGGATGTATTTGCCACGAAATTACAGAGCATCTCAATAAAATCTGAGAACCATATAGTAAATAGTTAATTTGCAAAATACCGATCCATCGTCTCAAACTTAAGTGTTCCTTTACAAATATCAGTCCATTGTCCCAGATTTCATTGTTCATGGATTTTCATACCAATTGCGTTCCGTTTCCGTCCTTTCCTTCTCGATCTTCTGCTGAAATACATTCTATGCCTGACCACTGTTATATACTAATTATGTGAATATAAGTAACCCACACCACAATATGACTCAGAATTGATTTTAATGACATATGTATTCAATATTCGACTTCTTTTATATATTATAAGTTGCAAAATTGTTCTAGACATTTTTTTCAATTCCATGTTTTCATTATTTCTTATTTAATCAAATTTCTTAGGTCCAGTCCTTGCTAGTGTTGTTAACACAGTTGTTACTCCTACTATTCTTGAACTTATCTTGATAATTTCATGTCACTATGCTGTAATATTGTAACAACTTAAAACTGATACTCATATATGTACCAGCTTCTACATTACTATTAACTAACCGACTAATTTTCACGAAAGTATGTAATTATGGACAACTGGCTACTAATTTAGTAACTAAGACTAATACACTACCTGTGAGATCATAAGGTGATAAGTTCTTTCCCTGAAAGACTTGTAAGTTTACATTCGATGAACGGTTTTACACTAGGGGACAAAACAAATATTGAATGCTTTTTTGGTGTGTTTTTTTTCCAGTAGATGTACAGTTACAGTATAACCACTACTCACAATTTTTAGTATATGGCTAGCATTTAAATCTAGAACATGTGTTTTGTCTAATTTGGAACTCCTCAGCTAGATTCACCTGGACTACTCCAGTGTTAGTGTTCCTATCGGTTTATACTCACCACAAACATAATATTATAAGAAAGAATCAATCAAGCAGAACACAGAGACCTTAAAAATATCATGAAGGTTCCAATCACTGAAATAACCATCGACCAATAAGAATACAGCATCTTTAATTGAGATAAGTATTAAAGATGTTTCCAATAAGGAGCTTTACGCGTGAACGAATGAAAATTAATATTTGAAAAAAGTAAAAATAATACAGTAATCAGTGGTAAGTAGTTTTCCTGAAGAGATTTAACATTCCCAACACCCTTCTCTTTCTGTTTGTGTACTATACCATTTTCCTGAATGGCTCTTAAGAGTTCATAATTTATTCCATATATATATTATACACAAATATATTGATAGATCCCCACTCCCAATTCATTAAATTGACAAGATGTTTTCAAATTTTAAGTGGAATAGTTCCACATATATTATAAATATTACTGTATGATTTTAATTTCTTTCAGAAAAGACTATGACATGTATTTTAAATAGAAATAAAGAAAAACAGGAGATTAAGATTTTTTTCTTTTCTTCTTGTCCCTCTCTCCCTTCTGAGCGAGAGAGAGAGAGAGAGGGAGATCACTAATCCATATTGGTTAGAATAGATTAATTCTTTTTTTGATAGATAATTGTACAATATGAAACAGGGGTGGAGTAATCGTATGTAAGGGGGGTGGGAAACATTATATACACCTTATCTTTTCATTCTAAACATCAACAACTTGTTCTAAGTCATAGATATGATTAAAAATTATTAAAGGAACAAGTAAAAACATGAGCAAAAGTAAATAGTTTCTGTTTCAAATTTGTCTCATTTCAAAACAATAGTTAAAGACATGGAAGAAAAGAGACAGAGAGAGGGAGAGATTTTGTTTATATTATATAAACATGTCAAATAATATCCACTTTAAATTAATAGATAAGTCTACCACTTCAGTGATAATAATAATAATAATAATAATAATAATAATAATAATAATTGATAGTATGTTGAGTATGACAGAGAGAGAAATGAAGGGTCACCAAAAAAATCGGCTTAAATTCTTTTTTGAATTTTTTCACTTTATTGTTCAGTTTATTTTCTTCTGCATACAACTGAACAAGAAAGCCAAATATTTAAAGAGACAGTGGTGACGGTGATAATGATGATGATGATGATGATGGTGATGATCTATTTACTACTTGTTTACCCTGCTGTTATTGAAACGTGCTTTTTAACGAAGACGATCTTACTTCTTTATATAAAGTATATACTGATTACTAGTATACTGTTATGTCCATTTTCTTAACTAAGAGGCATATACACATGCAAGCATGCATGAATAGATGCATCCAACCACTGTTACATGCATACACAATCACATAATTGAGCATTTAGTGTATAGATGATCATTTTTACGTAAATAATATCCATAATTATTTGTAAATATGATCATGTAATAGGAGACATATAATAAATAGTTGAAATATACTATTGCTAATCCCTATTAAATGAAGGTAGCAAATGGTGATGAAGGTGGTAGTGGTGGTCGTAGAGAATATACAAAATATCAAATGTTTAACCAATATTTTGATGATAAACATTCATGTCAGATATTATAATATAGTCATCAAAATCTAGTCACGAATTGTAAGTATAGGATTGTGGAGATTGATGAATTTAATTGAAATCATGAACCGACCATTGAAAACCTGAAAGTCATTTCGTTCTAGTATGAGACTCGTTAGTATTGCGCATGCACAACTTTGTACGCAGAAACCGAAGCCGACATTCAACAGTGTTAATGTCTAACCAGTGAAGTTCAACCGTGTTGAGAGTGAGGGAGTTATCCTTCGAAGACAAAATAATTTGGTCGCTCAATATCGGGGGGTGACCTAAGTTAGACGTTAATGTCATTGGATTTCAGATCAGTGGTCTAAAAGTTAAACGTTTGCGCGCGAGACTGAAGGTGTTCGGTTTAAGTCCTGCACGAGAGCTCATGGACAATGAAACGACCGTTCAATGCTTTCAGATTTTCAAAGATGGTTTAACTTACATTGGTTCATGATTCCGATGAAATCCTATACTGTAAAATAATTGGCTTATAATAAAAACCTTAAATATACCCATCCAAGTGGCTTATCACTGGTTCATATATATTATTAAAGGTGCCTATTTATATCTAACACTACAGATACTTATGTCACATACATTTAACAATCATGTTATAAATTCACTTGGTGTTGTTTTACTTGTATCTTCCCAATATTATTTAGGACTGCAATTGATCAGTCTCTTATTGGCATATGTGCATCCTGTACGGTTTGCCCCGATATAGCCTTAAGTCACAAGCTTCTTAAGCAAATATGAATCTTGGTTAGTAGTGGAATCCAAGACGCACGTCTCGTCCTATTTCGGACTCGTCAGCTGGGTGTACCTACATCTCAGAGTTGATGTGTACTATGGAACTCAAACTTAGTGTCGTTCGCTTCAAACGCTATCGCGTTATCCACTTAGCCAGTGAGTCCTGATGGCCACTTCCTTGTGCAATGGGGTGAAGTTTAAACTCACTTGGTGTTGTTTTACTTGTTATTTAGGACTGTAATTGATCAGTCTCATGTTGCCATGTGTGCATCCTGTGCAGACTGAAGCAAATGGTACTGGGTTCAACTCCCGGAGTGAACATCAACTCTGGGATGCAGGTACATCCAGCTGACCAGTTCGAAATAGAACGAAACGCACGTCTTGGATTTCACTGCTAGCCACTATCCATCATGTTATAAATATTCAACATTTAATTTGTATTTTGGTTTTGTATATCTACTGGAATTTTAAAATATGCATATGTTTTCACTCAATAAATCATATATACTTTATAATGAAATCAAACAAATATTGAAGGGAATAGTAGTGTGAAAGGAATAAAGAATTTGAAGACCAATAAAACAATTGAATATAAGACAAGTATAAATGAAGTATTCTTTACATAGAAATAGGAAATCACTTATCATATTCATTATGATTAGTTTGTTCATTTTGTGAACCCTACTGGTTTATTAAATGACTGAACTTTTGCATGTTTGTATTACTTATTAGATTGTAGTTGTTTTAATTCGAATGTATGTATATAATAAACTATTTGACATTGGATTAAGTTAGATAGGCATCGTTTCTGAGTTTGTTTTCTCGATTTATACCAAAAAAATAAATAAATAACAGTAAACCGGATACTTAATACTCATAGTTATATGTATATATATCATGAATAGGTGTAATTATCATTTATATTCATGGTAATATTATAATGGTATGTAATAAAAATTTCCATTTCTTGAGACAGTTTTGAATAACGGAAATCCTGATGTAAAACAGCAATAATAATAATAATGGTTATGCTAATCGAATAATAAGTATAAGTAGACAGAAAATCTAAAATAATGTTTTTCTGTCTTGTTTTGTATTGTTGTACTCTTACTCTTAACTCTTCATTGTACACTTACTTAATCATAGTGTCTAGAATGAGGATGACAATATTGATAACATTTAGTTTTAGGTATGACTATTATTATCATTAGTATTATTATTAAAGAGGATAGTAATCATATAAATGTTAATGACTGTTCTTTTTTATTTTTTAGCGTTTGAGTAATTTTCGTTTTTGTTTTAATGATGAAGAGGGGAGAGTGAATTATGTACAGTTCGTATATTGTGTACTACTAGTATGTCGAAAATATCAACTACTCATACCGGATGTCGAACATATAATATAAGATAAGAAAATTATTGTTATTCAAATCTTCCCCCTCCCCCTCTTTCTCCACATCATCATCATCATCATCATTATGAATAAATCAGTATCTCATTAGGTCCTGTATCTTACTCAAATCATTCAACTGACGAACAACCAATTGGTAGCTTTTATTCAACAAGTATCTCTCCTCAGTGTATGTATGTGTATGAGTATTTTCATGAATAAAAATTTTATCACGACGATGTTGAATTTCATAAATGGTTTATCGAATTATTTACTATTGTTAATAACGGTAGTAATAATAATTTGAAAAAAAAATGGTTCTATGAAAGGAAATAAAATTAATCTACATTGAAACATTAAACAAGGGTGGATTGTAAGTGAAATTTTGATAAACTAAAGGAAACAAGTAATTTTTCTAAGAAAAAATAAAGTTATGTATATCAAATCTTCTCTTTCCTCTCTAACTTACGAATAGTAGTCATGATTATGTTGATGATAATCATAGTCAAGGCTAAAAAGGGGGGGGATAAAGAACTACTATACCAGATAAAATATTTTTAAAGATTATTATTGTTTGTAGTAATAGTAGTAGTAGTAATAGTAGTGTTTATACCAAAAAAAATTTAGTAATGACTTCTCTGTGAATGCTCATTTTTGTGATGATAAATAACTTTCGGATATCAGATTTATAATGATCAGAATTTATTCAGTTTGTTTATCTGTATAAATAAGAATATATCTACCTGATATTCCAGTGTGTTTTCTAGCTCACTCAATAGCTTTTGTTCCCTTTCTATATATATATATATATATATATATATATATATATATATATATATATATATATATATATATGTTCGGTTAATGTATTTGAGTATTCTGTTTATCCCACTAGCTTGTTTTCTATCTGGTCATTTATGTATTTGTTTGTCGAGGAGATCTACTTATCGTAGAAGGAAATGCTATAATATTGTAATTTAGACAATCAGTGCGAAATTATTTTTGTTAGACAGAGAAAATGGTTGTTTTCAGAGGGAGAAAGAGAAAGAAAGAAAGAAAGAAATGAAACAACCTATTCACTTTATGGTATTTCATTTAACTTTTCCCCCAACATTAACATCATTTACTCCACTCCCTGTTCATCTACCAATTAGTACGAATCATTAATAAAATTGTTGTACTTTTTTCGTGCTTGCTTGCTCACTCACTCACTCACTCACTCTCTCTCTCTCTCTCTCTCTGTTTGAAGAATTCAGTTAATTTCTGAGAAATATTATTACAGTTCGAACTGTTTTACGTATAAATATATTCATATTAGGAGAACTCTTGACAAACAAATATATAATTTGCATACTAACTATCCTTTTAATGCTCATACCACTATTAATACTACTACTAATAATAATAATAAAAGTTAGAGTTGTGTTTGTTTACAGGTATTGTTAGTAATGGAGGTTGAGTGTGCGTGCGTGTGTGTATATATGACAGTGTAAATATGTATGTTCAAATCACCCAAATCGAAAATTCATGTTTATTTATTTAAAAATGCAGATATTTGATTAATAAAAACAAGAGTTAAAAAACCCATTCTAAATCCCAACTTTCTCTTAGAGTTTAATGATTGAAGTTTTTCTTTTTTTATTATTATTATTATTATTTCGGTGTTTCCAACTTCTTTTTCCCCTATCTTGTATCTTGCCTAATAAACACATACATACGTACATATAGATACACTGGAGGAAAAGATGACAGTTATTCGAATCAGTTGAGAGAATAAGACACGGTTATAAGAGAAAGATAAGAATAATAATCATAGTCATATATGCACACACACACACACGGACTTACACAAAAATGTCTGTTGAATGTGACAGAAAAGAGGAAATCAGTTAATAGTATGCATAAATTATCTCTTTTTTTAAAATTACATATTGTGATAATTCAACAATATAAAAGTCTGTACAAATCTATGTAACTTTGGGAATAACTAGTCAACTTTACAGTTGTTACACTGATTGATCACATTGAGTAATAGATGGTATTTATATCTATATGTCTGAAGACATATTCCAAGGTTAGGGTTAATAGAAGTCTTTCGATCAAACTACATAGATTAATGGTTATATTATAATTTAGTCGATATGAATTCGATTATTTAGCCATATAAAACTGATCTTAACAAACATGACATTTTGATTACTGATCAGTGTCATCAATAAGTCTAAATGTTAGTTGGGGGGAATTTGTGGAACTTGTCAAATATGGAAGTTTACATCAAGGACTAACCTTAAATAAATAGTCAATGGAAGTCAATATTTTCTGGATAACTGTTCCTTCTACCATGTGACTAAGTTATGTACATCTACGACCCTCTTGGATCTGAAAGTTCGGATTTCGATTCTCAACAGGGTCATAGCGGGATACTTCTGAGAAATCTTAAACTGAGATGAAAAATTGTGTCAATGCTTACTGATCTTCAATGGTTGTGTGCCTAAAGTCAGCCCATGATGTAGACTTTAGAATTATAAATGTCTCAGTTTTAAATAAAGCTTAGTGACAACTTGATTTTCCTATTTGGTTACATCTGTGACCATGAACCTGAGTAATGTGGAGTGAAATCATTTCATTAACAATCGAATGGAAGAACGAATATCCACCTGGTGAGTCTTGAATGGGATGAGGTGTGTATCCTTGATTTCGGTTTTAAACACGATTCAATTAACCTAGAAACTAAATTATTTTTCCAAGTAATTGACATCTTAACGGAAAAAATTGTAGAGCTTGAATTATCCCTTATCGTTGGAACAATACTAACCGAGTGAAAGTGTTAATAATTATTGTATTGAAGTGACGTTTATTAGATATTATATGTTCGTATTAAATATTACTGTAGTGAACAAGAACACCAGTGGGGACAATCCAATGTACTTAACACGAACTTACAGGACTTGTTGGTAAAATCTAACAATCATAAAGTAGATGCTTAATTTGCAAAATGTCCATCGATTGTCTCAAAATGACTCAGACTTCATTGTTCTTGCATTTTCATACAAATTGCATTTTGTTTCCATTCTTTGCTGTTCGATCCTCTTGTCTCTCTGCTGCCAGACTTTCTGTTCTTGACTAATATCATATATTACTTATGTCAATACAAGTAGCACACACCACACTACTATGACTTCAAATAATAATAATAATAACTGTATACCGCTGATTAAGCAAAGATGGATAGTGGCTAGCGATGGAATCCAGGGCGCGCGTTTCGTCCTATTTGGGACTCGTCAGCTAGATTTACCTGCATCTCAGAGTTAATGTTCACTCCGGGACGCATACCACTGTGTTTAAATACTTTCATGTCTACAAACATGTTTTCGTGTATGTATACAAAAGTGTACATTGCAATGTTTTTCGAGGTTGTTTTTTAAAGAAATAAATAGGTACTTTTTTATTTGTTCAATATATGTAGAAGAAACCATATAAATGTATAAATGACCTTATTATCTGACTGTATAAATATGTGAACTATATCTTAGATGATATAATGTTTATATATGAGATTTTAATTCACCATGCAACAAATGTATAAATCGTCATCTTACATATAAGAAGTGGTGGTGGGGAAATAAAACATTCTTGAAGGTGGGATGATACAACCCATAATACTTACTTTCCTTATTACTGAGCTGGTTACCATACCTCTCACCATTAATCTTCCTCACTTTAGGTACTGACGTTTTTTTTGGTTTTTTATTGTTGATATTATTGTTCACAAAATCATTGGGATTACTTTATTGGAAAGAAAACCAGATGTGAAGTTTATATTTCTCTACCTTGAAGTACAAAAACAATTATTACTAGTATTATGTAATCATTTTAAATGTGATGAATTTCTTATTATCTGGAGCACTTTAATGAAAAACAAATAGCATTTAAGCGATGATGTATTGGATTTAAACCACTAATACGTCACAGGTTTGAACCGCATAACATTTTCTTTTGTCAAATAGGTGATTAGTAATATCAATAGTGCTGAGATATACAAACAGTATTTCTGAAAGCCGAATGCGTAATAACCTAGACTGATTGACTGATATTATGTTTGTTTAGTCATTTTCTTTGTATTTATCGAATTATATGGATGCAAATGTAATATGATCATTAGTATAATGAATTCGGCATTATTGTACTAGGTGTTTGGTGCAATGTGATAAGGAAATAGTCCGTTGGATACCCTGATTGACTTAAGTTTCGAACTATCTAGTACTTGTCAGGAAGGTATAATTTTTCATTTTATTGTAGACAATCATTCATATTAGATTAGAATAATTTCCAACAGTGTATTGTACCATCGACTGCAAACATGCCCTGATTCCCTCCGAATATTTAGGATTCAAACATGTTATGCTATTGGAAGACATCATGTTACTTGTTCTGGAAACTTTAATTCCAGTAACTAAATAATTCACTTAGCGTACCATTGTACGCCAGAGAAAACTGAACGACTGTTTGCTTTTTTGGTGTAGGACTCCGCGGTATCACATACTTACAATCGATAGCCAGAGATTAAACTCAGCACCTTAATCTCTCGCATAGAACCTTTAACCATAAAAACCATCGATTCAACAGTTGATATTGGAATTAAATCTTCTATCAGTCCATGCTAAGGTATAATGATCACTGATTATCACTAATGATTACTATTCCATTTATGATATGGCTAGACTTCACTCGTGACACAGCCACAAGTGCTTATAGCTGAATCACATGATAGGACTAAACAGTTCCATTAAAAACATAAATATCCACATGATATAATATTAGTTATAGCAGTAAAAATCTACTGAATCTCAACTAGATTAACTGTTATTCTATGATAGAACACCATATTATCATCCTTATCAGCTGATCTTAAACTTTGTTATGTAATCGCCCGTCTGTCAGTCTTGTCCAAGATTACTTTTCTCCTTTTATTTTGGTTTTTTTCACATTTTGACTTAATAATCTTGATAAGTGGTTACAAAACTCAATTCAATAGATTATCACTATATCGAATCTGAATAAAAGAAGTTTGATATTTAATTAAAGTCATATTATTAGTAGTAATTACAGTTAAGAGATCATATAAGATATTCTAATCTATTTTGTTCTTAATGACTTTAAATTTTGTGGTTTTGCACAATATGATGATCAACTGGAAATTAATGGAAGTTTAAAAACTAATAGACAGATGTTTCACTGTAATGTAAAACTTCTCAGAACCATAAATATATTTAGGCTATATTCAATATAATGAGCTCACGAATACCTTTCAACTAATGGTTTCAGTTCATTAGAGTTTGATGGGACGATGTGATTATTTAACTTGAGTAGTCTTATGTTAAAGCTACACTACCTGATGACTTCCTAGCCTGCCCAATTATAAGCTGATGACCCGGCTATCCTGTTTCTTCAATACAACTGGGGAATAGATAAAATATTACACAACAGATTTAAATTTAAACGGGAAGTTATTGAAACGGTAACAAGAACAGTAGGCTATTGAGCTACCACAAATACCTTTTATGTGCCACCGATTAATTATTCAATGTTAACTATCATTGATCCTGGCAAGTTGAGATGAGGAGTTAAATATCTACTGACTATTTTTCCAAGGTTGAACTAACTTTAGAATGACGGGTTAGTTTGGATGGGATTCTGTATTATTTTACTGACTCTACACAGACATTTATAATTCTATCTAGAACGGGACCAAGGAACTTTCGATTCTTTCTGTAAACATATTACCTTCATATCAATTGGTTTTAATATACAACCGAGTTTAATTAGCTCACATTGCGGCCTAATCATCAGTCGATTCCGTTACACAGAGAGGAAATATCTCACTTCAATCATTAATAAAATTTTAATGAGGAACCTTAGAAGTTCATCATGTAACAAATATGCATGTACATACATATGCACAAAATGTTTAGGAACTTGATAATGAATGTAATAAATTCATTCTTTTCTGTACATTCATCTTTATGTAATATGTGTTCAAAACACTAATCCACAAAGATATCACTACTACCACTCACGCTACTATTAATAATAATAATATACAAATGTAATGGTTAAGCAGTTAGTTTCACCTCTTTTAATCATAAACAAATTAACTAATTTGTTGCTGTTACACTCCTCTTTGCATTCTTTTATTTTGTTTGTGAACTATACCGCATGATATAATAATAATAATAATAATAATAATAAGGAATACTATTGTACGAAAATGTTTCTTATTTATGATTATATACATATATTTATCACATTTGAGGTATCAATCGTTAATTAACGGATTTTTTTTGTTTGTTTTTCGACAGTGTTGCCAATACATGTATGCACACACATACACTCATATTCACATGGATCACTCAAACTATCTTCTATTCAATTTAGACACAATATTCATAATACTTCCACGATTTATATATTTATTTATCCATTCATTTTCTATATTATTCTATAGTATATGGGTTCAACAGACTAATATGTTCACAACTACATTGTTATTTGTTTGAATACATCAAATTAGATTATAATAATAATAATAATAATAATAATAATAATAATAATAATAATAATAGTAATAATAATTATTATTATCACTACTAGTAATTGGATCCAACTATTAGTTTGAATGTTTTAACGAATTCACCCATTTACAGTTGACTGATGATTTCTCGGTTTTGTTTTCATAAATATTGTAATTTAATGCAACATATATATAAATATGTTGCGTTTGTGTGTGTGTGTGTGTAAGTGTTATGTCCATTACATTTCCTTCTATAATCATGTTTACGATTATAATTAAAAAAATAGACGTTATTACTGTTATTAGTAGTATATATATATACGGTATAATAATGAAATATAACTTTCGATCAAATTGGCAATTAAATTAGTGTGAATTAACAAAATAAATAGGCGAAATATCATCAAACGAATCATGCGAAAGAATTTTTTTTATGGAAACAATCAAATTAAGAATAGGTCAGTGAAAATACATTTTGCTTTGAAGTTGACGCAAATATATATCTATAATGATTGAGGGTGAAAAAAGATCTGCTTGAGCTAACTTTCATCATTATCAAAATCCTTGGAGGTTGATACATCTTGGTCAACTAGAATCCAAGTTGCTCAGTTTCACACCCTAATGTACTACCATTGTTAGATTTAGGGATCAATTGAGCTCCTTTAGCATGGAGATATTTACAACTGATTGATTACTGGGTAGTGTTGAATATCATGCTTGAACAGTCTTGCTGGCTACTGGCAATCCCTTATTGTCAAAATACTGCGTATATATATATAGTCATGTCCTTCAAAATTTTATTCCTTACTAGTTACATAACGAGTGACTAACGGATCAATCGTGTGTGGATGTATTTATAACTTTTCATTTTGCTCCTATGGGGCTAACGATTATTTTCATTTTCTTTAATGGTGAAAATAAATACCTATCTCTTCGCCTTCAGCTCTTGAATAATTTCATGTCCTCATGTACTCATAACACCCATAGGATTCATATGAGTTTCTCAAGACAACTATATAAGTTTGACATCATTTTTTTTTGAAAAATGGCGATAGACTTATTCATGAAAAGCTTTGTGTTCGCTTTTTTAAAGAGATTCTATCATGATATATTCACACTCACAGATTCACAGATAGACATATAATGGGTTGAAGTTTGGTAACTTATAGAGTTTCACTGAAAAACTAGAAAATACCAAGTTTATAATAAGAAAAAATCTATTTGACTATTTATTCAATAATAGTTATAATGTAATAGCGATATTATTCGTTTTTATTTGTTTCTAATTTTTGCTTCTTTTGTGGTGTGTGTGTGTGAGTGAGAGAGAGAGAGAGAGGTGTTTGACGAGGCTGGGACGGAACATATTCTCACCTTTTCAGATAAAAAGAAAGGAGTAATAAATAAATAAATATATAAATAACATTTTCATTTTCACTCTCCCATACAAAAACGCACACACACACATTTGGTATAAAAACCGGCGATCCGGTTTTGATAAATTGTAACAACAAGATGTGAACTCCAGACAAACTGAAAGAATAAAAGGAACAATGCACAAACCATTTGATTATTTGTGTGTATATTCCAAAATAGTAAATGACTTGACTTTTTGGATAACGGTTGGTAAAAAAAACTATGATATCTCATAGGTATACACTGCCTATATACATATAAGCACAAAAAGTAGTCCATTATACTACTGATTATGGTTATAATTAGTATCTGTCAAATGATATGAGTATGCTTGTGTTTTGATGGGTTTTACTGCTTTATTTTTTGTATAATTATTCCTGATTATTGTTGATATTTTTGGCTGAAAACTAGTTAAGACAACAACACGGAAAACGAATAGAGAAAAACGCAAGGAAAAAGCTACAAATATTCACATTTCACTTAACAGGTGCTTGAGATTTATAAGGAAAAAAAATGGTGTCTAAGTGTGAGAAAAAAATCAGAAAGGAAACAGGTAGGCACCCAAACACCTACACACACACATCCGCACATGAAATACAACAATAATTCCAATAATAAGTGATTTATCACTAGCACAACAACGAAGAACAAAAGAAACATACAAAAAACATCGAGAAAAGAAGAAACCGAAAAGAGAAAAAAATCTCTGTGAATCTCTTTCCGACTACCTTTATTTATTTATTTTATTTCGTTAGTTTGTTACACTCTAATCAACTTTACATACGCACAGATGAAATCTGAAAAAGACAAATATACACAAATCATCATTGGATTTATCCTAATTGAATTGATAAATATTAATGTGTAAACACAGATAAATAAATAACTTATTTATTTATTTTTTTTTGGGGGGGGGAGAAACAAAATAGATAAATATTTGTTTAATAATGTTATAACAAGTGTAACTAGGCATAGTGATCAAACGAATATACATGGATACGTATTCGCCAAAATAATAAATTGATTGATTAAGTGTTTTGTTTATTTTTTTTTTGTTCTAGTCAAAAAAGGTCGAAAATGAACTACAAAATTATAAATAAATAAATATTTTTTGTTTATCAATATGTTTAAGTGTACAGATAATAATGATGATAATAATAGTAATAATACAGGAGAATTTCATCCGAAAATAAACATGAAAATAATCCATCCTATTATATGCAAAGATGGATAGTGACGAGTAGTGGAATCAAGTTTAACAGGTGCCACATCGTCCTATTTAAGACTTGTCAACTGGATGTACCTGTATCTTAGAGTTGATGTTCACTCTAGAACTCGAACTCAGTACTGTCCGTTTCAAACACCATCGCATTATCCATTTAGCTACTGATCAACTCCAGTCTTAAACATCAATGGGAAGATTCAAGCAAACAATATCAAGTGAATTTAACCCGTCTTATTATTCAGATGTTAGATAAAAAGCTACTAGGTATATATATATATATATATATATATATATATATATATATATATATATATATATATATATATGGATAAGCCAATCCGCATTTGAAAGTGGCGGTTTGGTGATTCGTATACAACAACAGTGTTAACAGTATAAATAAAGATTGTATTATGAGTTCGTTGACTAAAATCAAGTTTCCAGTAGCATTGTGACGTGGTAATAGCATGTTGTTAGAATATTGTTTTATAGAGATGAACTTATTTACATAGGGAATAAGTTATGTATGTGTGTGTATCTTAACGGCACCAGTCAATAAGGAATAATTCTTTTTTGAGTTAGTTTAAAGTGAATAATTTATCAAAACGAAAAACTGTAAATCGTAGGCATGTTTGGGTTTTATAGAAGTTTAAATTTGCATTTAAAACAGTTTTGTACAACTGTCTCGTTTTAGTTTGCAAATGTATTTCGTATCGAACTGAGGACTTCCTGGTACCACTACTACCGTGCTGTCTTTTTAGACTATTGAGTTAGCATTCAGTCAATCAATGGGAAACAATCGACTTAGATTGTGACAGAAATGTACTACAGTTCAAATGACTGTATCACTTCAGCATCATGCAATAAAATTGAAAAGTTGTGATTGACATTACTATTCACTAATTTATATTTCCAATCCTAGTTCATACGCGATACTGTTTCATTTTCAACACAGTTGAACTCCGCTGGTCGAGTTGAAAATTCATCTGGGATCTACTCATTAGTGAGCATATGGTTAGTTTAGATAAAGAATAGAGAGAATTTGTGAAAATATCTATTGAAGAGTCATTCATATTAGTTTATCACATAACCCGATAGGTTAGATCTACTTATCAACTTGTTATATACACTAATGGATGCCAACTCAATAGTCTGAAATTTAACAACTTATCAAATCATCCAACGATTCTGAATTCTTTTTTTGATTGAGATCATGAACCGATTGATGTTAGACCAGCTTTGGAAACCTGGAAGCACTGGACGGCCGTTTCGTCCTATTGTGGGACTCCTCAGCAGTGCACATCCACAAGCCCGCTCGCGAGATTCCTACCCAGGGCCTTCGGTCTCGCGCGCGAACGCTTAACCTACTTGACCACTGAGCCGGCATCCAACGGTGATAGTGTCTAACATCAACCAATCCATGAAATTGCGCGACCAACTTCCATTGTACTGAGGTAGATACCCGTCTCTACCCGACATGGATTAGCTCCACTGGTCATGGCTTCGATCTCAGGTTAAGGTATGAATGTGTACTAATGAAGAGTTCTACACTTGAACAAAACAGGTGTTAACTACTGATTGGTTTTCGATGTGTGCTTTCTTCCCAAATAACTCTAATCTAAACTGGAAAATTCATCATTTTCTAATGTTGGTTGTGTAAACACTAATAATTTATTTTTTTCTTCTATCTTCTAGAATATAATCATTGAAACCATTGAACCATTTATAAAAGACAATATAGACAATCAAACTACATCAAATGTATCTATTCAAAATCCTTCTAGTAAATTATCCATATTGAATAATGATTTACAGAATACTTCAATGACTTCATCAACAATTAATCATTTTTCTCCAACAATAACATTATCACATAATGATAATAAAGTATTAAATTATTCTAATCTAATGAATATTGTACAAAATCAATCATTTAATCCAATCAAATGTTTTTATAATAATATAGAACAAATATATGAAAGTAAACAACAACAACATCAGCAATCACCATCATCTCAACATTCACATTCTCATTATCAACAAGATGATCAGAAAGTATCACAAATTATTGATTTCACACCATTTGTAGATCCAAAACATTATGATACAAATTTATTAGATTTCAATCAGATTAATAATTATAATCATAATCCTTTTGGTAATGATACAATTCTATCAGGCTTGCACTTAAAATCATCATTACCATCATCATCATCATCATCATCATCATCATCATCATCATTATCATCATTACAACAAACACCAGTGAATTGCATTACAGGGATTAATTCAACAAGTCAATGGATGTTTTCACATAATCATTCATTAATACAATGTTTTATTTGTCGTCAGCCTATAATAAATAGCAGTGGAAATGATGATGGGATTGGTAGTGGTAATAGTGTAATTGAAAATCTTGTCAAACATTTAACAATTACACATATGTTACCATTGCCAATTGTTATGAATTATGTAATAGCATATATGACTGAGAAATTCACTGAATATAACCCAATTGATATAAGAAATAATAAAGTTAATAATAATGATAATTCTATTATTGAGTCTATAACAACATCACATACTACTGTCAATACAAATGATACTACTGTTACTACTAAAAATAGTCTAAATACACAAAAGTTTGTAAATAAATTAAATATTGATCCATCATGGAATAATGTTTATAGTAGTGAGAATGATTTACCTTTTAATATACCGAATGTCTTGTACAAAGATTGTAAATTAAATCAATGTGAAGCTGAGAATTTGGAAAATTTCTCTTTAAAAGGTAAAAACATGTGTGTTTTATCAGGAGTTTGTGGAGATTTTAGAAACTTCACAGATTGAAATCATGGGTCAATCGAAGCTAGGCCACCATGGAAAACCTGGAAGCACTGGACGGCTGTTTCGTCCTAGTATGGGACTCTTCAGCAGTGCGCATGATTCGTTTAATCTATAGGTTACATATGTGAAAACTAGAGAGCACCAAATATCTGTTCCTTTCTAGAATGGAACTCCTTAGCAATGTTTACCTATGACCCTACGAGGGACCAAACTCGGGACAAATTTAACTATTACTCGTTAAGGTACAATAATCTGTCTAAATTCATGAGTACATTTGATTAGTCTCTGTTGGTATACTGGCTCCTCAAACAAGTTCATTAATTTTTTTCATCCCCGATACCTGTTTCGTCCTATTCAATGTTCACCAGCTGGATATAACATAAAAACACTAATCACTGAGCTAATTCAGACTTTTTAAAAATAACTTACAAATTAATATGTATACACAATTTAATCATAAATCAGAGTTTGGACGCTTAGAACTAAATAATATCTTTGACTGTTCAGCCACAGTAGATTATGTAGAAAAAAACACACCTTGTTATTGTCCTTGTATGGGACTCCTCAACAATGTGCACACACTGTCTTGCACACAGAACTCGAACCCAAGACCTTCGGTTTCGTGCACGAACGCTTAATCCCCAGACCATTGAACCTGCATCTAACGGTGTTAATGTCTAACTTTAATCGATACATAGTTTCGCTCAACCCTTCATTAAACGGCAATTTAGTGTTTCCAGGTTTTCATTGGTGGTCTAGCTTAGATGCACTCATAAATTCAACTGTTAAAATTACTACAATCTCCACAAATCCTCATTCTGATAATTTCATTTTTTGTTCATAAAACTCTTCATTGTTAATTCTTTCATCGTTGATCCAGTCATTTTCTTCCTTATGTGTATACCGTATGATTGTGTATACATATATGCACTTGTGTGTGCTTATTGTTGTATAACCTTTTATGTAATAATATAGGAAGGGGCCATAAAATATAGCTATTCAGCATGCTAACAATGCAAATATGAAAAATGGAATAGAAAATAAATCCCACTCATATTGTGGTCCATTATAAGACAACTCGGTTAACTAACATGTAATATAACGCTGCTGAATATAACCATTGTAAGCTAGTATGTACGTGCTTCTGTGAATAGAAATCGGGAAGTAAATAAGAGAGCGAACAAGATAACGCACCAGAGAACAAGGTAGACAAAGAGGAAGGGAAAAATGAATCAAAAATGATAAATCAGTTTCATTGACTATTGTCCGAAACTAGTTTCACAGTATTTGTTTATCCTCAATACAACAATACTACTATTAATGTTACTACTAATACTAATCATAATAATAGTAGTTATTATTATTATTATATGCATGTTTATTCCGTTTTGAACAAAGCTCAATGGTTCATTCCCTATACTTCCATATCCTTCTATGTATATATTATACTTAAAAACAGATTATATACGTATAATGGGCTAAAATGATCCCTTCTATGTATGTCTATATGTTTCCATAAATTGTTAACTGAAATATTTAATTATTTAGACAGTTACTGTGTGATTTTCAATTCACGAAATACAAACATTTTGTAACTAAAAGGTCTCTCTCTCTCTCTCTCTCTCTCTCTATATATATATATATATATATATATATATATATATATATATATATATATATATATATATATATATATATAACGTAATTTTAAACGGATCCCACGCTTGTTATGTACACAAAAGTGTATAGACGTGTGCTTACATGTTTATCTATGATGTATTATATGTATAATGGCTCCAAGAAAAAGAAATATACCTTTTCACAAAACAACATGATATTTGGAATATCTAATGAAGAAAAAAAAACCCACAATTAATAACTTTATTAGTGAAAATAGTTCTTAATACAAGCATTTTACTATAACGATAAATATATTTATTACAAGCTTCGTTTATGAAAGTTCATTATAACTGGAGCAGTAGAAGGCTTTTGAAAAACAGGGAGTATATAGAAAGAGTAATAAAATATAGGTGAGTGAAAGACAATTGGGTTGATATTTACTGTCAATTAATACTATGTCAAAGCACTAGCTTGGAGGTGGAGTGTGATAGACAATATTTCTGAATATAGTAATTAATAGTAGTTTGTAGTTCAACAACATGGAGTAATTTTGATTTAATAATCATTGACAATCAAGAGACACTAGACAAATATTTCGTCCTAAGATATGAAACTTCTGTACAGTACACATCCTTGATACTACTGAAGATAAAACTTAGGATCTTTAGACTCCCAGTAGAATACTTAACATTCGACCCGTCGAACTGACACAAGATCATTTAAATTTCTAGTTTTAGTCAATTCGCGATGTCGAGCGATCACCATCTAATGATGACACTTATCTGATTTATACGGTTCGATTGATTACGTAATAGTGTTTATAAGAATACCTTCGTTTTTCTGTTTTTCAGTTCCATTACATATAAAACCACCGCCACCACAATCACAACCACTTCCATTGACAGCAGTCATACAACCATCATCGGGCACTGGATATGATCTTCACGAACATGTTAACAAAAATTGTTGGATATGTCCACAATGTAATATACAGTTTAATAATTTTCAACAATTTCATTTACATTTTACACAAAATCATAATTCATTATTATCAGATCCGAATTTGTTCAATTTCACTGAAGGCAATTTATTCAATAATAATAATAATAGTACTAGTAATAATAATAATAATAATAGTAACAGTTCAAATTCATTATTATCACCGCAAGTGTTATTGTCAGTGATTCAACCGAAATCGATTAACACAGCAATGATCAATCGTTCATTGGCTACTGGAAATAATAATAGTACCGAAAATATATCCCTGATGCCTGTAATTAATGAGGTATTGAATGATTGTAGTGAGTGGTTAAGAAATTATAATCAAACTCATAAAAATACAAATGAATTCAATTTATTAACTAATACATCTATGGTTCAAACAAATTTCGCAGCATTGGCAGCCGCTACAGTAGCTGCATATGGATGTTTGCCTGGATCAAAAAAATATGAACAATTACATAATACAACATCAATGAATGAGTTTGATTCGAATCTCTTCAGTTTATCGACTTCATCAACTGAAATGATGAATACTATTAGTTCACCTACTGAAATATTAAACAGTACTTCTACGATTACTACATCTACCCCTTGTAATCTTAGTACTAGTAGTAGCATCAACAGTAGCATTTGTAGTAGTATTAGTAGTAGTACTGATATGACTATGAGAAACATTCGAAGTCAAATGAATATAACCGAACAGAAGAGAAGATTGAATGAATCCCTACATGCATGTAAACCATATTTGTCCGAAGCGAAACGCACAAAATGTGAAGAGAATGAAAACCATAATATTGAAGTAATTGGATTGACTAGTCAAAAACAAGGTAGGTTATTGATTGTTTTCCTCACTGATTATGATTATTATCGATTCTTTACCAATGTTAATAAAATCTGGTTTTGACTATTAGTGAATTCATGGATACACGTTTCGTCCCAAATGAGACCCGTCATCCGGATATACCTGCCATATTTCAGTGTTTCTTTTGATATTAAAACTCGAACACTGTAGCTAGTTCTCTAGGATGCCTATATGTCAAAAGAGAGTGAGTAAATTTACTTTGTAATATCGACAACAAGAAGATACAAACTCTTGCAAACAAAATTCATACCTATCAGGAGTTTTGTGGATATTTGAGATCATGAGTCAATTGAAGTTAGACCACCTTGGAAAACTTGGAAGCACTGGACGGCCGTTTCGTCCTAGTATGAAACTCCTCAGCAGTGCGCATCCACGATCCCGCCTCCCGTGATTAGTTGAAGTTTAACATTAACACAATTGGTTGCCGGCTCAGTTGTCTAATGGTTAAGCGCTTGCGCGCAAGACTGATAGGTCCTGGGTTCGAATCTCACGTGACAGGATCGTGGATGTGCACTATTCAGGTGTCCCACAATAGGACGAAATGGCCATCCAGTGCTTCCAGGTTTTCCATGGTTGTCTAGCTTCAATTAACTCATGATTTCAACTAGTGAAATTTCTAAAAATCTCCACAAAACCCCCTCTGACAATAATTTATTCTATGTTATATTACATATTCATTACATATGTACCTCACATATAACAAAAAAAAGAATGTGACGTCAAAAGATAAATATAATTAGCCTCTATTCATTTTATTTTTCATTTATTCACTATTTTTTTATATCATAATTATTCCAAATTTTTTTTAAAAAAAGAAAAAAACGAAAAGAAAAAAATTAAATAAAAATAAAAAAAAGCGAAATATGAAAACTTAATTCGACACAATATACATTTATCATTTCTTTCTTTCTGTGTGTTTGTGTGTGTGTGCATGACAATTTATCATGTTAATAAATAAATTTTATGATTACCTCCCAGCAGGTTAGTATTATAATGATAATAATAATGATTATTTTGATGTCCTTATATATAACACAAATGTTTATACATGAATGTGGTTACTTTTCTAATATTTTTGGCGTCAATTTCATGTGTCTACACACACGCACACATGTACACACACGTACACATACATCTTAATATCATAAATATCAAGAAATTATAAATGATCTCATCAATTTTGATACCCATTCTGGTTTCAGTTATACATTCATTCACACAGTAGGTGTACAATTTATTTTTCTTTTGTTGTTGTTGTTGTTGGTTATATCAATTCATTGATAAAATGACAATTAGAAAGATATAATGAGAGAGAGAGAGAGAGTGAATGAGTGTGTGTGTGCGTGCGTGTAAAAGAGCCGATGGATGAATGAGACATTATAAAACACCATATATATATCATGTATATCACAATAAACAAAGTAATTTATTGATTTAATTTAATTAAACAATAACTGATAGACAAGTCATGGTAGTGTTTATCCGGATGATAATATGGAATTATTAATGGTTGTAAATTCAATGTAATGACTGAATCACTTTAATGTATTATTATTATTATATTAACATATACACGTATTCTTTTGATAAGTTATAATGATTTTATATGATCCATTTTCCACTATTGATTATTGAAGTAATGTTGCTAATAGCTATTAGTAGAGAGGATGGATGATACTGAGGGAGAGAGAGAGAGAGAAAACACAATAATAGTAGTATTGGAAATTTTTTACAAAACAGTTTACATCACCTGCTATCTCCGTCAAATATGAACATAAATGATAATGATAATATGCCCACCGATATTCATCATGATTGCAATGGATTTATTAACATTCGATTAAGGAACTTATTGAATTGTCCATTTTAAGAGTAAAGTAATTATTCATCTATGATATGTGAAGATAGTTATTTCACTGAATTTTAATTTATTGGCTTAAAGTTATCGTACTTATTCTCAATATATAACGTTCAATATAATCCAGTATAGGAAATTTAATGGAAATTCATAAACCATTGGACAAAATTCTATGAAGTGATGTCTATATTTCTTGAGCGGTATGTGATAAACATTTGGCTGATCAGTCGTAACTATTATTAAGTGTAATCATTGTGCCAAACTTAAGTGACTACTAAAATTACCATGTAGAATTTTTTTAATTCCCTTCAACCAATAAAAAAAATGGATTATGTGAGTGAATGATATGTAATACTAAACGAAGGTATTTACACGACAAATGAATTTATACAAATATTCGATAAATTCTTTGATCTTTATTATGATGTGTATTGTCTGAGAGTTGATACTCTGGTGTGTGCTACTTATATTGATATAAGTAGTATATTATGTTAGTGGTGAACAGAAGGTCTGGTAGCAGAGAAACAAGAGGATCGAACAGTAAAGAATGGAAAAAAAAGCAATTTGTATGAAAATACAGGAACAATGAAGTCTGAGTCATTTTGAGACAATCGATGGACATTTTGCAAATTAAGCATTTACTTTATGATTGTTAGATTTTACTAACAAGTCCTGTAATTTCGTGTTAAATATATTCGATTGTCCCCACTGGTGTTCTGTTCACTACAATACTAATACATACTCTTTCAAAACACGAGCTCTGATATTCGACAGAAAAGATAGAACAGGAGGAAGGAAGTTTATATGACTAAATCGAATTATATATATGTGTACTCAATCCTAAGTTCGAAAAAAATCCCGTAATAAATGTACTCATTCATATGACTAAATAACATTCTTTCAAGGGAGCTTTTGTATGACGAATTAGGTTTTAGAGAGACCTCATATTATCGACAGTTACTGAGATTTGCACATCTATGACTTTTTCAAGGACAGAACGCAGGATGTTCAAGTCTAACAGCGAGGGTTTAACCAGTGGTACAGATTTTGGACATCGTAATATACTGAGAAGATCATAATATAATAATGAATGTTTCACATCGCTGGTCATAATTTCTTGATAAGGTTTCAAGAATTAATTTCAAAATCAGCTTACATTTACAGTTTAGAAAGAATTTTCCCTACAGATTATTTGGATCTATAAAGTTCCAACTAAAAGCAGCAAACCCAAGGTCCGAGGGCGAAATCGCACTGCTGACTGTACAGAGGTGTGATGGCAGTAAGGTGTTTCCTTCGGACAACCATCATAACAGCGATGCTGCCTTCCCACAAGGAGGGGTGGGGTTAGAAAAGGTCGACCCTAAAAATGCACACCTCGCCTTATGCCACGGATAACCCTTTCCGGTGGTAAGGTCTCAACAAGTACGAATCTAACACAAAAAATTACCCACAAAAATATCGTGTTTGGCCGACCTCAAGCAGTTGGCTTTGGGCATGGCGGTCACTCTCTCAAGTCACTAAGACCACCTTTAATCTAATTTCCTTTTCAAGTACCTCCAGTAGAACCCTTCCACGGTGTGGGCAACCGGGCAATGATAACCACCCTCATACCTCTAACAGCATTCTCGACCACTGACTGATGAAACAGCTATCCAGTGCTTGTTTTTATTTTAGTTTTTTCTTCCGCATAGCAATCAATCATCATAAAATCTGAATTCATCTAACATCCTATTGATAATTGCTTTTAATGATCAAGTAAATATTTAAACACTACAACTGTTTCTAATTGAATATATTTCCTACTTTATTTGTTTCTTTCAAATCTGTTCAATAAACATGGAATAATTCTTAGATTAGTTTAATACATCTTCATTCATTATAGAATGAACTATTATTAACGACCACCCATTAGATAATTCATTATGAATTATTCACTAAGAAAAAAGATTTATTTATAATCATTACAGGATAATAATAACAATAATAGTGATAATCTTTATTATGAATATCTAAAGAAAGACAATAAACAAACATTGAAACTGTTGAATAGACGGAATTGTTCAATATTCAATAATGAATTGTTTATTTATTTATTTAATTATTATTGAAACCTTTTAGTAGATTTAAAATAAATATCAAAATGTGACATTGTCATTGGATAAATAGAAAGCACAAATTATTATTATTATTATTATTATTATTATTATTATTATTGTATTATGTCTTTCATGATCAGTAGTGCAAATACCATAAATGGTTACATTTAAAGTTAGTGTGTTATATAGCATTTATAAATCAGTATAAACCTTTTATTTTATGTATGTATCAGTATATATCAGTCTGTAATTGTGTTTGTGTATAGGATTTGACTTGCCTCATTCTCTCCCAACTGTCCCCAAAGATGGATATATACATACTGAAGTGTATATTTCTATATATATGATATGTGCGATAGTTATGTACACCATTTGGTTAACTATTAGGCATGTTTCATTGTTAAATTAAACACAGTAATACTAACACTAATAATACTACCGACACTAATATTATGTTGTGTGCTACTGATGTTGACAGATTTAAGTAGTATGTATCACCAAACGAAAGTGAAATGCCTAGAAGCGCAAGGTTGAGAAAATCGAGACGAAGAGAACAAGAACAGAGGGTGATTGGTATTAACTCGAAGGGACATTAAAGTCTGAGACAGTTGATGGATATTTTGCAAATGAAATATTTACTGTATGGTTCTCAGATTCTACCAAAATGTTCGGTAATGTTGTATTGAAATACATTTGGTTGTCCCCACTGATATTAACCAACATATGCTCACTAGTGACTGGATTCAAGAGATATTCACTGGAGTTCTAGTGAGAATCAGTGACCAGTACAGTTCAGGTGGGTCTGTTGTGAGTCAGTAAATCATTGAAGACAATGGTGGATGTGTCGCTCAATTTTATAGATTAGTTGAAGTTATACATTAACACCGCTGAATGTCGGCTTAGTGATATAGTGGTTAAATGCTCGCATGCTAGACTGATAGGTCCTGGGCTGGAATCTCACAAGGTGGGATCGTGAATGCACACTTCCGAGGTGTTCCACAATAGGATGAAATGGCCGTCCAGTGCTTTTATGTTTTCCATGATGATCTAGCTTCAATCGACTCATGATCTCAGCTATTAAAAAATTTCGAATTCTTAGATTAGGAGAAAATAACACAGTGCTTATTGTTTATAGAGTAGAACACCTTATTAATGTTTTGAATTATTCAATTATAATTAATGATTGTAATACAATTTGTGTTTGTAATTTGTTGCAGAGATTTTTTAAAAAGAGGATATATTTTTATTTGATGATAATGATCGTATTGCGTTGATAATGCTTTTAGTGATGATGATGATGATGATGATGATGATAATTGTAACTTAGGAAAGAAAAAACCTAAAATTAAATTCTCAGTGTATCTTAGAAAAACTTGGAAGTTTCAGTGAATTAGTTGAAGGGGTTTTTGTAGAGATTAGTATAATTTGTAAATTGTATTCATCAGTTGAAATCGATCTGAGACGAAAAAGACCTACAAATTGATCTAGTCTCCACCGATACCTTACAACTATACTAGTATTCAGCTGAATAGTGATTTACTTCATGACACTCTTAAAGTCCTAGTGTGATGTTGTGCTTTGCAATGCTGAAATATGCTAAGAGTGAAACAGTTTGGACTGGTGGTACTGGACGATAGTCGCTCCATATCTCAAAGTTGAGTAAATTTGAGATTAATTCACCTGGAGTGGACCTATTGGTCTTAATTATCATGGATTCACCAAAAGACCTGAACACACTAGATTCAAGCCCTGATGAGGTTGCGGGTGCGCACAACTAAGCACAGGATGATTTATTTTTAATACAAAGGTAAAATATGTTCTTAGTGCTAGCTGGTTTTTGATGTTTATCTATCCCAATTTAGTCTGTGATGGAAAACTATGAAACTCACTAATTCTCACTAACCGCTTAATTACGTAAAAATTATCGATGTACTCCCTATGTTCTACTTGTTCTCCAGTCAGTGTTTACCTATTTCCTCATCGTTAAGATCAAACAAACTGTTTATCCACAAACTATGGATGTGCACTGCTGAGCAGTCCCACACTAGGACTAAACGCTCGTCCAGTGCTGCCAGGTTTTCTATGATGGTCTAACTTCAATTGACTCATGAATTCAGCCATAAAATTAATAAAATCTCCATAAAACCCCTTCTGATAATAAATATAATTGTAGACGAACAACATCATATCACAGATGATAATGTTTTTATATTTCTCAATATGATAAATAAATAAAAATTGTCCAGAAGTATTATAAGCAAGTGTTAAGAATGTAGATTTTATTATCTCCACTTTATTTCTTTTCAACTGACTAACTATGTGGTTGTTTTGTGCTTTCACTCATTTACTGTCCTGTTCATTTGGACAAATGCATACGCGTGTATATACACAAAAACTATTCAATTATCAAAACAGGGTGGTCAATGGATAATTACTTTTACAAAAGGAATTTTTACAATCTATTTAGTAGTATAGTTGAAAATTTGTTGTTTTTGTTGTTGTTGTTGTTGATAAACTTCCCTTATAGATAAAATTCATCCTCCTTATTTAAGTATATATTTGCTTGTACTTATACATATCTATCTTTATGTGTGTGTATGTGTGTGCGAGTGAGTGAGTGACTGAGCGCTAGGTGTGTATTGGTAACAAATGAAGTCCCAATTATAAATATTGTCATTTGAATAATGATGTAAACGATAAATAACTGTTTACTAATACTCATAAATAAATAAATAGAATTTTACCTAAGTAACTATGTTTAAATATTTTCTTTTTACATTCTCTATTAAACAATTTCACCATTAATGATAACAATGATTATAATAATAGTAACGAAACGGGAATACATGAATTAGTGATTGTATTTCTTTTTGTACACATAGATTGCCAATACTACTAATGAACAATGATAGCAATGATTATAATGAAATATTTTACATTATTTATTATTGTTTGTTTTTTGACGCCATTATTTTGGAAAGTTAAAGAAGAAAAGAAGAAAAAAGAAATTTAGATAGAACTACAAAGAACACCCATTAGAACACATTGATAGTGTATATCTAGTATATCTGTAAGGCAACTAATGAATTAGTAAAAGATGTGGTACTTTATTCTAATTAGACTATGTCATTTTTCAGTTATTTAGCATATGAAAACAAAAATTATATATATATATATATATATATATATATATATATATATATATGTTTATGTTGCGCAGTAACAATAATACTCATAGTGATAAGTAAATCTATGAAACAGAATGTACATCACCAAAAGTAACATTGTCAGTATTCATTTATTTATAGTATTTTTAGGTTTTAAAGATTCATTCTGTTATATTTCCCCATTATAAGTAATTTATTTAGGGTAATTAAAGAAATATGAAGGTTTGTCGTAAACATGCACACACATACACACACGTATAAGCTCACAATACAGAAAAAGAAAGATTATTTTAAGGCGCCATTTATTCTAACATGACCATTGGGAGTCAACGTCTTCACACACACACACACATGTACGTACACCCCTATAAAGAGATAAGTGGTAATTAATTTGAAGCTATTTAATTTTTTTTGTTATTATAAAAGAACATGCAACTTGAAATGTGACATAAAAAAAGAACTGAAAATAAGAAAAAAAGCCTTATTTTCCCTATTTCTCTGTCTCTGTCTCTCCCTTTCCTCCCTCTCTCTCAAATGATCCACTCAAGTTAATTCAATAATTAAATTAGACAAAAGTGAATAACTTCTAAGATGGATTTTGATATTCTTTTTTTTAAATAAAAAAAAACGAGGAAAATTCGATTGACATACTGAATGAATTTAAATCCTCGAATAATAATTTATAATTAGTGTTATTATTGATGTTATTGGGCACCATTCAAAAGGTAAGATAAATGTGTTTGTATGAACACGTGACATTTTGTGTCCATGTGTCGTTGAGTTGATTTATATCCGCTGGTATTTACGTGTATATGTACATACATACATAGGGGTCTTCAATTCTGTCACACCGACACACGTACATACATACATACACATATAATGCATCAATCACAGAAACGAAATCACCTGTAGGAACAATAGATAATAAAAAATAATGGGGTTGAATAAGACACCTTCACCGTTTCCGATAGCAACAACAACATGCTGCCAAATTTTTTTGAACAAAGATTTCTTTTTGTTAGACCGATGATTTATCACTCGAATTTATCTTTCTTAAAACAATTATTGTTTGATATTCTCTTTCTCAAAAAGGAAGGGACAATTCCATCTGAAATTAATTATTATTATTATTTTGGAAATGATTATACAAATTCCATTATGTGTATGGGGTTTTGTGTGTAGATTGGTTAGATTTGTAAGGGTTGTTGAGTTTCAGATTAACGTCAATTCAAGTACCTTTAAAAAATGTGAAATTCTAGTTTTGACTAAAATGAGTTTAGACATGTCGGTAATTAATCAAATGATATCTGATGATGATCATATGTATATCGTGAATAGAATCGAGGTTAGGAATGCCAATCTAAAGGTTTATTAATTAAATGTTCACTGCTAGAACTGAAGACTCTTAGTTCGATTTCTACAAGGGTCATGGATTCTCTCTATCAGGTGGTTCTATACTAGTATAAAACAGTTTTTCAATGTTCCCCAGTTCTGACTGATACTCCGATTGAAATTAACTTGTAACGAAAATCTCCAACAAGTTGTTTCATTTATTTGGTAATTTATATTAGATTCTGTAGGTTTGTGTTCCTTGTGTGTGTATACGTGGTTGGGCCTCAAAATGTCACATACAGAACGTATTAGATAACTAACTTACCACATTATTAACATGTTCAGAATAGATGACCAATTTCTTATGTGTTTCTAACCCACTAATAGAATGATTATCGTACTATATTAGTGAATTTGTTGAATTGCAAACTGTAAGTCAGGAGATCTAAGCGTAATGGTGTAAAGATAGTATATTCACCGTAAGATCTAAAGTTACTGGGTTCCTTTTAGGTTAGCAGTATTTAGCGCATACTAATGAGAAGTCCGGTACTAGGATAAAAAAAGCTATTGATTGATTTCAAGTTTTTAATGGTTGTTTAACTAAGGTCCTGCTGTAACGTAAAACAGCTAGATTCAACAATAGTTATAACTGCCTGTGCTAAAAAATCATCTATTTATTGGTGATTAACTTAAATAGATATTTCCAAGAGAGGTAATAAGAAGCCAGGATCAGTAGACTTCAACCATGTCGGTTGTGAATCATGTATCACTAATGGTAATGAATGTTGATCACACAATGTCGTAAATAGATTGAATTTGGAAATGTAAATCATTTTGTAGTAACTCAGCAACCAGAAAATTAATGTATGATGTAAACCTACAAAACTCAATGATATCCACAACACTATACACTAAAGAAAATATCACAAATCTGTTTATTCAGATGACTAACTTACTTCAGTATAAAATTATTAGTTAAAGAGATTTCTTGAAAATTGGTGTGGCTTGTAGGTTATATGTATCATAGATTTATTTCTATTGAGTTTACCAAAGAAGACTAATGAACAACGGACAGTTGATTTCTTCTATTATAGGATTCGTCAACAATGCACACCATTGATCTTACCAAACATTGAATTATTGAACTTCAGGTTTACGATGAATACGATAGTAGTATTTGATAATGATCGTACTATTCCATCAATCAATTTAAGTTATCATTATACTAGTAAATACTAACCCAATCAAACATCTATCTAGTTGTTGATGGTTTACAATTATATCCCTAATATGAATTAGTCCGTGATGAATCCAGGATATCATTGAAAAGTACATACATAGACGTGCACTTTTATTACTCGGTCAGGTTATTATTATTATTATTATTATTATTACTTGTAACTATGATTCTAATTAATTCTTTAATAATTCAGTAACATGCGTGTAACTAAGGTCAACAGACTATATCCTATCAATCAATTGTAAATAAATGCCAAGAAATTAAAGATTTGCATGTTTTTCCCTATAAAACAATAATCATTTATCAGTTCATAATTAAATTATCCGTAACAGTAAACAAGAAATTATTGATTGTTAAAGGTGTAATAAATACATGACAATAACAATACTAGAGTGAACAAGAAAAACAGTATGAAAATATAGTGTTTACATGATCAAGCATACAGACTGAGAATGTATATCTTAAAGTTACTATTAATGCTATTTTTCTTGATTATTAATAACCTTTCTATAAACAAGATATTACAAATTGGATAATAAGAAATATATATATATATGATAACAAACTTATTCTGAGTAGTTAGGTTGACAGGCCAACATTGACTGATTACTATCTTGAGTGATAAGCAATATATATATAGATAGATAGATAGATAGATAGATATCACTGAAAATTGAATATTGAAAGTGTTAATACGTTTAAACAAGAACAAATATGACATAGATTATACTTTC
Source organism: Schistosoma haematobium (assembly GCF_000699445.3). Lineage (NCBI taxonomy): Eukaryota > Metazoa > Platyhelminthes > Trematoda > Strigeidida > Schistosomatidae > Schistosoma > Schistosoma haematobium. The sequence continues at coordinate 40,929,338 of NC_067197.1, read as the reverse complement.
ATTCATACATACATTCATTTTCCATTGGTTTCAAATGACTAGCTCATATTTTTGTTTTGCAAGTATTCAACAACAACAACAAGAACAACAGCAACAAAAACATTTTTTTCTTCAATTTTTATTTTCTCTCTTTATCTCTCACTCTCTCTCTCTCTCTCTCTTTATTTCAACTATCTCTGTCGCTCATTTACCCACTGGTTATAAACACTCAATTTTAATATATCTTTCTTTAAAAAACAAAGAATGAAATAAAGTTTATTACTATTACCATTATTATTATTATTATTATTATTATTATTATTTGACTGGCATTTAAATTGTTAAATTGATAAACAATACCATATAATTTTACAACACTGAGAAATAACAAGCAATTGATATATAGATAGATAGGTATACATGATAAATAATGAAAAAAAAAGAGAAAAAAAAGAACATAGAAAGAAGTTGAGAATAAGACAGAGTGATAAAAATACACGCATACACACGCACATATTTCTTGCTTCAATACCTGGTTAATTGTGATTTATCTACATACATACCTACATACATACATATTAATATCCGTAGAGTACTTATGTATGGTTACACTTTTAAGAACTCTTACACACATACAAAAATGTAATTATTATTATTAATAACATGACTGCATACTTTGTTAGTTATCATTTTGATTTAATTATTTATTGAATTAATTATTAGTTATTAGTTATTATTATTAAATAGTAAAATTATTTTTATTACCCTTTAATTGATAGATAAATTTCGATATCCTATTGATTGAATATCAAGGTCAAGTAAGATTCATAGATTCGTCAAAGATATAGATATAGGCCTTATCATCAGTGTATTTATCACAAGATCAACCTCACCATGATAAATGTCATTAGAACTAACTGTCAAAATAATAATATTCATATAACTATATAATTGATAGTTATTGTTGGATAATTATTATTTATCATGACAAATTAAATTCAACTATCATTTATTATAATGTTGATTGAATGAAAACATGATATTATAATATATATTACATTAATTTAAAGACGATTTTTATCGATTATTTATTATATTTAAACATATAAATATATTGGTACAAGGAGGCATCAAATAGATATGCGCTACATAAATCGTATGATTTATGTGACGGCTGGAATACTGCCCAGGTTCCCAAACCGAAGCAGGTGCCTTCGACCTAAAGGTCTAATCCACAAGACAGTGGAGCAACGTTAGGAGATGCAGTCCCATGATAGCCGGTGACCAACAACAGGTTCATACGCCATTTATTCCCTTAGGATACTGGAGCCCATTTGCACCATTGGTTTGGAATCGGGATTTTCCAACTCATGTAGGTAGATCCTCCGTATGCATCAACCTGGTTAAAACACCAGACATTCGCTTTTCATCCCCTCAATTTCGTAAACAACAGTAATGCTGGGAGAAGGCAGGGAGTAGGACTTTCCTGGCAGTGTTTGTATGCACGTGGCCATGTGAGAACATTTCGAGAGGGAGAGTTGACTCTACCCATTCTCGGCCGTACCAGGGCTTTTGGGGGCAAATTACAATTGAGAAATGGCTAAAGTATTTCAATATATCAAGATGAAAAATACTTAACCATATCTATAAAATCCAAGTTTTAATGTTATGTAACAATTTAATGGGATAGTTTATAGAAAATTTGGCTTCATTATATCCTTCGAGTTAGACTGTTCAATAACAAAGTTTTCATTATTGTTCTGGATAATATTATCAATGGTTACTTTATATAGAAATGTGTTCTACAAGTTCGTTCTGATAATCTTGTTTGTGATTGGTTGTCTTCGTTTGTTTTTGTTTTTGCGTTGTTGTTAACTGTTTTATTCGACTAACCTCTAATCACATTGTTGATGGATTGACTATTTTTGCACGTTGTTGATAATCTGAATATACCTCGATTCGTCTATTGACTGTCAAATGATGTAAATGTTATGTTTCTGGCAATGTTCTGGTAATTTCAGAATTCTGTCGATCCAGAATTTCGATATTTTCTCAAATAAATTCGCATTCATGATCCTCAACTATCATTTATTATTAGTGAAGATATCTCATTCCATTTCATTGTTAACTTATGTTTGTTTGTGTGTGTGTGTAGATGATGAAAGTGTCCACGATATTCAATGTAATATTTCTCCCAGTTATGTAATGTTGGATTTGCCTTCTTTTCTGATTGTATCTTTTAGACGGTATTAAGATTCGGATGAAGTGTTTTCGTTTATTTGTGGCGGATGTTTATTTTAAAACATTTCAGTGATATTCTTATAATGTAGTGCAAAACGATTTGCTTATTGATATCTGAAACTGATTTCCCAGTGGTCAAAGTTAATGAGCTATACATCATTTAATAAAGTCGTTAACATAATCATCATAACAAAAACAGAAAAGGAGTATTTTAAATTTTCTACTAAATGGTGTTTAGCTCTTTTAAATAGTTCTACAGTTTAGATCACGAGTTCCTATTGGCTATTCCATAATTGAATATCAAGTTCTTCATATTTTATCATGAGTGTTGTTGATTCAACACCGAAAGGGTAGCGAATGCTTAATAGAATGGATCTCATCACTAGAATAAAATAACTGTCCAATACTTCCTAGTTTTCAACAATTCAAGGTCAGTGAGTGATATAAATTATGAAACATAACAATCTCCTCAATCCTGTTGAACTCTTTCGAATAGTGTATTTCTTTATCAGTAACACAATCATCATCATCATCATCATCGCGCCTTAGATATCACAAAAACAGAAAATGTTACAATCTTTTACATGATGTAACAATGAAAACTTGTACACTAACCAAACAGGTCAAAATGTGCATTTATTTAATAAAAAATAATAATAACTTTATAATGATGAATATATATATATACCTTTTTTTGAATACTACCATGTGTTTGTACTTATAAATGTGTTATTGTCTATTTATCTGTTACCAGATAATTACTAAACAATGTATCAATCTGTGTATGTACCATATGTGCTATATGTACATCTTTGCATTATACAATTAATTAGTTACTATGTAGTTGAATATAGATAAGTATCTATTTATTGAATAAAATATATTATTTCACAGAAAGAAAGAAAGAAAAAAAGAGGAAACATCGCCTTTATAGTTATAATTTAACTATAATTAAACAAATTGGCCTGTAGACTTACATATTGTATGATTGAATATTTACTTATCTTATAATGATTGTAATCGAATAAGAAGTTTAAAAGAAATTTCATTACAGCTTGTACTGTACATGAATATGAAAACATATTCTATCATTTTCTTAAAGTTACCATACTGTGAATCAGTCATAAGTAAAATAGAATCGGGCATATATATATACATTGATTTAAGTTGCTATACATCATGACATAGTCAATCATTTGTGGATCGCTTCTTATTTTAACCGTTATTATGTGAAAATTATTATTATTATTTTTTTTTTGATTAACATTAGTTGCTGAGGTAACTATACGAGATAAGGAAAACGACACATAATGGTTTAATTGGTTTGGTTAAGAAAGTTGCCCGTTTTTTTTGTTGTTGTTTTTGTCTTCTCACACACTCAGGTTCTTTATTGATAGCCTAGATCAATGTTGGCTATATAGTATTAAGAACAAAGTTAAATCTTATATATATATATCTTCTTCTAGAATTGCGGTAAGCTATTTTAAATGAATTAGTGAATATAAGGCATGGTGTGAAAAATTTTTCACAAATTTATTTAAATATATGTTACAATCAGTTGATGATAATGTCCTTTAATAAACTGACCTTGCATAAGTAAATTTAGACGAATCATAAATTGATCGAGATCTTGAACCGATTGATGTTAGATCACCATTGAAAACCTGAGGAGTCTGACAATAGGATGAAACGACCATTTAGTGCTTCGAGGTTTTAGATGATGGTCTAACATCAATCAGTTCAATATCTAGATCAATTACTTAGTAATCTCCACAACCCTATACTGATAATTACCATGCACTCATTAGTGACTAATTTCATGAAGGAATTCTCGGAATTCTAGTGAGAAGCCGTGACCAGATACAGGTATCTACTTCAGTACAATGCAAGATGGTCGCACAATTTCGTGGATTGGTTGAGGTTATACATTAAAACCGTTGGACACCGACTCAGTTGTCAAGTAGGTTAAGTGTTCGCGCCCTGTTTTTGAATCTCTCAAGTAGGACCGTCGATGCTCACTGCTGAGGAGTCGCACAATAGGATGAAACGGCCATCCAATGTTTCCAGGTTTTCAATGGTGGTTTAACATCAATCGGTTCAAGATCTCGATCAATAACTCGATAATCTCCACAACCCAATGCTGAGAATCAGAAATTAGCATTCTATTAATCGTTATTTATTAAATTTGAATGTGACCATTATTGAAAATATAATAACTATTACAGTTTCAAATATTTGTGCTTGAAAATAACATAAACCGGACAGAAATACTTGTGATTCATTTATGTCAATTATTTTCTAAAGGTAAAAGAAAATTCACACGGAAGGATTAAATTATGTGTTAAACTTGAAATATAGAAATAAAACAGTCATTTTAGAGTAATTATATAACTGAAACTTATGAACATCATAGATTCAATTCTTAGAGGGAGCAACGACATTAATTCATCTTATAAAACAAATAACAAAATGGTTAAATCCATTAAGGTTTCATGTGGTTTAAGTAAATGACAAAATGAAGAATAAACAGTTAATATCATCCTTTCTTTCACAGAAAACTAAGATGTCATCTACATATATCTAGGAAGGGAAGCTGATCGTTCTTCTCATGAAAGACCGATGTGATATGTGAGGATATGAACTGTTTATTGAATAAATTTAACACTCTCCAAAACCACATCAGTCTCTCATATGAAGAAGAGAAGACCAATCATCTTCCCTTTCTAGATATATGTGAATGATATCTTAGCTGTTTGTGAAAGAAAGGAGGATATGAACTGTTTATTGAATAAAATAAAGAATATTTTGATAGTAAAGTGACTACTGTCTCTTTTTAAAAATTATTATTATCAAAGTTAATTGCTATATATGGGCTTACATTCTTTCTTCCTTTCAATATCTCTCTTTCATTACTTATGCTATGACTAATTACATACAACTGAAAACATATTCGAATGTAAACGGTGAGAGTGAAACGTGCTTTATCTAATGACTTCATATACACTTCGAGTTTCTGAATAAACAAAAAAAACCATTCTTTAATCATGTTGATCATTGAGGACTTGTTCAATTTTGAAGACCAATCGGCCAATAGTCAATGTACAATGGTCTTGTAATTTTTGGACTACTGAGTTGAAATTAATCAAAATATTAAATTGATATGAACATTTGTATTTAAGTCCATTTAAATGTGTATAGATTTATTCAAGATGACATATTTATGGTCACATTTGGTTACATATGTATGTTAATGTGTACGAAATGAGGAGGGAAAGGGGAACAGAAAACGTGTTATTTTATTATCCATGTTTAATGTGTCTAGTATTTCTAAGTGGTCAAGAAAAGTGTAGTTTAATTATTCACTTGGTATTGTTTTACTTGAATCTTCCCATTGATGTTTTAGGACTGAAATTGATCAGTCTCTTATTGGCATATGTGCACTGCTAGCCACTATCCATCTTTGCTCATAATGCTTGTAAATTAAGGCAATATCGAGGCATACGCACAGTATGCACATATGCCAATAAGAGACTGATCAATTTCAATCCTAAAACATCAATGGGAAGATTGAAGTTAAACAATACCAAGTGAATTAAACTTCACCCCATTGCACAAGCAAGTGGCTATCAGGACTCAGTGGCTAAGTGGATAACGAGATGGCGTTTGAAGCGAACGGTACTGAGTTCGAGTCCCAGAGTGAACATTAACTCTGAGATGCAGGTACATCCAGCTGACGAGTTTCAAACAGGACGAAACGCGCGTCCTGGATTCCACTGCCAGCCACTATCCATCTTTGCTTAGGTAGTTTAATTATGTTTAAATTTTACAGTACCCTAATGAATATGCATTTTTAGTGTTCGATGAATCATTTTAAAATAGTTTATTACGTAAGAAGTTTACGGCAGTTTCTTATAATGTACAATCTTTTTTTAATGACCTATAATATCGTTATCAATGATTAAGTATTTCTTCTGAGATTTAATTTCCCTCTAGTCTTAGTAACTAACATGAACTGTACCGTAGAATGATCACAGAATGTGTATGTTATATTCAATACTGATTGATCTCAATTATATGTACCAGTGAGTTACATACTAAAACGAAGCAGATATCCAAAACTCTCTGTTTTTCGATATGATATGCGGCTAGTGAAAGTAAATGTTGTGAGTGGCTACTGAGCGTGAACTGGGAGACACGCAGCTTACTGACTATTCAATGTGTGATTTCCTTTCTATTAGTAATTTTTACTTTGGACTCACTGCTTGTAATTGTGTTGATTAGTGTTGTCTAATAGATACACTGGTTCCCTATTTTTGGTTATGAACTATGTATCTGATATATTATGACCCCAATCTGTGTATGGTGTATCAATCGGATATCCAGTCTAGTGGTAATATAGTCTGTGTCATCAGTCCCATTATCTTTTAATACTAGTATTATTGCAGTGAACGAGAACGCGGAATAACAGAGTAGCTCAATAAAATATAAAAATCATACATTGAATACATCACTTGCGCATCTTCCTTCAGTTGTCTTTAACTGCTTCATGATTCCTTCAATTCTGTTGTTAGCACAATTTTTCGGTCTCCCTTCTTGTTCTATTCAATTCAATCTCTTCAATCTACTTCCGATTGCTGCTACATACTATTTTAATCTGTCAGAATAAATAGCATGAATTACAGTATGCTGTGGAAACGCGGAAATATTTCTACTCAGTCTCTATATCACAATGGTGTCCGAAGTGTGATCAATCTGTGACGAATACAATCTAGAAATTAAACTAACCTCTATAAAAATTCTTCAATTAAACTACAAAATTGTTGTCTTTCATTTTTAATAGTACGTGAAAATACTAAGCTAACCAATAATAGAAGAAATGAGTCAGCTGGCGATTGTTACAATCGAACAAAAATTGTCTGACGTTGTAAAATATGTCTGAATAGTGTTTCGAATACTTTGACATGAGATCTGAATGTACCTTTTAGTTCTAAACTTTATAAGGTAACGTTTTTACAGATCACTGATTAATCCAGTAATCCAATAATTTAATAATTGAATTCATGAGTCGATTAAAGCTAGACCACCACTGAAGACCTAGAAGTACTGGATGGCCATTTCGTCCCAGTATGAGACTCCTCAGTAGCGTGTAGCCATGATCATGCACGCGGGATTCGACCCTAGGACCTTTCGGTTTCGTGCGCGAGCGTTAGAAAACTATTGTTAAATGTTCATATAAATTATCTCGATCCAAAATTGATCCATTAGCATTACATAGATTTGATTGTACTCCGCATACATGATCTTTAAAACGATTAAGGATCTTTACATAAAAAGCAAGATATTTTGTTTTCTGTAGTAAGAAATCAATGAATTGCATCAATAGTATTGCGTATATATAAATATTACTATTTAAAGTCACTTTGATTGATAAATAGATTATAGAAATGGTTAATAAGAAAATCTAATTGAAGGCACATAGAAATCAATTCCTTCATGTTATTTCCATTCTCTCTCATACACTCTTGTTTCTTATTTCCCCTAATGTAAACTATTATCGTCAATATCACAGTAGACATTTGTAGACGTGTATAAAAAGTCTCTCTCTTTCTTTAACTATTGTTTATATGCATATATTTACTCACCAGTATCTTATCTATTTACCCTGAAGGCTATATTGGCAAATTTCCTTTCAGGTAAATATATGTATATATTCTTGAATAACTGAATAGTTATTGTTTTTTTGGCTTTTTAAATGAATTTTTCCTTGTTTCAATATATATATATATGGTCAGATTGGCAGCTTGTCAAAACAGGAAGTTACAGAGTTAAGAAATGAATGGGTGAATAAACGATAAAACAAGTTGGTCTTTAATGTTCAATAGAGAAACTACAATATAATGAATAACTCCTTAAAGCTAAAATCAAGAGAAAAGAATTGCTTATTTCACTCCTAAAAGTCATTTATAATTAAGTGGTTGATAGTAATAATAGTAGTGTAGAATGACATTCAAATGTAGGGGGCAGAGGAGAGTGTATTGTTTTTTTTTCTTTCTTTCTAAGACTTATTGAAGATAAGAACGTGAAGTTGTTTGTTTGTTCACTTCTTTTAAAATGATATCTTGAATTTACTTAAATACGTACTATCTTTGCTATTTCAACTACTAGCACTACTGCTATTACTAACAAGGGTATTAGTAGTATATAAGTGCCCAAAAGAATATTTTTCTATCTATGTTTATCAATGTGTATAGTTGTGAAATTTTATGTATAAGCACTAACTAAACAATCAAGACGAAAAAGAAAGGTACCTAATGAAAGGCCATAGTACGATACATATGTAATGTGTAGGAAGAATATTATTATTATTATTATTATTATTATTATTACTATGAATAAAAACGTAGGCGATAGGGAATGTATTAAAAATATATACACATATATATACTATTTCAGTAAAACAAATTAATTATTACCACACTTACTCTTATCATTATCAATGTCTTAGTATTGTAATAGTAGTATATGCCCCCAAAGTTATTCGTATTATTTATACTTTTCTTCTCGTATCCTTCCTCTGTGATTTCACTTACTCAAACAAAGAAACATACACACACATACGTGTATATGTGATTATATATGCTTTTTATCATTTATGGTATTACAGGGTTACTCATTATTATTATTATTATTATTATTATTATTACTATTAGTGATATTGTTAATATTGATAACCTGTCCTCTAGTTAATATTTGTATATATGTAAATATATATCCCTAATGAGAATGAGTGAAACGATAAGGTTTATAAGGGTTTTCTCCTTAAAACTAATACTTTATGTCAGTTAATAATAATAATAATAATAACACTACCGTTACTACTACTACTACTAATAGTAATAGTAATGAATTAAACAGACAATATTTTTTGGTTGTAAAAAAAATCTTAATTTAGTGATTATTAGTAAATAAAGAAGATTGGACTTTCAGCTTATAATTCAATCATCACCATCCATATCCATCCACCTCACCTATTTATCTATCTATCTTTTATAAAATATAAGGTTAATAAATCCAAGGGATATATATATATATATATATATATATATATATATATATGCTCTTGTTAATGTGGGTTAGAGTGATACCAGTTTCCGGATACTGATGGAGTGTTTCATGAAAAATTAATATATTACACATTTAAAAAAAATATTTTTTCTTCTAAAGGAACATATACATATTATTCCATTTTTGTTTTTAATAGAAAGCAAAGAGAAACAAAAAACCCCACTGTTATTCAACTTACTCTATCAATCAATTGTTATAGAGTATTGTTGCCAATAATTTAATAACAATAACCACTGTTACAGCTTGTTACATTCATTTCAATTCTAATTCTAATAATAATAATACTAAAGAAAGATAATATGAGATTATTAGTTTAGTTAAAATGACCAAACTATATGATTAAAGTTTTAAGTAGTTTTTCTATTTTGATCTAAAATGTTATCTGAATAAGCAAAATACGGAAAGTATAAACTTCAAGAAGTTGGGTTCGAGCTTATGTGTTACATTTTGCTTATATATATATATGAAGATATGAAATGAATGTAGTAAAATATTAGGAGAGTTCAAATAATCATAGTGCACTGAATGAGAATGTCAGCGAGAGACAACATTATATAATATCTTGATAATATTTGAGAATTGTGAAGTAAATAGTTCATTTGCAAAATGTTAATCAATTGTTTCAGACTTGATTATTCCTTCATTTCCATATTAATCACTCTCTATACGTTCTTGTTTTCTTCTCTTTGATTTTCTTAACCTTCTACCTTCAGGCATTCCATATTCCATTGGTGATACATACTATTTATATCTGTCGACACCAGTATTACCAATAATAAAGGGGATAGCTAAACATTAGTAATATAGTTTAAAAAAAGCGTGGAAAACAACATCTTCAGGAGCCCTAGAACGTAAGAATTAAAGTAACATAAAGAATAAATGGATCTACTCAATTGTGACTGATTTTATGCCATGATACACAAAGTCTTCAACTATCAAACATAGTTATCGCACGAATTAAAACTAAGTGATCTACATTTGCAAATATTGTTCAGATCAATAATCAATCACTTCATGAACTAATGCAATACAAATGTTCAGCTTTCAACCATTAAGTAGTAAATTTAAGTAGTATAAACATTAAATATATGAAAATTATATTGCAATGTTCAGTATATAATCCTTATATTTTAGAAATTACATAATTAATAAAATAATTCAGTAATATTAAACATGAAATCGTTTAACTAAAAAGTAAATTATCAAGTTTTTGATTGAGATCATGAACCGATTGATATTAGATCACCATTGAAAATCTGGGAGCATTGGACGACCATTTCGTCCTAATGTGGGACTCTTCAGCAGTAGGCATTTACGGTCCCGCTCACGGGGTTCGAACCTAGAGCGTTGGTCGTGCACGCAAACACTTAACCTACCTGACCACTGAGTCGGTATCCAACAGTGTTAATGTTTAACCTCAACCAATCCACAAATTTGCGCGATCAACTCTCATTGCACTGGTGTCAATGGTGGTTTAACATCAATCGGTTCATGATCTCAATCAAAAAAATAAATTATCATACAAATCATGATGAACGAATGACATACATGATTTAACTCATTCACTTAGTATTAATAATAATATTAGTAGTGATTACAACAACTGTAAATGACATATTATTAAACTCTGTAATTAGAGACTGACTTATTTTCCCTTTCATTACACCAGTTTATTGTCAAACAATAAATCGAACATAGATCTATATCAATTTAGAAACCTCATTGTTTGTAAATAACTAGATCAAATTAATGATTTAAGTACTGGTGAAGATTGTTAGTTACAATATTGGCATGTATCATAGTACTATTGAATAAACCAAAACTGTGTTTGATAATTATGTCGTTCAAATTAGTGGGGTTCCTTAACCCTGTCTCTTTGTGGCCCATAACCAAGGATTAAATCAATGACCCTCAGGTTTCAAGGTCCAGCAATAGGTCATCAGACTAGTAAAATGACATCTAATAGCCCATACAAACTTCGCAATCAAAACATCTAAATCTTAACTTCATATGAAACCAATGAGTTAGGTATAAATTAGTCATTTTTTAATAATGACTCATTTTACCCTATCGACACATATATCAGTAAGATTCTAGGTTATGTACAATTTTTTATCCAAAAATGATAGCTTCCATGTGCACGTTGAGACAGCGACGATGATACTGATGATGATTCCTCAATAGTCTTTGTTGCTATTTGATTAGTTGTTTACACTTTAAGTTTGATGATTGTATTATTGGTCCCAAGATTATTGTTGGTTGCTATGATCACATAGTTATCCGATTATAATTCATTCTTCTTGAATAAAAAGATTTCTCTGATTTACTGGTTTCTACTTGGCTTCCACCACGTTGAGGGATAATTCGTGAATTATTATGTGTCAGTCGGTTACCCTAGCAATTTCGTGCAAATCCAGATTCGTATTAGCGATATACTAAACATTCGTAATTATATATATATATATATATATATATATATATATATATATATAGAGAGAGAGAGAGAGAGAGGAGAAAGTACACACTTTTTGTGAAATAAACGTTACTGGTTTTAGTATGTTCTCTCTCTCTCTCTCCCTCAATTATCGGTGCAAAATAATAAATTTATCTACAATTATCATATCTGATATATATATATATATATATATATATAAAAGTATCGAGTTTTTTCAAAACATGGAGTTTCTGTTCTGATTTATTATTCTAAAATACATGATGATTACCCAATATATGTGTATTCACTAGTTGAAGTATATTAGTGCTATTACTCATTAAGTTATATGAAGTAGACATTAGATTAGTTTATTGCTTAATATCCTCCTAATTTTTAAGAAAATAGTTTATAGATGGGTTTATTAGGCTGAATTATTCGTAACACTCATCATATGTGTTATAATCAGTATTTTCAATCATTTTTTTTCGTTTAGTTAGTGGGTTTCATTGGACATTTTAAAGAGTGATTCTATGTCTAGCTATAAATTTTATTGTAATTGTGATGAGGACTATCTCATTCACAATATGATTGAACACAATCAGTGTAAAAGGTACCATACCTGGAGTATCATAGGCATCATCGATAATAATACTAAATAATAATCGTGAATTATTATGAATTGTAAATGCTGACCCAGTAGATCCTGACTCAATGTACTATGGAATAGTGATTAAAGTACTTAGCTTTTAGATGGTAGGTAGCAGGCTTGAAACCTTCTTACTTACTTCAACTTATGAAGCTTTTACCAGCCCTCATATACCTTAAGTTCAACTCAGAGCCGTGTATACAAGCCTACACTTGTTAAAGGTATTACATAATGACAATACATTATTTCATGAAACTTTATAGTTTTAAATTCAATCTTAGATTAATGTGATGAGTATACACACAAATCATTAACCCAATACCAAGATAAACCAGTCATCTTAGTGTTTCCTTGATATTTTTGAACATTTTCCAAATTAAAATGGAGGTTAGATATTAACACAGTTGGATGCCGACTCAGTGGTCAGGTAGGTTAAGCGTTCGTGCGCGAGACCAAAGACCCTGGGTTCGAATCCCAAGGACGGGATCGTGGATGCGCACTGCTGAGTAGAACCTTATGGCGAAACGGCCGTCCAATGCTTCCAGGTTTTCACCGGTGTTCTAATATCAATCGATTCATGATCTCAATCAAAATCTCCACAACCCCATACTGATAAAATTGAATACCATAACATTGAATACAGTTTCATATGATAGAAATAACATGACTTTTTACATGTTTATTTTTTATTTTTAGATGAAAATAATAACAATTTTTGGAAACTACTCAATTTATTTCCACATTTCCCAATGTTATGGCCTCCTTCCTCAGTTTCTAGTTTTGGTCCTATTTCCTCCTCCTCCTCATCATCATCATTATTAAAATCTTCATATAATGAATTAAACAATAACGAGTTATGGCAAAAGTATGCTAAGCATACAATTCACTTATTAGAGAAAAATCAAACATTATTTAATAATAATAACAATAATAATATTACCACTAATACTACTACTAATGATAATAGCAATAATAATAATACTCATTTTACCAATCGAATAACAGAGATCAATGACATGAATGGTTCATCAACAAGAAACGAGTTAAAATTAAACATTGAACATTTCAATAGTCATAACAACAATCGAATAATTACATCATCACCACAGATTGAATTAACTATATCAAATAATAATGATAATAATACAAGTATTAATCTTTCTACAACTATTACCAATACTAATAATATAACAACAATCAATAAAAATGATAATCATTGGAATGTTAATACTATACCAGTTTGTTCAACTTTCTATCATACTCCACAAACATGTTCATTTGAATATAATAATAATAATAACAATAATAATCATAATAAATTAAACAATGAGCAAGAAACTATTGACAAGTTAACTCCATTGGAATCGGAAAATCTTATTCATCATTCAAATGATCATATTGATCATAGTCCAATTCAACATCATGCAAATAATACAATGAATTGTAATGTTAATAATAGTACATGTAGTAGTGTGTCGAATGAATTATATGATCAAAATTTACCATGTTCTACCCCGGAACAACAACAACAACAAGTATATTCAACTACTAATACTACTACTACTACTTCTACTAGTAGTACAATACATATTAATGGTGCTGTACATAATACGTTGAGAAAAACACGTTCTGATATGAAAGTAATACATAGATATTTAATACAAATTAAACATGATACACGAGAAATTCATCAAATACCTTGTCATGAATTAGACAGTTATATACAAGTAGGTTTAATTAATAAAAAATTTTTCTATTAATATGGTGTGGTTATGGAGATCAGAGATTAAAGTTGAAAATATAAACTACAAAGTGCCGACTCAGTGGTTTAATTATTTAAAAGGACTATCTGTAAAACCTGAAAAGATCTGGGTTCGATCCTGTGTGGATATGTACCTATGAGAATCTTAGTGCTTCCTGGATATTTATGTAGCATTGACTGAAGTTGCAAATTACTTTTCCAATTTGTCAGAAAATTTAGCGTAAGGCAAATTAAGTGAAACTTATCCTAGTTTCTTAATTTCATCACTGATATACAAAACATACACTTCCAAACAAGATATTGTTTAGTTATTGAATGAAAATATATGAGACATCTACATTGGACATAGAACACAACGTGATATTTACTCAGTTTTACTGGTAAGATGCTACAAAACAGGACAATAGGTAGGAAGAATGTATACAGTTACATAGTATTTATATAATGCATATACATAGCCTTCAATCGTCCATTTGCATACTTCAATGTGTTTTACAATCTGAATTGTCTTCTCATTCGGTCTCCGCGTATTATGTCAGCACCGTGCTTTTGATTTGCTGAAACTCTTCACTCCGTCTGACAATTGTTGCAGTTTCGACGCCACACTCCTCCACACACTACTTAAAAATAGCATCCACTATAATACTATATAATGCATTTGACGTCGCTAACAACACAGGTCATAGATTATCATTAGAATTTTAAGGAATCTAATTAAAACCTGCTCGTTTACTTGCTAGAAAGATACAGTACCCTAGTTATACTAGGGTGTTTCAGTTAACAAAAGTACATGCTGAAAATGACAAACCGTATATATATATTACTTGAGAATCTACATTAGTAGTCGGAAATTCTTTACATCGACAATTAATAAAGGGTAACCAATACTCTGATGTAATCTATTTCAATAACTGTTAAGTTATGGGAGGTAGATTGAAATGTTTTAATGGAAAAACATTCAGTTCATGAAGAAACTTAAGTTTGTTTAGTTCCATGATTTGGTTTAATTTTTGTACACTGTTGAGTAATGATATTATTCCGTGTGTGCAGGCACAACTCCGCATCCCCAACTGTCATAGACAATATCATAGACAAACAAAATTAGCACTCAACAATTAATCAATATGGACATTTTTGTCTTACACATGGTCATTCACAGCCTGAACAGCTCAGTGATAACATCTCGGATTGAGAAGTTGCATAACTTGGGCTCAAAACCCTCAGAAAGCATCAGTCCCTTCATAGGTACAGACGAAATTTCGATTCATACAGGGTTTGCTACCTGATTTATCAAACCACCTAGCATTAAGACACAATACACATGAAGTTGTGTCAGGTTAATTAACCATCACATTTCAATTTAGCAGTTAGAATTCGATCACGACTGGGAACTAGATAAACATATCATCAGCTACTACTCAATGATCAATTAATGCATAAACATATGATTAAATAAAAGTCGACACTAAAAATTAGAGCCTAAAAAGCCGAAAGAAATAATTCAGAACATGAATAGAAAGTTAGGTATCAAGTTATTACTCGTAAAACTTCATTATTTTTAATGAATGTCCAATCCACAGGTTTTAAAGTTAGGTGGTTAAAGGTAGTTGGCAGAAAATATTCATCTTAGATTTCATCCTAGTTGGGCCATTTCAGCAACTAGTACATGCAATCTTGAGTGAGTTGGTGTTTCCTGATGGATTTGAGCACAGATCACTCAGTATCACGTCCTGAAATGTTAACATTGATGTCCTCGTGCCGAAATCAATATTTTATAAGAATGAGATAGTAACATTAGTTTTCGAAGAACTTATGAACTCGCCTAAGATGGACCACCACTGAGAACCTGGAAGCACTATATGACCATTTTGTTTTAGTACGAGATTCTTCAGCAGTGCCCATCCACGATCCTGGACCTAGGAATCAAACCTAAGACCAAAGCTTCCAGGTTTTTAATAATGGTCTAACTTATATCGTTTCATAATTTAAATGAAATTCAACAATTCACTTGGTATTGTTTGCTTGTATCTTCCCACTGTTAATTAGGACTGTAATTGATCAGTCTTTTGTTGGCACATGTGCATGCTGTGCGAACTACCTCAATATTACCTTAAGTCATGAGCTTTATAAACCAAGATGAATAGTGACTAGCAGTGGAATTCAGAGCAAACGTTTCGTCCCACTTCGGACTCATCAGCTGGATATACATACATTCCAATGTTGATATTCACAATCTTCACAACTCCATACCGAAAATTTAGATTGATTATTCAGAGTAGTAATCAACATCATGTTTACATAGTTCTTAGTACTAATCAATTTCTATCGGTTCAGATGTTCAAGATTTAACCATCTGTCAACCCTCGACTCTCGCTATATACATACTGTTCGTGTTTAATTGTACAGTTATTAATAAATGATGATAGTTAATTTCTCAATGATTACTTGAATAAACCACAAAATAAACTACAAACTACTATTTTTTTTTACATCCTTAAACTTAATAAACTATTTAGAATTAATTTAATTAGGTGAAAACTTAAGTTATATATTCTCTATTCTTTTATTCACAAAGTGTACCTGAGATAGAAAAGTGTAAACATGAAATCATATGCTATTCCGTTGGATACAGGATATTGATATTAATAATAATAATAATAATAATAATAATAATGATAACAATAATAATATTTTTTTAGCGGTCACTGTAATTTTTTTTTTCAAATTCAATCATCTTCAGTCATTTACATGCACACATGGATACAACACATCTGTATTGTCTATGTATATACATGAAGAAGTGTTCAGCTATTCATATACATATATCCATTTGATTTTTCATACCATCACTATTATTATTATTATTACTACTACTACCATTATTATTACTATTGCTAATATCATTACTATTACCATCACTATTATTATTACTATCATTATTACTATAACTATTATTACTATTACTATTATTGCCATTACTATTATTGTTACTGTTACTATAATTATAAGTTCGTATTTCGATCAGTTAATAAGTAATTAGATTTGATTCAAGTTGAGAGAGAAAAAAGTATGATTGGAATAAATGAATATTCTAATATTTTTGTTTATTTTATCATTAATTAGTATTGAACATTATTATACATTGAACAACAACAACAACAACAACAACAGATAAACAAGACTGTTAAGTTATTATTGTCTGAGGTCATATAGGTAAAAAGCTATTATTAGTAGTATTTATTTACCTGTATTTTTTTTTTAATTATTTAATATTTATATATTTGATAAGATATATGGATTATAATATTGAATTAGGTAATTTAAGGATGATTTCATCAGATTCTCATCATGATTTAATATTCATTGTAAAAAAGCTATTCAAAAGGATGAATGATTGAATATAACTATTTCATTGGGAAATTAGCTTTAAGTAAAGTGAAAGTCGGTTGGAATAAGTGTCTTACAATAATTCATTAATAATATTGATTAAATTATCATTTTATAACATAATATACATATAGGATCAAAGTTGGATAATGTAAACTAGGGACGAACTAATCAGAGTTAAGAAAAGAGATCTTGGATTTTGATGCGAAATTCATTTACCCATTTGTCTAAATAGCCTTTTGGTATTTTAGTTGGTATCAGTTCGTGATGAAAACCATAAATCTAATTCCTAACCCTAACCATAGATTGTAAAACATATTCCTTATTCTTCAAACTGCTTTATTACCCTCATTTAGCTCTAGTAAGTAGAGGGACATTGTTAAGGTCACTATTGGCGTCGTATAAAGGTCGTCTATACATTATAGTCTTACCTGTAAATTATTTTAAACTTGAATGATCGCATTAAAATTGTTTTAATACAAAGTTCATTGGCTCAAGTTATCATACTTCAACAACATAACAATCAGAAATTAACAGGATAAACATTGAAAAAGTTAAAGTAATCTGTTTATCTGCGATTGTAAAAGACTAAACAGAAAGATTATAGTTCAAAATCATCCAAGAGAAGAAATTAAGTTAATGGCTTCTCAACCTGTACTACTGAACTCCTTCAGCCCCTAACCACGTAGTTTACACATTCTCATACATGATTCACTTCAACAATTAATGACTTCGTGAACAACTGTTATGTATTGATTTGATTACATCCAGTTTACATTTAACACTAGACAACTTTGAGTGCTGAGAAAGTTAGTGGTTAAATAATCTGTTATACATACATAATCATTTCAATAGATGAAAATTCTTTTCAAACAAAAACTGTCATGACTAGTGCATCTGTTAGTTATCATGTGACAAAATCGCCAGTCAGAATATCGAATCCTATAACCTTGTTCCTGTGCTAAGCCAGTGTCGCGTCAACCAGCACTAGCAACCTTGAGCCAACTCTGAATCCTTATTGGTCCTCGATTTAATAGCTCCTCTCCTATTTTTGCCCTTTGAGTCCAGAACACAGTAGCCGCTTCCACAGTATTAACAACATAGTTCAGACCGCATTACACCACAAAATGAAAAATAAAAGTTATACAAGATCAAGCCAAAGTGATTGAATGGAAGACTGTAACTAATAGATTGGGAATAAATTAAGAATAGCAAATCGTATAATACTAGCTAATAGATCGAATAAAAGCTTATGGTAAAAGAAATGTAAACATATATCCATAATCTATTTACTTTATGTTTATGCAATAAGAATATATATAATGACAGTCTATAAATACTTCCCGAAAGTTACCATTCATTTAATCTTTGGATACAACAACAATATTTACTTCTAACAGCCATATTCACAGTGACTGATCACTGAGTACTGGCCACTGTCTTATTTGTCTACTATTTGGTGTTAACTAAATTCTGCCGATCAATTTATAAAGTAAACATTATTATGTGACTCAACGTCGTGTGGATCACATTCTAATATTAAATAGTTGAAGCTAGTCAATAGAAAATCTTGATTGACCAAGGTTTAATGATGGTTGAGACTCGTCAGCAAGTTTTACTTGAGGGAAATGACACTCCTTGAGGGATTTAAGCTTGCATTAGACAACTCCACAACCTGAGACGTCCCTACCAAGCTGTTAGGGTAACAATGTTTTGTTAGTGAATCTCCACTAACATGCAAATTAAATTTGGAGCTTCCTGTTGATTACTTCATATCAATTAATAATGTCTATACTGATTTTATACTTATGTGAATCTTTTACTCGATATATCAAGTTATTTGATCGTTTACAGATACGTAAGGTAGAATACTATAATCCTCATAGGTTTTTTTCAAACATAAATTCTACTTGACAATTAATACAATTATTATATTCAATTACTTCTTAAGTTTATTCATATTACATTACAGGACTTTGTACTTACCGCGAAAAAGAAAGATGGACACGAATATGAACCGGAATCGTTGAAAGCATTTGTACATTCACTAGAAAGACATTTAAAAGTAAGTGAAATAAATTATTTGTAATTAGTGATTTTCATTAATTTACATGGTAACACGTTATTCAACTTCCCATAATCTGTCTAATAATAATATGAAGTTTAATGCATTGAATTCATGATAAAATTTGAGGAGAATCCTTCGGTAGAATTCATTATGATAATATGCTCATTGAAGAGTATAGCTTTCCTTAGTTGAATCAATTATCATAGTCACAAATTTGACATTCTAAGGTCCGGACGTCCATCATCTTTATTTGCTCATAAAAATTATCATAAGCATGTAATTAATTGTATTGCCTAATTAATAATCTAACATATAGGTAGTTTAATATCAGATGGGTTTTGTGGATATTATAGTAATTCCAATGGTTAAGATCATGAGGCAGTTGAAGTTAGACCACCATGGAAAACCTGGAAGCACTGGATGGCCGTTTCATCCTATCGTGGGACTCCACATCCACGACCTCACCCCCCGCGAGATTCCAACCCAGGACCTACTGGTTTCCATTAGACCACCTAGCCGGTTGGCATCCAACGGTATTAATGCCTAACTTCAACTACTCCACGAAATTGAGCTACACATCCACCATCGTTTTCAGTGAGTTACTATCTCACAACAGACCTGGTTGAACTCCGCTTGTCACTACTTCTCACTAGAACTAATGAATTAAGTTTGGGAAAAGTATTTAATCATATAATTTTCTAAATTAATAGACAAATGAAGTATTGGACTTCTAAGAACTTCTAGAGATATTCTAAACAATGGAAACATGGATAAGACAAATGTATTACAAAAAAAATAGAAATATTTTGAAAAGCGATACCATGAATTTTGTTTTATCTACTCCAGTTCATGTATTTATTGAATGGATTAGTGTACTTTTGATGTCCTATGAACAGAAGTTATCGTTTTCATTTCGAACTAAAATTATTCGATAAAAAAAGTCACCTGTTATATTGCACGAGATTCTAAACTAGGATCTATTTGTTTGCAATACAATAGGATAACATTGAATTACTCATCCGATTTTTAATAGCTATAATGTTGTATTTCAATCAGGTTGTGATGTAGCTAAACAGTTATTTACAGGTAACAGGATCTCATTATTAGTTCAGGAAATTTGATATCATACAATCAACTACAGAAACACTATGTTTACTAGTTTTCTTAAGTACCTAACTTGGTGACTAATTATCTGAGTACCTTCATGGTTGAATTTGGTTACTATAAGGTCTGAAGTTTCCCAAGATTTAATCTCTGGAAATGTTATAGATATGTATTACTGAGTAGTCTCACAGACTAGGAATTAATATCTAGTACTCTCTGGTCTTTGAATATTTTTCTAGTTTGGTATCGATCCTCAGCAAGACCAACTTTCTTCTGTTTATTTCTTTAAATACATAAACATAGATACAAGAAGGCACCAAATAGATATCCACCACATAAATCGTAAGGATTGGGATACTACTCAGGTGCTAAAACCGGAGCAGGTGGTTTTCTTAGGGGGCCACAACCCGAGCCTTTGACCGAAAGGTCTAATCCACAATGCAGTGGAACAACGCCAGGAGATGCAGTCCCATGGTGGCCGGTGACCAACAATGTGCTCATACGCCATTTGTTCCTTCGGGATACTGGAGCCCATGTGCATCATTGGTTTGAAATGAGGGTTTTCCAACTCACCTAGGTAGATCATCTATATCCACCAACCCGGTTAAAGCGCCGGACATTCGCTTTTCGTCCTCTCAATTTGGTAAACAACAGTAATGCCGCGAGAAGGCAGTGGGTAGGACTTCCCTGTCAATGGCTATATACACATGACCCTGTGAGAACATTTCGAGAGAGAGAGTTGGCTCTCCCCACTCTCAGGCGTACTAGGATATTTAAGGGGTAGCACTTCTACATTTATCCTTTTAAATCATTTAACCACAAGATTGTTTAACTGATTCCTATTTATTTTACAATTCTACAGTAAAATCAACTTATAAATCAATACTGAATC
This sequence comes from Schistosoma haematobium, assembly GCF_000699445.3. Taxonomy (NCBI): domain Eukaryota; kingdom Metazoa; phylum Platyhelminthes; class Trematoda; order Strigeidida; family Schistosomatidae; genus Schistosoma; species Schistosoma haematobium. The sequence continues at coordinate 40,907,700 of NC_067197.1, read as the reverse complement.
TAATTCTAATACTCATAACAGTATCTATCCATTTACCAAATTACCAAATTACAATATTTTATTTTTTGTAATTGTAATTTTAATTAATTATGTGTTCCTTTTCCAAAATCAATAATTTTTTTGTGTTATTTAACAATTGTTTATTTATTTATTTATTTCTTTAATCAAAACCATATCAGATGTATCTCACCTGATATGGTTACATTTTACAATAATAATAATAATAATATTATTATTATTATTGTTAGAATAACATTAATTTCCTTTAGAGAAATAGGAGAATATAGGCAACTACCCTGATTTAATAATAATAATAATAACGCTATTCATAACATAAAAATTCATTATTTATTATATAAATCCAAATGAATATATATAAATATGTATAGATAGACAAACAGGCAAATGGATAGATTGATGAATAGACATACAAAATGAGACATATGTTGTACAGACAGACATAGACACACACATATATATATAGAAAGAGAGACACGCACACCACATATATATGTATAATATGTATACAGATTGATTAATTCATTAGATTTTTTTATATTAAAATATAATGTTAGCCAAAATTTAGGTCAAATTAAATAATTCTACTTATTTAATGATTCAAGTTTTATTATTGAAAGATAAAAACGTCTACTTGAAGTTGATGCTGCTGATGTTGTTCAGGAGAATGATGAAAGCTTCATGTATGATCAAATCATCTAGCTTAGAGAACAAAACTTCATCAAAAAGATGACGTTTTGTTTTTCTTTAAATCATAGATTGGTTATTTAGATTCATAAGAAACGATTATCAAGTACTGGAGATAGTTAGTTAACATTATGTGTATATGTGTACATTACATGAAATTTAGGTGTCATTATTAAGGTTTGACTTGATAGGTTCGAACAAATGGAGCATTGAGTAGATCGTTATAAATAAAATTAATATATCTGTAATATCCCAGTTAGTAGAAAAAATGGGATTCTCTGACGTTTCGTGACTCAATGTAAACTACTTCTTCAGAGAATAAATAACCAAATTAAAATTAATTTTGATTCTCTGAAGAAGCGGCTCACATTAGGTCACGAAACGTCAGAAGATCTCATTTTTTCTACTCACTGGAATATTACAAATATATATGTTTATTTATTACATAAAATGCTTACCCGATAGATTAAAATTTAAAAATTCCTACTTTTACTAAATTATAGTTATTTTAGAAGTATACTGTTTCCTTTGAATAACATTTGTTATTAACGGGGTAAATATTAGAGAAAACTGAATTTTAGCAACACTTCTACCCAACACTATTGTTTATATATTATTGCAATATAAATTATTGTATTGTTATACTCATTTACTTGAATGTTGTTTTCATAGTGCATAAACTCTTGCTATATGTTGTATCTTACTTAAGTTACTGTTAATTTATTACAGACTTATAACTTGGTTCTCTTCCACTTGTGATGTAGTTGTGTTTATCCTGTGATTTCTTAATTATTGTTGGTGTGGGGTCAAGATTTTACTGGATATTTGTGTATGAGTCAAGTCATGATTTTGAACTGGATAATTAGAAGTTATGTACTTGCTGTGTTGTGTTCTATTCTGGCTATCGAGTGAGTGAGCGAGTGTAGGAGAACTGAATTCTGAACCAAGATCCACTAAGTATTATTCTTGATTGTTATCTTATGATCAATGTCTCACTAAATAGGAAATCTGAGTGAATGAACCAATACTCGAACTAGGTAATACAACCGCTCTCCTATAATTATGGCTGAATCACATGGTACCCAATATATATCAAAAGTCTGTTTATTTTCGACCAATTCAATGGTCTCTTAAGATGATAATTTTCTTAATTCTGCCTGCAATATCTGGGTTAAAGCGTTACTTTGAATTTGCACGTCAACAACAGAATTCTTTGATGGAAATTTTTTTAGGGTGAACAGTTTTTTGGAGATCATTTAATTTGAAGACAAATTATATTACCAATTGACGTTAGCCTTAGTAGCCCTTAAACACTAAGAAGCACTCAAACAATTATTCTGTCTTCATATGAGCCTTCACAATAGTACTTACCCATTATCCCCTATAGGATGTCGAATTCATGAAGGTCACTCTTAAGGTGATATGTTGACCAGAAGATCTGAAAATATAGGGTTCAATCCCTGATGAGATCATAGGAGTTCACTGCTAAGGTATTTTGTACAAGAATGAAGTTATTATTCATTGATCTCCGGAATGCTGCTAAAGTCATTCCACAAATTAAATTGTTCTTAAGATCTAAATATCTCTACAAACTCTCTCGTTCGAATATTAAGAACACTTTACACCAAAGTATGTAAGTACAGTTAATTGTCATTGTCTTTTTTCTTTCCGATACAACTTCGCTTTGACAGTAATAGATAAATAATAGAAATATTTTTAAATATTTCATAGTTTATATCATGAACTAACTTTAGTTAGGGAATGACTGAATACCGTTAAAGCTAAATATCTAAACCATTGAATGTCAGAGAGACCAGAAGTTCCTGTGTTCGATTTATGGTATGATCATGGATACTCAATAGTCAGTAATCCCACAGTTGTTCAATGTTGCTTTGTTCACACGGATGGTATAATAAAAGTCAATCCATGATGAGAACTGTTATGTTTAACAATCTCCACAAATTTCTTTAACCCTGTCTTTAAATATATATATATCTCTCTCTCTCTTTGTCTATGTGTGTTCATATGACCAATAAGTTACAAAGAAATTCACGGTAATATTAAGGTATATAACTTAAAGATAATTAATCTACTCTATAACAATAATCAGATTGCAATTAATTGATTCGTTTTCTTTTTGTGTTTGTTGAGGGGTAAAAAAAGTGAATTCAAATATGTGAAAGTATATTATTATTGACATTAAAGATATCATGACTAAAGTTTATCATTAAAAAAGAAGGGTATCTCAATGTGAGTGCATATATATGTGATTATACTTTAGGATGTCTATCCATATATTGACAATGTTCTTAGTGTATATATATGAATTTGTGTATGAAATATCTCTTATACACTATAAAGAATAAATGGATACATTCTGAAATGTAATCTCCATCAGAATCAATAAAGAGGTTTCATTGATTATACAAGTTGTTCTTATCATCTCATATATAGTACCCCGTGTAACTATCCTTTTATTTATATTAATTCATTTACAAACATACTTTACTTAGACCATCTATCCATCTGTACACACATACATACATACACAGCACTCTTATTACACACCGATTTAGAAGAAAATATATCATATATATATACATAAAAAGTGTACTAATTTTGTCATTTCTGTATCAGTTTTAATAAATACTTGGATAGTGTAAATATTCTTGATACATTGTAATCTGATCAGATTACATCACAGTAAAAGAAAAAAACTGTACTGTTAGTGATATAATAAATCAACGTAATTCAATCAGTATTTGAGGTTATGTAAGTTTTCTTTCATTCTAGATATATTAAGTAGTAAATATCTATATGTACCAAAAGCAGTGGAAGATGGTTGAGTAATACCGTGGATTGATTAAAGTTAGACATGTAAACTGTTGGATACCATCTTAGTGGTTAAGTGCTCATTAGGAGTTTGAAAGTCATTGGTTTGATACCTAATGGAGTTGTGGGTTCATACTACTGACAAGTCCCATACTACAATTAAATACCTGTCTAGTGCATCCTGATTTCAATGGTTGTTTAACCAAGATCAACCAGTGACATATATGATTAGTTGTCGTGAATATTTACATTTCTAAGTAAACATGTTACCTAATACAAGCTATATATTGTCTGTGTCAACAGTTGGAAAAAATCTGCGACTTAATTTGTAAATAAATGCAAACAAGTAGTGAATCAATTCTCCTATTTTATAAATCATTCATAGATGTAAATGATTTGAGGCAGATAAGAAAAAAGGATGATATAGCTTCAATCCTGACATCTAAACTCTTCAAGTAATGAGTTCTCACTTGAACCTTAAGCACATCTTCAAGTACATTAATAGTAGGGTGATTATTATAGTTTAGTTGAAAGAGTTTTGTAAAGACTAGTTTAATTTGTAGGTTATATTCTCCATAGGCTGAACTCATTTCGAATTCCTAGGCGGTATGCACCCACAATTTCACTCGCGATAATGTTCATGACTTTCAAATCTTGTGAAAAACACAACCGTTAGAATCGTTGGGTCTGTGTTCAATGATACAATCTCAACTTAAATCAGTTTTCGATATTTTTTGAACATCTACCATTTAATGCTATTGATGATGACTGTTTCACTACCTGAATATCTTAATTATTTGAAATTAGGATTTTTTTAGGTGGCTGATTGACTTGAGGAGTTATCTCTAAAAGGTCTAATTCATATTTGGTTTTTATTTCCCATTCAATATCATAGAGAATACAATAAATACATGTCCTAACAGTTTTCTAATAATCATTTATGTCTTTCCTTTAAAAAAATTATTTAGCATCATGGCTATTCACATTCAGTGCTTAAAGGTAATGCATTCGCTGGAACACGATCTGTGTTGAATCAACGTTTAAATGAATTACGTGCACTCAGTCGATCTGGTGTATCAACTAATGGTGCATATGCCTATTCATCAAATGGTGCCAATAATCATAATAACAGTAATAAACGTGTATCGGGAGTTAGTAATGATTCAACATCAGAGAACAGACCAATTAATTATACAAGAAAGCATAATTCTAATCCAAATGGATTATCTTCAGCTGAACTACTTCAAGCTCGTATACTTGGTACAGATAATCCTCAGGTAAGTACGGAATTCAGCATTAAATAGTTATTAAAATTCATACAATGTTCATATTACAAATAAAGAACTCCTTCAGTTTCTTTCTTATATATTTCTTACTTACCTACGCCTGTTACTCCCAATGGAGCATAGGCCACAGACCAGCATTCTCCAACTCACTCTGTCCTGGGCCTTCCTCTCCAGTTCTGTCCAATTTTTGTTCATATCTCTCATGTCTATCTCCATTTCTCAGCGTAATGTGTTCTTTGGTCTTCCGCTTCTCCGTTGACCTTGAGGATTCCATGTGAGGGCTTGCCTTGTGACGCAGTTGGGTGCTTTCTTCAATGTATGTCCTGTCCACTTCCAGCCTTTCTTCCTGATTTCTTCCTCCGCTGGGATCTGCTTTGTTCTCTCCCATAGTAGGTTGTTGTTGATGGTGTCTGGTCAACGGATCCAAAGTACTTTTGCGTAGACAACTGTTAATAAACACTTGTATCTTCTGGATGATGGCTTTCGTAATTCTCCAAGTTTCCGACCCATACAGTAGAACTGTTTTGACATTTACATTGAAAATTTTGACCTTAGTGTTGGTTGACAGTTGTTTTGAGTTCCAGATGTTCTTCGGTTGTAGATATTCTGCTCTTGCCTTGCCGATCCACACCTTCACATCTGAATGAGATCCATCGTATTCATCAATGATGCTACCCAGAAATGTAAAGGTTTTTACATCTTCCAAAAAAAAATAATTCCTATACATTTCAGTTTAGTATGATTTGAAAGAACATTAGCGAGTAATTAAAAAGTAAATCAACACTGAATACGCTTATTTAAACAATGTAAGTATTCAGTTGTTGTTGTTGTTTTTTAAGAACACAATTTGAGATAAGAGTAGTTGATTGACCATTTCTGTCTATGATAAGTTTTTATCCGATGGAAAGCTCCTGTTAAGATTACAGATACATCTTACTAACTAGTATCAACTAGAATAAAACTAATATTCAATGATTAATTGATGAATTCCTCCTATCTAAGAAGTAAAATAGTTGTGTTCGCTAAGAAAAATATATGATATGTGTTGAAACGAAAGATATTATTCATGTATCTAATGTGAAATGAGTTCAACCAGTCGACTAATTACACATGACATTGGTTTAAACTACATATATACCGGCAAAATGTACATTTCACTAAGCATATGTTAATGGTGCTGAAATGATTTCAGAAAATAACCACAATAGATTACGTAACCGAAATTGTAATTTATAAGGATTCCGTTCCTTAAATCTTAACTAAATAAACTCTAGATGACAGAATCACATAGGCTAACCTGCTCAGAAATTATAAATATTACTAGAAAATTATAACTTGTAGATGTTGAATTTCATTAACATATTGTATTACTGAGTGATTTGTTAGTTAACAAATCAATAATCAAGGATTAGGGATAAATGTCCTCATAAACAAACCATTATTCATTATTCATGATTATTATTAGAGACAATTAAATTTATAAATGAACAAAAAGATATTCATTGCTGAAGGGTCCTACGCTAAGAGGAAATAACTATCCAGTACTTACTGTTTTCCATTGATATCCCAACTGAGATTCACTTATAACCAAGACTGCCTAAGAAAAAATTGTATAAAGGTAGTTTCATAATAAGGAGTGATTCTAAATTGATGGAAGTATTGAACTAGTATTGTCTTGCTTCTTGCATGGAATTACTCAGAAGTGTATAGTACTTGGTCCTATCAGAGATCAAACCTAAGAATTTCAGACTTTACAAATTATTTGTTACGGGTTATTAATTCCTTCGCTAATTTGAGATTGGTGTACTAGATTTAAAGTCACGCTCTATAAGTATGAGGACTAGTTACAATACTTGGTTATTTAAACCAAATTATATAGAGTAAGGTTCAAACCCGCCATTTAGAGGCTGAAATTTGAACTACCTAACCAGTGAGTTATCATCCCATTAAGAATAAATTACTGTCAGATTATTGAGTTAGGAACAGTTTACTCACATTTCCAATGTTCAGTTAAGTAGCAATATTGAGAGACTTCATTTATACTGAAAAAATTCTTATAGAACTGAACAATCTATATGAATCTATCTTAGTAATAAAAAACATTGCTGCCTTGGGTTCGAATCCCACGAGGCGGGGTCGTGGATGCGCACTGCTGAGGAGTCCCACAATAGAAGGAAATGGCCATCCAGTGCTTCTAGGTTTTCTATGGTGATCTAGCTTCAATTGACTCATAACCTCAACTATTTAAAAAAAATCATTTTTTCTTAGCTAGTTAACATAATCCAAAGAAAGTAACCAATGTCATTTACGTTAGATCTGAAAACTGAATTAACACAGCATGACATGTCTATACATATCTATTCAATATATTTATATGGTAATACAGTTTACGGTTGTTACTACAATCTGTCTGATAATTAAACTGGAAAATTTGATATTCATCCGTATAATGTAATATGAAACTTTTATTTTGTTTCCTTTTTTTCCGTATGAAATTAATACAGAACTGATTTGTTTCATAACCAATTAGTTAAAGAAGTCAATGACCTAAAATAAAGTTGTATATATCTGTGTGTTTTATCTCTTAGGTGGTATATTTTTGTTTCTGTTCTCTTTCAAGAGGTAGAGATGGTATTTATAAGTGATGAATAAGAATATAAACACTTTACTAGTTAACTGTATCAAATTTGATTGGTACATGTTAGATTATTGAATTCAAATGATTTGAGGACTTTACAGTATGTGCCACGTTAATTGAGGCTGGTCAACAAGGAATATATATATATATATATATATATATATATATATATATATATATATATATATATATATATTTCCAATTTGGAAATAACTAATTCGGACAACAATAAGAATTGAAGGGAAACTCGAGATTCAAGGTGTTGTACTAACTAAAGTATTTGTTTTGGTTGTTTGAATCTTCACGTTGATTTTATAGACTGTAATTGACCAGTCACTTTTGGATTATATTCATCCTGTATGGATTGCCTTGATATTGCTAATAAGTTATAAGCAGTTTAAGCAGAGTTAGATGGCGGTTAGCAGTGGACTTGTTAGCTGGATGTGCCTGCATCTTAGTGTTAATGCTTACGACGAAAGTGGAACTCTATATCTTTCACTTCAAACTCCCAACGCCTTATCCACTTGGCTAATGAGTTTAATTAACTTAACCTAATATTAAAATATAGTTTCTGCGATATTGTTATGGTTTTTTTAAACCAATGAAAGAAAATGAAGAATATCTAGAGGTAACATGTTCAACTAAAGATCTAAACGCTTTGAGTTCAATTGTATATGAACTCGTGTGTATGTGTAGGTTACTCGCTATTCGATGATCTAATGAGAGATTTTTCCCACTTCATAAGAAGTATTAGCAAGTTTATGGATGGTTATAGTTAATAGTTGTATTAAGTTATAGCTTCAATAGTCAAAACATATTTAGTATATACAGAGGTATTCATTTAAAATTTAATTCTATGCTGACATTGGTAGTTCATTACTTTCAATGTAGAAACATATAACCACGTTGTATATTGGCTATTCATTATAGATTATTCTGATCAGCTGCCTATTAATAATAATGCTTAGATATTCCAATAACATTCATACAAAAGTTTGGGTTTAGAATTATTCCAATAATCATATATATGTAGGTATATAGACATTCTATATCTGGAGAATATATGATAACAATATAAATCTAACAAATATATTTGCACGAAGAAATTAACCTATACAAGTTAATTTGGTCAGCCAGGGAATCAGCTGATTTCTGACGTTCCAGTCTTTTGTCATTAATTCATCTATTTGAATTACTGTATACTCTACTTGAACTTATTTAATTAAAGTTGATCTGAAGGATTGAGCTGTACCCTATTTGACTATCATCAATTGAATACACTTGCTTCACCCATTTTGATAATCATATGGAGATACAAACCCAACACTTTTAGCTTTGAAGTCTTACACATTATCCATTGAGCGGTTAGGTCCCCAGATAATCATTAACTTGTTCAATGAGTGTGAAAAGTATTAGTAAGGAGTTTATAATGTCCTGCTGGGTTCCAGTATCAGTATGATAATCAACACCTGGATGCTGATGAGCCACTAATAAGACGAAACGTACTTCCTAAATCTTGCTTCTAGTTTTATCCCAAATTTTCCAAAACTTATAACTAGGGGTAGTATCGTGAATGCGCATTTCTCAGTACAGACTGATGGGCTATATTCTTTATTATCAACAACGGGAAAACGTGAGATCCTTCTTATAAAAAGAACCACAAATCAGCCTTGAAAAAAATATTTTTTTGTTTTTTGCTTTTTAGGCAATACTGAATAGTTTATGGCTTATGAACAGAACTCAATTCAATATTGGCGGTACACAAAGACACCGAAATTTAGTTTGGGGTCAATTTCAACTGATCACTGATGATAATGGAATTAAAGCAATTAAATTCACTCCATTATTTGAATCTGCTGAAGTACGTTATTGTCGTGGTTATGGTGGAACACGTGGTGGTGCTGCAAATCATGATCCATTAGCAAAAACACAACCACTTAGTTGTACTGGTAGTGCTAAACGTCAACCTCTTCCATTCAATTGTGTTGAATTATTTGAAATATATGCTAATTTACGACCATTAGAAGCTCGTGGTGTTTCTGAGCCATTCTATCTATGTCCAGATATTAATTGGGATCAAAATAATCAAAATGGAATTTGTAATAGTTGGTTTAAAACAAATGCAGCTGGATCACAATTATTATCACGTATACCACGTTCACTTGGTTTGAAACCTTCTAAAGAGCCAATTTCAATATCTGGTATAAATTCATCTAATATACACAAATTACAAACATCTAATTCATTGATTCCTAATGAAATAAAAGATTCTGATAGATTATTTACAGATCATTGTAATCAAATCTTGTCAAATTTATCAAATTATCGAGATATTTATCAGATACAATCACAAAATAACACTATTACTAATGATCATCATCATAATAATAATAGTCATAGCAACAATTATTATTTCAATAATCTTAGTCGTTCAATATCCAATAACAATTTAATTTCACAGAATTTATTTAATTTTTTCCCCTTTCTATTTCCACCAACACCATCATCATCATCATCATCAGCAGCAGCAGCTACCATAACAACAACAACAACGGCAACAACCTTAGCATCATCGGTGGATGAGCAAAGCTTAACTTGTCATTCATTATTGAATGCATCAATTCCATTACCTAGTATTCTGCAAAATTTAAATTCTAGTTTATTTCAACAAACGTTTAAGGAGAATGTCTCAACGATTCGTGAAGAGTATAATAATAGTAATATTGATAATAACAATAGTAATAATAATAATAATAATAATAATCGTGGTAATTTTCAATTTTCACATGAACAGTTTGAAGAAGAACAGTGTGGACACAATTCGACTCGGAATAAAATTTCTTCACCAACAACTGGAGATGAAGATAATGATAGTAGAGGAGAAGGAGGACAAATCGATGTAAATGAAGGAGGTGAACTAGAAGTAGACGATGAGGAAACGCAAAATATTAAAATAATTAATTCAAATTGTTTTTCTCCAACATCAGAAACTGAACCAGAAATTGAAAATTTATCAACATTAGATGATAATTCATCGAAATTACTCACAAAATTATCTTCAACAATTAGAAATGATCTACTCCATTCTCCCGATAGTAATGGACAATATGAATCTGTTGTAAATAGTTCACATCATTCAAAATCATTATCTTCATCCTCGTGTTTATCTTCATCATCTCCTTCTTCTGCTTCTTCATGTTCATCTTCAGCAGACATTGGAACATTTAATCGGAAAACCCATCATCACCGTCATCATCATCGTCATCCCCACCACCCCAACCATCAAAGTCATAGTCAACGACTTGAAATAAAATCAACTCATCCATCATATCAACAGGTAGATGATTTCAACTGTAGACTAACAGATAATTACAACAAAGAGCACTGGTCATCATCGGAGTCATCATCATCATCATCATCATCATCACCATCACCTCGTTTAACAACACCTTTATCGACAACAGTAACTAATACAACTATATCGATTGCATCATCATTATTATCAACAACACCTTCATCAACACCATTAATCAAAAGTACAACATCAATATTAGCTCGATTCAACAAAATTGCATAACTGAATACAATATAAACTTGAATATAGAAGTTTTTTTAATAACAACATTGTGTATTACTCTTCATTTCACTTGTCAAAGTAAAATTTCAATTTTACAAAACAAAACAAATCTGTTTATTGTAAATGAATCAATGGATTATTTGAGTTTATAATGTGTTATTATTATTAGTAGTATAAGACAGATTGAAAATAATTAGGAATTTCATGTGTTTTCTTTTCTCTCTCCCTCTCTCTCTCACTTACTTCCTTTTATATTTGTACATACAAAAATCATCACTCGCACACACCCACACACACCCATGCATCTCACTTTCTTTTACTTCAAACGATTGGTAATCCATTTACTATCTATCTATTATGACAATATGTATTAGTATTCATGATATATTTGTGATGATTTTTAACAATAATTCATTATAAGAGAGTAGAATGAAAGGGAAACGCACACAATTTCTTTTTTGTTTTGCACACTTTTACAATTTTCATAAGTATCAATATCAAGCATATTTTATTTAAGTAGTATCTACATTATAAAAGTTAAAATTATTATAATGAATACAAGTATTAGTATTAAATAGACTTTTATTGTTACATTATTGATTAGTATTACTATTAATAGACTTTCTCGAACTGCTGCTTACCCTCCCCCCCCTCAAGTGGGCAAAAAAAACATGATACTTCTTTTATGATTATTAAAATGCATGTACAATTGTATACTTTCTACCCCTAATTAACTTTCCCTTCCTCTTCACAACCCCCCCCCCAAAAAAAACCTGTTTTGTTCATCTTATTGGAATAAATTGTTTAACAGTTAGTAATACTATTACTACTAATAACACTATTAATATTTGATAGAAAATACAAATAAAATAGTAGTTTTTGGTCGTTTTTCTACAATTCAATTTGATAATCTTTACTCATTCTAGAGAAATCAGTATTCAACAGCGTTATTTAGTATTAGTTACAAAATTATTTATAATTGCCTATATTAGGCATAATAATTTTCTTTCAAGTATACATTTATTGTATAACAAATTGAAATCTAGTTGGGGACGGTAAAATAAAACCCCATTTTCTATAATATACAACGCTCACAACTTTTAATTTATACCTCAAAGTGATTTTAGATAGATAATCATTTTGAGCTGAAGAACTATTGGGCAACTAAGTTGTTCCTAGTATGCAACTCAATAGTTCTGATTACCTACGACTGTATCAGAAATCGAACTCACCACCTTTAAATTTCACTGTAGTCAACTAAACTTCGAACCACTAACCATTTACATTATTAACTTCAGTTAATTTACGATGTTATCCAACCATCATTTGTTGTCATTGAAGATATCAGTCTCATTCTCGGCATAGTTGAATTTATTTCGCTAGAACGTGGAAACTGTTTCTAACATGAACAAGCACAATGATAGTAATTAATTTATATTTATTACGAAAATCAGAAATGAAGTCCCATCGATATCTTTTTTGTCTCTGTAATCTTACTACTCAAGCCTTGTATTTTGTCGAGACATAATCGTTGATCAGAGTACTGTCTTTTATATTCTATCTGACTGAGATTTATTGGGCAAATAAGGGTGTACGAAAGAATTGGAGTTTTATGTACAAATTATTGGTCCGATAATCTCACAATACTGAACAGAACATAAGACAGAAGGCATTTGAGAAGCATTCATCAATATTTAGTTCGTGTACAGGAAACGAGGGTACTTACAAAATTCTATGTGACCTTGAAATTCTGGAAGCGGTAACAAGACAGGCTATTGTTCAATCTGGATAATAAAAATACAATTTCCCGTTTTCTATAATTTTCAAAGGACCTTAATTAGTCGAAGTATAATCTCAGTTATCCTTGCTTCTGAAGACCTTTCAGAAGAATTATCGAGGGCTTCAAACAAATCAGTATCATGCATATACATGTTTTATATATATATATAACTGAATAGTAATCAATGTCACATTTGCCAAGTCTTTCAATGATGACGGAGTTTTGTCAAACAAGCTATAATGTGGCCACAAGTTTGAATGGATTGAGATCTCGTCCGCCACTTTAATATAAAGTGATATGAGGTAGTCAGCATGATACATTGAATTGAGGTTTCATACTAGTCGCTATTCGTCAGCAAGGTTATTTCTAATCTTATGGGAACTGATGTTCACTATAGGATTCTAACCCACATCATCAAGCTTCAGTCTAAAACGTTAACATTGATCTATTCGGGTAGTGATTGATTAGACAAGTATATCATTGGGCACTACTCAGTAATCAATTAGTTTCAAATATCTCGGTCATATAATAAGAAAATCACTGCCTTAATAGCTGAATATTAACGTCTTAGACTAAAAAGCTTGTTTCGAGTATTTGAAGCCGTAGGTAAGATCAGTTAGTTCAAAATTCCAGGTACATATTCCTGTTGAGTACCAACTTGAGCGAAATTTAGATCAAATAAGGTATTCTTCCCTGTATCATTAGTAAGTCATCATTTTTTTATGGATTCAATTAACTTCATCTGTTATAGCTTCCAACTAGAATTCTTAAATTCATACTATGCCAAATAAACTAACTGAAGTTCAAAATTCACACTGTGGAATTCTGGTTTAATAATATAATGACATTTAATTCACTTCATGAACATTAAATCTTGTACTCGTTCCCGTGTGTTATGTATAAGGTACAGTGCTACCAATAAGCAAGAAATTAAGATAAAAAGGCAAACCACTGTCATTTAGTTTATTAACTAAGTTCGTGAATAATATACATATATATATATAGTGAGCGAACTCTCAAGTGGGGATAAACAATTTATTATTTAATACACAATTACAGAGCACATCTTCTTGGAACTGTTTCTTCCAAAATTCATCGTTACTTCATTCTTGTTGTCATTACAATTACTCTCTGCTTACATTCTTGTTCTCTTCAATTTGATCTTCTCAACCTACAGTTGTCAGGGATTCCATCTCTGAATGCTGGTACGATTATACTGCGCGGCAGTTCGTTCTGTTCTAATTTGCGGCTACGAAACGTACTCGTAAGCTACTAGTATTTGATCACAGATACTTCAGGTATATTGCTCGTATCTGCTGGGATAACAGAGTAAGTAATAGTGAGGTTAGACACAGGGTATTAGGGAATGATGGTAAATCAGTTGATGAGGTTGTGAATCTTCATCGACTGAGATGGTTGGGCCACGTGTTATGTATGCCTGGACACCGATTATCACGACCCGCAATGCTGACTAGTGTTAGAGACGGTTAGAAGAAAGTTAGGGGCGGCAAAACCAAAACGTGGCATCAGTCCTTGAAGTCACTAACTTCTGGTTTGAGTCATGTTGGTAGATGCAGACTACTTGGTTGGGGTCCGCGTGACTATCGTAACCGGTGGTTGGAGACTGTGTGTGACATGACTCAGAATCAATCACAATGATGTTGGTGTATACACCCTTTGTTTTCCCCTAAACCGTGAGATTAAAATCACTTCATATCTTTCTTTCTACCAATTAATTCTTTCTTCCTGTACTATATGCTTATATGCATTGTTTCTTTTAAATATTACAATCATTGAGTTAACGACTTCTATGAATCCGGTGTCGATCTTGTTGTGCTAATGAATTAACTCTATTTATCTTAGATAATAACTCTTTATTACTGAAGTTATTAGTGTATATTTGTTAAAACTATAGAACATGAAAAAATATTTAAGTTGTAAGTTTCAATTAATAATGAATGTTGAAGGATGACAAAAATTAAATGATCATTACATACTGATTTATAGTATTCAGTTAATGGACAATACTGGACTATATGTCATTATATCATTAATTGAAAACAAACATTAGGACTGGAACTTGGTACTTGTCATTTCAAACGCCAACACTTAGTTCACCAAGGAACTGAGTTGAGACAATTGTTGATTTGTTCTAGACTCATATTTTTTTCACAGATTGAAATCATGAGTCAGTTGAAGCTAGACCACCATGGAAAACCTGGAAGCACTGGACGGCCGTCTCGTCCTAGTACGGGACTTCTCAGCAGTGCGCATCCACTATCCCGCACCCCACGGGACTCGAACCCAGGACCTACTGGTTTCGCGCGCGAGCACTTGACCATTAGACCACCGAGCCGGTTGACATCCAACGGTCTTAATGTCTAACTTCAACCAATCCACGAAGTTGCGCCACCGTATACCACTGTCTTCAGTGAGTTACTATCTCACAACAGACCTGGTTGAACTCCACTGGTAACGGCTTCCCACTAGAACTCCAGGAGTATCTCATGAAGTCAGTCACTAGTGAGCAGATGATTATTATCAGAAGGGGTTTGTGGAGATTTTAGAAATTTCACAGATTGAAATCATTTTTTGTTGTTGTTGATGTTCAGAGTTAAAAAACAGTTAATTTAAGCCCCTACAAATACTTGCATATTATTTAAATCATTACGGGAGTTGAAGAGATTGTTGAATTTTAGTGAGACTACGAACTAATCTAAGTTAAATAACCATTGAGAACTTCAAAACACTGGTCAGCTGCTTCGTTCTGGCATGGGATTTCTTAGCAATGTTTATCTGCAACTTCCCATCAGCCATCGAATCTAGAATCTTTGATTTCACGAACGAAAGTTTAACTTATCGAAAACCAAGCTAGGATCCAAAGGTGTACAGATATAATTTCAAGGAACCCATGATATTGTACAACCATCTTTTATTGTCTTCAGGGAGTGACTTCTTCACACCCGACACGGTTGAAACCCATAGGTAATAGGGTTGAGGATGCACACTCCTGAGGAGCCTTACACCACAGAGAAACAGTTTTCAAGTGTTCCCAGGTTTTAAATATTTGGTCATATCAATTCATTATTTAAAAAAAACAAGTTAATGATTGACTAGACATTAGTAGCTGAATGAATAATGTTTCAACGTTTCAAGCAATAAGTGACCGGTTGCAATTTCAGTGTCAACATCAACACTGCAAATGTAACAAGTATCTTCAGTTAAAAAGTCTCAAATAACACTAACCATATGTCATGGATTCAATTACCAACCACAGTACAAACTGACCAAAAACCTTGTCACTAAAAAGCAATAGAAAACTATCCATTCAAGGTACATATATCTCAAATGAGAATGATCAACTACAGTCCTACTTATGGACAATGAAAGAAGTCAAACTTTTACAAAAATTAAAATAAAGTGCATCATTTATATTTTAACTCTTTTGTAGAAATTAAAAAAACACACATTTTACAATCATAATGTAAATGACAAATGTGAATTACACGTGAAAATTAACGTGATAATCATCTTTATTTCGGCATTTTATCTCAATATTGTTTTGATTCTTATATGTTATTCAACAAGAGTTACAAAATAAAAATTGCTCATTAAAACAAACAATAATATAAAAATGAAAGTCAAGATTATTCAATTGTCTTATTTGTTACTATTCAAAGTTTATTATTTTAGGTATATAACAATACTTGACCATGAACAGTGGAAATAATCTATGTCGGGTATGAGGCAGTTAAAGTTAGACATTAACACTGTTGGATACCGATTCAGTGGTCTAAAGATTAAGCGTTCGAGTGCAAGACTGAAAGTTCTAGGTTCGACTACCGCTTGCGGGATTGTGTATGCTCATTGCTGAAGAGTTACGCACGAGGACGAAACGGTCATTCAGTGCTTCTAGATTTTCATTGGTGGTCTAACATTGATCAATTTGTGATCTCAATCAAGACATTCAGCTAATGATCTCTTTCTAAACATTTATAAACCATCGCTTATTTACTGAATTCAAACGACATCATCCTACCACTGAGTCGATATTTAATTATCAAGAATTACAAACATTAGTCAGTGGAAACTGATTATATTCATGAATTGGTATCTTGTATGTAATACCCTACATGTAATGATTGTTGGTTTGGTTGATGACAATAGTTGATTCCAATAGTCTGTAAGTTAAGGGGCTGTCACAAGGCTTAAAGTTCTTAGGTTCAATCTATATTGGTATCGTATATACTCACTATTAAGAAGTCCTATAATATGAAGAAATGGTTATTCAATGCTTCATGGATTTCAGTGGTTTTCTAAACACTAAAATGAGACTATTTGACTTCTGGATGATAGCGACTATCATACCTAAGTTTTATTCAACTCTAAATAATGTCAAAAACTAGGAATAAAATTTGGAGTGTTTTCCTTTAACAAAAAACATTCACTTGTTCATCATCAATATCACTGATGTTTATGTTAGAAGTATATGAATGACTGATGGATGCAAATAATGCGATTTACTTCTAAAAAATGTATGTTCCACGAAAATGTTATGTTAAGTGATTTATGTGGATATGGTATTTTACTGAAGTTGGTCTTGTCATAAGGGTTGACACTAACTAGGTGGGCATTGGAAAACTATATTGTTTCAATATGGAACTCCTCACAACTCCATTATGGGTTGAGCTCAATGTTGTGGATACGGAGGAATAGGAACAGCATCCATATTTATCATCAGCGTCCTTGAGCAACATTTGTCATTATCCCTACAGTTAATTTTCATTCCTGGTGCTGAAAAAAATGACTACCTTTTCCAATCAATTACAGCTTCTACTTGAGCAACAACAGCAGTGTTTCAAAAATAGCCAGTTAAATTTTCTAGAAAATTTACGCACACGGTTGGTAAATCTTCCATGTTTCGGAGGTGCAACAGAAGTTGGTAAGTTCATTTCTCATCTGCAGACTGAGCTGGAAAACAACTGCAGAACATATGAAGCTGTTTATAAAATCCTCTGTGAATCCCGGACGACCAGTGATGTAAACGAGACAGTTATTCATGATCCGCCCAGTTGTCCAGAAATGTCAAATTCGGAAACATTCCATGTCGTGGGTTCAAATCCCACTGTTCCTGAAACGTGTACAGACAGTGATGTACCCAGCTCACAGGAAGAAGATCTCTTATTAAATGCTCATAAATTAATTACAGTACCCTCTCACAACGGAACAGGGAACAAATCGTGCAGTACACTGGATCCAGCTGTTTCAAATGGTCCTCATCATTCAACAACAGGAGATTCTGACGAATCTTATTATCTAGATCCTCTTGTACCAGAAAATGTGTTAGATGCATCAAATGATGATCAGAAATCTAATACAATTTTGATAGATGTTGATTATCTCAGTGATCAACTGTTTACAAATGAGATTTTCAACAAATCCCATGATAATGTTCCAGAAGAATCAAACGTTGATGACCTCATATCAAGCGACATTGATCCCTACTACTTAATCACTTTTAGTGACTTCTCTGTTCCATGTGACAATTATGTGTTAAATAAAGTCAAATTAATTTCGACTTGGGGATATGAGGACCCAACATTATTTCGTGGGGGAGGATGAACCCAGAAAATTTCAAAATCCGGATATCAACTCCGGATCTTCAAAAAAAAGGGGAGGTGTTGTGGATGCGGAGGAATAGACAAATAATTATCATGTTAAGTCCAATGGTGTCCTTGGACTTTAAATGGACATTTTCTATTGGTCGATATCTGTTCACTTGTTGAATATTATACAAAATGTTGTTTTCTATTTTATGGTACGATGTGGTGTGCTTGATTGGTATATAAACAAGGTATGTTTGAAATGTAATGATTCATATCTCCGAGGCTGTGACTTGTGTTCTGGACTCAACTAACTGGGCTAGACAGGGAAGTGGGGCCAATCGAGACTCTAGGCCGTCCGTACGTGTTTACGTGTCACTGTAATCGATCGATAAATACGCTGTTCTCTAATCTCTTCAATCAAGGACACAACAATTAGCACAGGGTAAAAAACGACTGCAACATAAAGTCATAACACTCAAGAAATTCTGGACTCGCCAAGAATACCTAACCTTCAGATCGCTGGGTTGCCACTCAATTATCTACACTCATAACTTCATTTAATTCACGATATAGTGCTCCCATCATCCAATGACAACTCCTGGAGCCCATCTGTGTTAGTGACGGTCTAAAACTAGAGTAAGAAAAGCTGAAGCCTGAGTTGGTCATCCAAACATAAGAAAAAGAATCCAGCTACAGAGTCACTAACTCTAGCAGGTAACTACTTGGCTGGATTACCAGTAATTACTCGTGCAATACAGTTCCTACGAGAACCTCTCAATCGAATGATAAAAATATGTTTACAAATGACTGGTTTGGATCGGTAATTTTTCGTAATTCTATTAAGGATTTACTGCTAGACTTAAGCCATCTGGAGAGTAAGGTAGTTAACAATCAGTATCATTAAATGGTAATAACACTAAATTACGAAATAGATGAAATTATAAATATGGTCCATTGGATCCCAACAGTGACTTAAAGTTAATTCACTTGTCATAGTACATTTGGTCCTTATTTCCAATTCCTGATATCAGATTGATATAATAAATGGATCAAGGATAGACTACCATTTAACACCTGAAAGTACTGGAAGACCGTTTCGTTCTAGTATGGGACTCCCCAGTAGTGCGCCGTCGGATGCCAGCCCAATGGTCTAAAGGTTAAGCGTTCGTGCGCCAGACCGAAGGTTCTGGGTTAGACTACCGTATGCGGGATTTTGTATGAGAAATTCTGGGGAGTCCTACACTAAGACGAAACGGCCATCCAGTACTTCAATGTTTTCAATGGTAGTTTAACATTGATCCATTCATGATATCAATCTAAACTCAACAATTTTCACAACCCTTGATAATTCCTGATATAGTAACAGATGACCATTGTAACTACATATTAGTGTTCAAACTATGATGAAACATTTTTTAAATAAACTTTAACTATTTAAATAACTTTATTTCATGAAGTAAATTACTTTTATTTAAATTGAACAATCAATCTTCATAAATCTTTAATATCTCAAAAAATATATCATAAATTCACTTGGTGTTGTTTTACTTGTATCTTCTCATTGTTATTTAGGACTGCAATTGATCAGTCTCATGTTTGCATATGTGCATCCTGTGCAGATTGCCTTGATATAGCCTTAAGTCACAAGCTTATTAAGCAAAGATGGATAGTCGCCAGCAGTGGAATCCAGTTCGACGCGCATTTTGTCCTATTTGGGACTCATCAGTTGGGTGTACCTGCATCCCAGAGTTGATGTTCACTCTGGGACTCGAACCCAGTACCATTCGCTTCAAACACCATCGCGTCCTCCATTTAGCTACTGAGTCCTGATAGCCGCCAGTATGTGCAATGGGGTGAAGTTTCAATTCACTTGTTGTTGTTTTACTTCAATCTTCCCATTGTTATTTAGGCTTGCAATTGATCAGTTTCTTACTGACATATGTGCTCACTGTGCACACTTCGGCTACTCGCCTCTGTAGTTGGAAAAGCCTAACAGAACCACATTAATTACCTCTCAATTTACACATACAAGTACGTCCAGCTGACGAGTACCGAATAGGACGAAACACGCGTCCTGGATCCCACTACTAGCCACCATTCATCTTTGCTTAATAATATCATTAATGAATATTAATATTTAGCTTTTTCTCTCTACGTAATTAGTTCTTTTCTGTTTTTTTTTCAGTTTTCTCATCTTTCAATAAATTTAATGCATGTTTTTTCTTTCTTGTTGTTTTATTTTATAATTCTAAGTAATAAATTCCTGTGTAATTAGGTCAATAAACAGACTATTAATTTCTGTATCTTCCCTGACTACATACATTCATCTTTTCTTTTCTTTTTTTTAAAAGAAAGATTAAAACAGATAAGGGGGGACAATAATGTTATATGTATCTATCAATCTCTAAGACGAATGAATGTATAAGTTGATTAAAAAAAAGAAATATGATCAATATAACACAATAAATCTGATGACCTCTAATGGGAATTAAATAATCATATATATTAATACTAATAACAATAGTTATAAATGATCAAAGTATCCTCCTATTAATTTATAATTAAAAATTAATTCACTCATATTATTCACATTTAAACAATGAAATTTATTGACACTTTATTATGATTATTGCATAATTTACTCCATAGTTACAAATATATCACATAAAAAAGGAAAACGGTTGGAAACAAACAATAGAATAGTAAACTTTATTTCATTTCAAATGAAAAATCACACCTTTTTTTTTCTAAAATAAAAAGGCCTACGGTCTCTAATTCATGCTATACAATATACTTAATAAAAAGGTAAATTTCATATCATGAAAATAATAGAGTTAATATTTAAAACACAATAGGAAAGTGGAATCAATTACTTGTTACTATGACTACGAAATAATTGTAGAAACATATGGCCATAGAGAATTTTTCCACCTTAACAATGTAATTGTCAAGTGCTTATCAATAACAATATTTGAATTAGCGGTTTAATAACACTTTAATGTTAGATATTTAAATCTTCCATAATGTAAATCACGAAATGAGCTTAGCTAGACAATCACTAAAATTTTTGAAAGATCGGATCGCCGTCTCATCATAGTATGGGGCTCCTTAGCAGTGAAATGCTGTCCACCAAAGACAACAGAAGATGGACACACAGCATTGTGAATTGGTTAAATTTGGACACTAAATTCGTTAGGTTCCCGTTTAATAGCCTAAACGATAAGCGTTCAAGAATGAGACCAAAGATTCTGGGTTCGACTTCTACGTCAGGACTCGTAGATGAGCACTGTTGAGGAATCAAATACCTAGACGAAGAAGTTATCCGGTGCTCCCAGATTCATGACTTAAACCATAGAAAACTCAATAATCTTCACAAATCCCCCTATATTAAAAATATGTAGATGTTTCTTTACATTTCTCGACTGTATAATTTTTTGTTTTGAAATAAACTACTATATAAATAAGCCAGTAGTAACAAAAAATTTAAAAAAAGTAACCACCTGACTTCATATTCATCCATCAATGTTTCGATTTAATATCAGTTTAATAAATACATATATTTTAAACATTAAAAGCAAGAAGTTCAGCGAAGGGATCTCTTCTAGACGAATTTATTATCAAGCTGTACGACCGTATGCATATGAAATTTTTTTTGTTAAATACTAGTTATGTGAGATGGTAAGCAAAGTTCAACGTGTTTAGTTCTGATCATACTTGTCAGGCTGGAATAACTGATGATTATTACATTCCACAATTGACACTTATATAAATATTAAGCGGTTATATTCATTTAGAGATAAGTCGTAAAAATCACGGCTTACTGATTGTTAAAGACTAACAACTATCAAATATAGTCCTGTAGTATTCATGGTTAGACCAGAGACCACCTTGCCGATAAAAATGGATAAGTATTAAAGGATATATAAATACGATATTGATATCTCTCCACAGATCAGAAGTCTGGACTCAGTAGTTAAGTGGGTGACGCGATGGCGTTTGAAGCGAAAGAAAATAGCCTTGAGTCCCGAAGTGAATATTAACTATGGAATGCGGGTGATGAGTCTCGAACAGGACGAAACATGTATTTTGAATCCTATATTAACCACCATCGGTCGCTGCTTATAATCATAATAGATGTTCATATAAACACATTTTTCTTGTAGAAATTATTTATACTATTAACCTATTCAAATGAATATATACTTTAAATAAGCTATTCAATTTTCTTGATGCTAAAACAATTTAAAATTTGGTTTTTCTTGTAATCATTTGCGTAGTTTCCTATGATATATAAATGAAATATCAATTCGTTACCCATCTGTAAATAGACCATCGAATTTACCAAAATATTGATAGATACAAGAGTATTACTAGCAAAATACTAAACACGAGTCTACTACTAGGAGTATGTTCGGCTTCAGCAATAGAATAGTACAGATCTTAATCTTGATTTTTCGCCTAGGATATACTTTCATAAGTATGTAATGGTTTAAATAGGATGTACGAGGTAGAAAATGATGTACATAACATCTTAATACTTATAACTTTGGGGCGCAAGTTAGTGGTTGAAGGCAATAGGCATGTAATTCTGCTTGGCCTAGGTTTGTCGCTAGTTGACTCTTAATCAAAAGTTTTATCTAAAATCATCAAGGAAGTAATGCTTTCTGTGAGATTAGAACTTGTATCACAATTGTTATCACTGAGCGATCCAGAGTGAGAATGAGCTCATGTAGAACTCAGATATTCAAACTGATCAATCATAGGGTATTAACCACTGTTGTATTTATCAGCAACAATGACTATATAATCAATACCTTGATAAAGTGGTCTGCTCGGAATTTTTTACCATCTATTTTGCAACAGAGTAAATATCCCAATAAACCTTCACATTTAAGTTTTGTTTGAAGCTAATAACTATGAAAGTTAACTACACGTACTCTTATGAGGCTAACAACTGCATACCAATGCAAAACGCTGGAAACATTGGACAAAAACATCGAAGTTATTGGAATGTTCTGTTCTTTGTCTAGAATTTGAAGATAGGTTTATTTTGCTATTCATGTATCTAACAGATGGTGATTATAAAAAAGTAGTAGGAGATAATTACAATTTGAATGTTGCGTAATAAAAGCGGATAACTACTTATTGTAACACAATCCATAGTATTAAAACAATAATTATCACTAAGGTCTAATGATCAGTAGGAAATTTGACTACATTTCAAGGCTGAGTAGTTATATTCAAATGATAGCAAATAACTTAAGATAATAAGACAGTCCTGGACACAATTTTAGGGACTTGTATTTTCCCATTATTCGAAGTTAATAGACTATTTTAAATGTCAATCCGCTCAGGATACAAACATGAGGTCGATCAATTGATCCTTAACATTAACAGCGAGAAAAGAAAATATAATTCATACGCATTGTGCAGCCTAGTGGCGATTTGAACTCAGTAGATGATGCGTTAGCGTTTAAAATGAAAAAGTACTGGGTTTGAGTCTCAGTGTAAACATTAGGATGATGAGTCCCAAATAGAACAAAACACATCTTGTATCTCACTACTGGCTACTATTTAACTGATGTAAAAATTCGTTAATATGTTTTACAGTTGTGTTATAAATCCCAAGACCAAAATTCTGAGTAGTAATTATGATATTGTAACTGAAATGGTTTAATGAATTTTGTTAAGTCTGAAATCGTAGCAACTAAACATCTTGTCACTGCTTTCAATATGAGTAAGCACTATGCAGTATTAGCATTGACTAAGTGTTTATCATACTCGAATCCCTAAACGTGTGACTTTTGAAAATTGAGATTACTTAAATGTAAGTAGATACATCCGAAAGGTTCAGAATGGTATATAATCGTGAAATGGCAGAATATTTAATTGAGTATATTAAATTAATCTTAAAATATTATAGCTCTCAGGAGCGAAAACACCACTTAAACATTAGAAAACGAATCAATAAGAAACAGTCAAAACTTCAATGCGCAATCACCAATGGAATAATATTGTACATATCTACCAATGCCTACTCTGCTCAGCATAGGAGTAGATATTCAACTTTGAGTTACACTTAGTATTACTGTGGTGTATGCTACTTATATCTGTCGATATAAGTACAAAGTAATACTAATCGGAAGCTGAAAACATGGTAGCAGAATGCTAAGATCGAATTGAAGAGAATAAAAAGGAATAGTGAATTGAAAGTTACATAAAATGTGAAGGACAAATAATGGAAATTCGCAAATCAAGTATTCAATGTATGGTTCCTATATTTTATCAAGATATTCTGTAATTTTTTATTAGACAATAGAATATATATTTCCGCCTGAGTTCTTGTTCATTACATTACTACCCAACTACTCAATTCAAATTAAGTAGAATGGTGTTCGAACCCATAGTCTATTATTAGTTGAAAGTAAACCATTAAGTCAACATGAAAAAATTGTCACGAATTGGCTTGGACATGGATCTACTTACTTTTCGTCTTCTCATAAATTTTAAGTTTTTAAATTATTTCAAACTTTTTATTCAATGAATCTATTCTTCTTGAATCATACTGTTTGTGCCTAATATTTTCTACTACCATTCATACTGTTACTACTTCTAATATTCTGACATTTGTCTTGCTGACTCCATTCCACTTTGTTGATTTGAGGTAACGAATTGAACTGATGTACACGTTCAAAGTTCTACTTTGTATATGACCGGCTGACTTAGGGAATACGATCATTATTTCAATTATCCAACAAGGAGTTTAAAAGAGCTAAGTTCATGTGTTGAACGCTATAGATTATTTAAATAGATTTACTAACAGAAAGCTTTCATGGTCCTGTGCTAAATAACATCACTTCTTTCAGCTGACATGAAAAGTATCAGCACACACACACTTAGAACATGTATTTATAGATTTCCAATATAAAAATAATAACAATCAGTGTAATAGTAATGATAGAAACGTATTCAATATAAGAAATCTGTACGAATAATGAAAATGAGCAGACGATACTCAGGAAATAACACCAATAATCATTATCTGAAGAGGGAGTGTGTGTGAAAATGCTAGTGAGAAATATGGTTTTATTTGAAGCAAAAAAAGACTATATAAGCCAAACATCGTCGCCGGCAAGCATAATACGATTATCTTTATGCATGGATTCTAAAGTGATACGAACATCAGATTGGCTAAATCCACCACCTCGTGATTGAACAACATTAGTTATCTATGAAAAGAGAAAATAAACAGACATAAATTGGGTTTATAAAAAAGGACTGGTGACCATGTTGCATATTTATCAATAGAATTTAATCAAGAGTATGAATTTAAAAAACATGACATCACCATTGATTGCTACTCATTGACTAATGTATGGAAAAATATCTGTTTAATGCGTGATTCACGATTTGAACAACTAAATGATAAAGTTTCAGTCGGTAACACTGGATACTTATTTATTTAAACACATAAATAGTGGTACAAAGGGATACCAAATACATATGCACCACACAAGTCCGGCGCTTTAACCGGGTTAGTGGATATGGAAGATCCACACCTAGGGCAGTTTCGAAAACCCTGTTTCCAAACCAATGGCACACATGGATTCCAGGATCCTATGGGAACAAATGGCGTATGAACCAATCGTTGGTCACCGGCCACCATGGGACTGCATCTCCTGACGTTGCACCGTTGTCTTGTGGATCAGACCTTTAGGTCAAAGGCTCAGGGAGTGGCCTCCTAAGAAAACCACCTCCTTTTATTTGGGCACCCGAGCAGTATCACAGCCCAAACACAGATCAAATAACGACTACTATTAGAGAAATTATTCCTGCTTTAAGTAGCATTCAGACAAATCACATTCACAATCATTTGATAAAAAATCTCAAATTTTTTTATATACTACTTCACTTATCCAATCTCTTTTATTCTCACTTTGTGTATTATTGTTTCTCAACTCATACAACACTGGATGATCCGGCTTCGAATCTCATCAGGAGTATAAGTTTAGACGCAAAATTTCGGATACGGCTTATTGACAAGGGATATTGGTAATAAATGTGTATTGAACAAATTATTTAACAAAATTTTGAACAATCATCAATCTTTAAAAAAATCATAATAGACCACCATAAATTTTTTTTATAATGTGTTACATATTCAGAAACACGTAGATAATGTGACTAACCTCAGTCACTGTTAATTGTTCAACACGACGTTCTTGAAAAATGCGACTAATCATTGTTGAAAGTTGAGATGTTCGTTCTTGGTGTAAAGCAGAAGAAATAGGGACAGTTTCCGCAAGTGGTTCAGTCCTAGTTACAGTTGGATCTTCGGTAAATGCATAAGGATCATTTGGATCCGGAGCGGAATCAGTTCCTGTGGCAACAGGTCTTGAATTAGAGAGAAATTGATAATAATATATTGTTAAAATCTGAATAATACTGAGATAAGAACAGTATAAAGCTTGATACGAAATAAAAAAAATTTACTGCAGATATTTTTCGTGATAATATAGTTTGATCACCCCAGATAAGTGAGCTGAATGTCCAAGTTTCTGATAGCGATTAAGCATAACTCCTGGATCTTTAATCTAAGGTGGATTATACTGTAGAACAACTTAACCAAATTGTTGCATAGCACTAAGCTATTTTCTTTCTTGGTAACATGTTCACAGTTCAAACTATATAACCATCTATTATTGTTTAACAATGTAACTATCGAAAAAACCATAAATGGATCGAACTTTAGCAATTAAAAACACAAACACTATCTACACAATTATGGTGTACTTTACTTAACTTGGACTATTCAAGTGAAAATAGAAAGAAAAAACTAACTACCTTGACAACAAGGACTAGGTTCTTTCATTTTTGACTGAGCAAATTTTCCGATTGTGAACCTTATTTTGTGATGTACACAATGATGATGAAAATTTCCTCTCAGCTGGTAAGGCTTAAGAAACTAAAATTTGCGTTATAAACGCCTAACCTATAAATACTGGTTGACATCTGAGTTGATCGATAAAGACATAAAGTTGGATATAGGGAGATCAGACATCAATCCATAAATCATGTTGGAAAGTGAGACATTTCTGGTTGTGACCCCAACACAACTCGTAACCAATCGTTGGGGAAATTTTGTAACACAATGAGAAACCAATTTCAGTGATACAGTTGTATTCATTCCCTATTTTCTCCCTAGATTTTTGAGTACTGTTTTTCTTTACCAAAGGGCTAATTCTTGTCTGTGTCCAATATACTCGTCATGAATAAAATTATTTTTTAGGATAATTCCTTAGCTCAGTCATATGAACTTAATTTAAATGTTTGCAGCATAAAATGAAGGGAAGAATGAATAAAACTTATTTAGCCGAGAATCTAGTTACTTATATGAAGGTAAAAATAAGAAGATACCTTCGTTTAGCAGGTTGTTGTGAGTGATTGCGTTCAGTGCCGTCTGCATTTTCGCCTTCATCCGAGTCTTTATCATCATCATCATCTAAGTTGCGATCACGTTTTCGTCTAGTTTTCTCTAGAACTTCCTAATAGAAAAAAATTTTAGTAAGGAAATTATCATAGAATAAGATTATTTATTCCCTAGAACTTTAAAAATTTTCTTCAGGATAAATTATATGGTACAACCGGCACTTAATCGCTCGGGAGTGACTTCCTAATGAAGTTCTAGTTTCCGAGAATTCTTCTACACAAGAACTCTGAATGGAAGAGAGAATGTAGGAGGTATGAGAAGAAACTTGACTTTCAAGATTAATTTGTGTTTGAAAAAGGTATTTGTAAGTTTGTAGGAGATCTTAACATTCTGGAAGTATTTGGAGATATACTAGAGTTAGTAACAACATAGGTAATTATTTAATCGCGATGCGACACAATTCATTGCATTTCCAAAAATTTTCGGGAAGTTTCGGTTGAATGCTAATTGGACAATGCGTTTTCAGCATTTTTACAGCTGATGAAGAGTTTTCCGAGGAATTCTCAAGGGTTTCCGGTACTATTTAAAATTATCACGCGAACAAACGTCTTAGTCTTTGAAGTTTAAATAAATGGTATTTACTACACTTGTCCATAATAAAATTGTGAAAAGTTTTATTAAACGACATGTAATATTATTATAACTAATTTAACATGACTAACATCAGCACAATAGATACTGGAAATAAGAATGTGGGTACATATCAATCTGCTATATATATAACAAACATGAACACTTAAAATCTCAACAGAATAATATATTTCAATGATCTGAATTAGTATTTTATAACAAAGTGTGGAATTCCCACCGACACTACATCTATAGTCAACCACAAAATATTGCCCATGGATCAAACGACAAGTCATTTCTACTTTTTCAGTGAAATTTCACATTTACAGCTATCATTCAAGTTACGAACATCTGGATACACTACCATCCCTACGTATAAAAACAACTAGACTTTGGAAGGTTCAATTCCCCATTCATCTGAAACTAATTCAGTTATAGCTTTACCGATTTACATACTCATTTCAAGCGGGAAACTGAAAAAGTTATATAACTTCTTTATTTATTATGGACCGCCATATGAATTTAAATAAAACATAGAAGGGTAACAATATTAAGACAATCTTACGACTAAAACACATTCCTTCCTAACCCAGTAGCCAATCGAAATACGATGATGGGAAAGAGATTAGCTCACATTGTACCCAACTCGATCATGACTCAAAACTCATACAATAATATACTGAAAATGTCAGACCACACAGCACACCAAATAAGAAATCAGACGTTAAGCACAACCATACTATAAGTGGTAGAGGGAGGAGATAACAGTATATTAATTAGCAATAATTAGGTAATAGTAAAACGCATAAGGACAGTCAATAGGTAATATAGAAGTGCAACCATTTGCTAATTTTACAATAAAAATATAAATATTAATCCGAAAAATAGCTCCGAAGGTTTCAACTTCCTCAATATACGTCCTACTATAACACTTGAATTCTCGTGGCAGGCGAAAAACCTATTCAACACTTCATCTTTAGTGGTTATCTTGTTAGGATTAGTTTATGATGTAAACTATGCAATTAAAAATCTCTATAAACAAAGATGGATAGTGGCTAGCAGAGGAATCCAGGACGCGAATTTCGTCCTATTTCGAGCTCGTCAGCCGGATGTACCTGCATCTTAGAGTTTATGTCCACTCCAAGACTCGAACTCAGTAACGTTCAGTTCAAATACCATCGCGTTGTCCACTTAGCTACTGAGTCTTGATGGTCACTTGTTTGTGCAAGGGGGTGAAGTTTAAATTCACTTGGTATTGTTTACTTGAATCTCCTCATTGATGTCTTGGACTGCAATTGATCAGTCTCCTATTGGCATATGTGTATACTGTATGTATTGCCTCAATATTGCCTTAATTCACAAGCATTATAAGCCAAGATGGATAGTGACTAAAAAGTGGCTATCGGGACTCACTAGCTAAGTGGATAACGCGATGGTGTTTGAAGCGAACGGTACTGAGTTCGAGTTCCAGAGTACACATCAACTCTGAGATGTAAGTACATCCGAATGGCGAGTCCCAAATGGGACGAAACGCGTGTCCTGGATTCCACTGCTAGCCACTATCCGTCTTTGCTTATAATGCTTGTGAATTAAGGCGATATCGAGGCAATACGCACAGTATACACATTTACCAATAAGAGACTGATCAATTGCAGTCCTAGACATCAATGAGGAGATCCAAGTAAACAGTACCAAGTGAACTTAATCTCCATAAACCTTATACAGCAATTTTAAAAAATCCTGCTGCAAACACATAAGACAAAGGTGTTCTTACTTTGAACAAGACAAATGATATTAGTTGAACAGCAGCTTCAGCGTCTTTCTTAGTAACTGTTTTAGACATACGTGCTTTAGCATGTGCAGTAGATAAACGTATTAAAGTTTCTAAACTACGCGCTGTAATTGGTTGAGTACGACGCATACGATTTTGTTCACCGCGATTAGGTCGACCCATAGTTTCAGATGCTTCTTGTGCACGTAGATCACAGTATTTTTCAGCTAAAATTGATGCTGCCTCTTTGGTTAATTGTGGTTTTAATTGTCGAGCAACGTGAATGTACTTTTGTAGAAATTTAATAGTTAATTGATCTCTAGTTTGTGAAAAAAAGAAATGTAAAAGATAAAGATATTAGTTACATGGTATAGCTTTACATATAAATAATCGATAAACATAACTTTTCTGATACTTGGAATGCAATAATAATAATAATTTAAGGCAATGTGCTACACTGCTGTTTAGAAGTAGGACAGTGGCTTAATGGTTAAGGAGTTCGAATTTCAGGCCTTGCGTCACAAGTTAAAACTCATCTCTATCCACTTGGGGTCGTGTAACCAGGTAGCACCATCAACCCTTACACTTAGAGTGTGGTGTATAATCGAGTATCTGGTGAATGAGTTAATTTCATTTCATTAATCATGCTGTTTAGAAAGTTGATATGCACATGTCTAGTACCACATGTTAGGGAGCAATTTAGTTGAAAACATAGTTTACAATATTTTAGCATTACTGACTTAGAATTAGTTGTTTTATTTTTATTATTGAAATATACATCGATTCTATAAACCCTTTACCTAATTAATTCGAACAACACAGACACATTAACAATTTCTGATAATTTATTATATTGAGTTATTTTCTTCCTTCAAATTTGTCACCTGCCATATAATAGAACATACATTTCGTAGACATTCAATTTTATGAATGAAATAAACTGTTCTACTTTTGGTACACAAGAAAAAAAGGCTATTCATGCAGCTTACTCAAAATACATCAATTCAACTCATCAGCAAAAATGAAATGAAATATAGAACCTAACAAATGGATTATCCTATGATATATAAAAGACATATTGGAAATTACAACGAGATTACTAAAGCTGTTTGGAATAGGTGTAGAACATAAAACAGCGAAATCAGTCTTATGTTAAAGAAATAATGAAATAACAAAAGAAAAACCGAAAAACATCTACAAACTGCTTCAACTGATAGAAAAACTACGTTAGAATGGACGCTTCCTACATATTCACCTATACTAACACCAACTAGCGACCAAACGCCATGATACATCTTTGCTTATACCAACGCATATGGACAATTGTGAACACACATTCGACTGAAAAAAACGACTAAACCATCTAGCTCAGGGAACGAAACCCCACCAAAATAAAGAGCTTTAAAGGCAATAGCACATTATTTTTTCACGTATAATAACAGAATGATTGTGAAAATAACTAATATGTCTAAAAACTAAGTGAATATATATTACGGCTGACTGTAAACCAGTGTTGTTATTACCACTATGAACATATAGTTCACACATTTATTATTAGCTAATTTGTATTGCACAACGCTATAGTATATACTGTGGTATTTACTCATACAATTGTCTGTTCTTAAGACGTAGAAATTCTCTTAAAGTTTCCGTCTTCTCGCTCGTTTTCTTATCTCTTTTGTGTTGGCCAACATTGAAATGTTATTGCGTATTGGTCTGTCTGACCTATCTTTTTTTATTTCAACAGATATTGGTACAAAGAGGCACCAAATACATAGGCGCCACACAAATCTCATTCGATATGTGTGAGGGATGTGATACTGCCCGGGTACCCAAACCGAAGCAGGTGGTTTTCTTAGGGGGCCACTCCCCGAGCCTTCGACCTGAAGGTCTGATCCACAAGGCAGTGGAGCATCGTCAGGAGATGCAGTCCCATGGAAGCCGGTGACCAACAATTGGTTCATACGCCATTTGTTCCCGCAGGATACTGGAGCCCATGTGCACCATTGGTTTGGAATCCGGTTAAAGCGCCGGACATTCGCTTTTCGTCCTCTCATTTTTGTAAACACCCCCGCCACGAGAAGGCAGTGAGTAGGACTTCCCTGGCAGAGGCTGTATACGCGTGGCCGTGTGAGAGCATTTAGAGAGGGAGGGCGGGTCCACCCCACTCTCGGCCGTACCAGGGCATTTGGGGGCCTATCTAGTGCAACGTGGATCTCGCTTCATCAAAGGATTTCTCACTTATCATTTTTATTTTTTATTTAACGTTATTTAGATCACAATTGCATGTAAAACTTCGTCTTAACAATAAACATTTAAAACTGACTAAACAACAACGAAGAAATCCTTCAATAGTTAAACTATTTAGCTTTCAAATGACAGATGGAAGGTTGAGATTCTTGCCTTATCATTCTCGGTTTAGCCAAACCGGACACTTATCACTAGCCTCCACAGATACATAACTAACGTGCGATTTAAGTCCGGGTACATAAACATGTACTTGATAAACAACATGATACATCCGGCAAGAATGATCTGTGACTAACTAAGGAGTGCAGACAGGTATGATTAATATGTCATACGTAAGTAACTACACATATTGTAAAATTTATACTTCTGCCTTTGTACCACCATCGTGGCAATCAAACTTTTGCTCCGGTCTATATCCGGTTCATTATAGAATATCAGGATTATTGAAACAGATTTGTCGATCTCAACGTTATAACAGGAAAATCAACGCTTTCTACTAAATCGTTATAATAGAAAGCCATATCTTAAAGATGGGATTAGGAAAAAAGTGTATGTAGTCGGATTTGATCTTCAGTTACTTAGTTCTTTGTAGGTTGTATTCGTCACTGATATCAGACGGAGTACCACTGAGAACTAAGAAGCACTGGACAGTTGTTTTAACCTATAGTGGAATTCTTCCGCTGTGAGAAATCATGGCTCCATCAAGGATCGAAATCAGAGCTTTCAGATCGGTGCCCTCAAATGCCCTGGTACGGCCGAGTGGAGAAAGTCAGCTCTCCCTCGTGAAATGCTCTCACACGGCCACGCGTATATAGCTTCTGCCAGGAAAGTTCTACTCACTGCCTTCTCATGGCATTACTGTTGTTTACCAAATTGAGAGGACGAAAAGCCAATGTCCGGTGCTTTAACCGAATCGGTGAACACTGAGTCCACTGAGGGGAGTTAGAAAACCCTCATTCCAAACCAATGGTGCACATGGGCTCCAGGATCCTGAAGGAACAAATGGCGTATGAACCAACTGTTGGTCACCGGCTACCATGGGAGTGCATGAGAGAGTCTAACATCTTCAACTCGGAGAGGCCAGGTTTCACAAGCATAAAGCAAAACTGCTCTCACAGACGCGTTGTAGATCCGACCTTTTACAGCCAGACTAACATCACGAAGGCGCCAAAGGTGGTCCAGATTGGCATAAGCCGCTCTGGCTTTCACTATACGTGCATTGATCTCATCACCCACACCCCCACCAGCACTTATGAAATACAACGTACGCAAAAGAATATCAATTTTAACTTCTATTTTAAGCGATTTTTGTTTAGTCAATTACAATAAATTATCGTGTATTTATTTATTAACTTTAAGTGCACGTCAGTTGTAAACAGTTATTAAATTCTTGACACATCTTCTCTGTAATGATCCTTTCACTATAATTTTGTATTCAATACAAATTATTTAATTACAAATCACTGAACTGAATCAGGTTATATGTGAATCTTTAGTCTAATCTAATACATTTCCTTAACAAGTTTTTTCGTTTAGAGTAGTTGGTGGAGCTACATGAGTAGGAGATTGTAGAGTTAATGGATCGATTGATTACGTAATAAAATATTGTTAAATACAGTCAGTCAGTAACAACGTAGAACTTCGTACGTACGTACATCAGTTCGAGTTGCCACACCACATTAGCACAGCGATGTAGTTGTCGATTCAAATCCCTTAGTGGAAGAGGTAATAAGAGTATAAGCAGTAATCGGAAAGATTAGGGTTTGGAGATGTTATTTAAAGAGTATAATACAGTGAAATAAACTTGGGAAGAGAAAAAAAGAGAGACAAGGAGGAATAAGGAGATCAAAATTTGGGAGAACACAAAGAGTGTATGCACCTGCGCCATTGCAAACGATTTTGAGCCATGTCATTCAGGGTCTCTAACCATCGGTTGCTATCATCTCGCGGTCCCCAACCATGTAGTCTACACCTACCAACATGACTCAGTCTACTTGTCAGTGACTTCATGGATTTGTGCCATGTTTTGGTCTGGCCGCCCCTAGCTTTCTTCCAACCTACTCCTATACCACTGAACATAGCACGTCGAGGAAGTCGGTCGTTGGGCATACGTAACACGTGTTCCAGCCATCTCAACTGATGAAGTTTCACCAATTCATCAATTGATTTGCCATCCTTACCTAGTACCCGTTTCCTAACAACTGCATTACTTACTCGATGGTCCCAGGATATGCGAGCAATGTTTCGAAAACACCTATGATCGAATACTAGTAACCTACGAATATCCTCTACTCTTACCGGTCATGTTTCATAGCCATAAAGTAGGACGGAACGAACTGCTGCGCAGTAAACACGTCCTTTGGTTGATAGACGGATATCTCGCCTACGCCATAAATGATGCAAGTTAGCAAAAGCTAGTCGAGCCTTCTGTATCCGCGCTGAGATTTCGTCACACACTAAACCACAAGGGCTGATGAGACTTCCAAGATAAGTGAAGCGGTCGACACACTCAACTACTTCACTCCCTATCACTAGTTCGGGTGTCGATGTAACCCAATCCTGAAGCAACATTTTGCATTTCGAGGGAGAGAATCGCATCCCGAACATGCTTGCATTGTTGCTTAGAGTGGTCAGAGGACTCTGCATTTTGTCAGCGTCTTCACCAAATAAAACTATGTCATCTGCATATTCTAAGTCAACAAGTGAACCTCCCGGTAAAAGTTCAACCCCTGGAAATTTAGATGAGGAGAGTGTTATCTCTAAAAGTACGTCGACGACAAAGTTAAACAAGAATGGAGAGAGTGGACAGCCCTGATGAACACCACTTGAGGTAATCAATTCTGATGACAGTTCGCCATAAGCTCTCACTCTACCAGTTGTGTTCGAGTAGAGAGTCTTTATAAGGTTAATGTACTTATTTGGTACTCCTTTCAGTGACAAACACTGCCATAAAACCTTACGATCAACAGAGTGGAATGCCGCCTTAAGGTCGAGAAATACTACCATTGTGTTGCGTCTGAACGTGTGTCTGTGTTCTAGAACCTGACGTAGTGTGAATATCTGATCTATACAACCACGTCCAGGTCGAAAACCAGCCTGATTTTCTCTAGTCTGCTCTTCACGAGCTTTGGTTAGGCGTCGAAGTATTATTGAAGCTAATATTTTAGACACTATATTAGTCAAACTGATTCCTCTGTGATTGTCACAAGAGGACTTTTGTCCTTTCTTATAGACTGGCACAATCAGTGATTGAGACCAGTCAGATGGGATTACGTCCAGTTTCCAGATTCTACCTAAGACCTCAGTTAATCTCACTGCAAATACTGAACCACCATCCTTAAAAATCTCAGGAGTAAACCTGTCAGGGCCTGCTGCTCTCCCTCGCTTCAGATTTCCTATGGCTTTTTCAACTTCGTAAAGAGATGGAGGACCTATATTAACTTGCCATTCAGGTTGACTGGAGATCGTGGGAAACCGAAGTGTGGCTGAAGGCCAGTTGAACTGATCCCTGAAGTGTTCTGCCCATCGATCCAATCTCCTGGATTGAGAATGTATAATATGTCCATCTTTCTCTGAGAGTGTTTCGCTAACAGTCGGTTTCCTTAACAAGTTTGAACAATTGTCTCCTATTACCTATTGCCGCTGCCTTTTCCATCTCCCTTGCTTTCGCTACCCACCACTGTTCACGATCATTGCGTAGACTTCTTGTCAGCTTGCGCTTAAGCTGACTCTGCTCTTCATTATGTTCAGTTTTGTACAACGTAGAACTTGACATATATGTGCAACAGTTCCAGTTTTCATTACTACATTAACAAGGCGATATAAAATTATCAAGATCTCATAGCAGAAGTAAAAAAATAAGATATGGAAAAAACGGGAAATCAAGAGGCATCAGGAGATTTTGTGACTCATTTTGAGGGGTAAAAAGAATGGTCCGACTTCATTGCGAACGATTTTAAGTCATGTCAGTCAAAGTCTCTAACCATTGTTCGATGTAAGTTAATGCTAATTAAGAATATTAGTAACAGAAGCTTTATTTATGCAAATCCTGTAACAATAAGCTACAACGTAGAACCTGGTACATATGTACATCAGTTCAGGTTGTAATACTCCCCCCTCAGAGAGATGGAATTATCCGGCCGAATCCCAGAATAGTAGATATAGTCGTAGTATAAATGAAAACAAAAAAGATCAAGCACGTAATGACACAGATCCATTCACTCTTTGTCGGTCCTTCGAATATGAGTCACGAAATCTAATACCTGTTGTTTTTTCATACCTAATTTTTTCTACTATTACTGATACTGTTTCTATTTCTACTACTGACAATTATCTTGATTATTTTAGATTGTTTAACCAATGTAGTGATGCCAACTTGAACTGATATACAGATTGAACGGTACACATGGCTAACTAACTGACTCATAATTATTCAGTCCAGGTGAATCTTAAACAGGTGAGTAAACTGTAACATTTGAGTAGTTGAGTTCAACTTAGTTACTTGTATACCAAAGATGTTTTAAGATCAGAACAACTAAAAGACTTCATTTTGTTTGACTGAAGGTTTTTTTTCTGGAAAATATTTATATTTTATTTTCCTGAAAAAATTATTCTTGTTTTCTAAGTTAATTAATGCAAAGAACCATACGTCTGAAGTTGAATTTAATCAAAGCAAATAAAAAAGTTTTACTTACCAACCAAGTATTCTTGTTACTAAACAAGATGACTACGCATTTCTGCCCCTAACTTGTTATTAAAAAGGATAAACTTGATGACAGAACTTAAGTATTACATACTTACTGTTTTCTACCACGAGATGGCAAAAGAAATTCATTTTGTTGTTCATAGATTTGATCTTCTTCTTGTCTACGAGAGCTATTACCATCTAAATCATCATCATGATCATCTTGAGACACTATAGTCAGTGGATCAGCTCCTGTAGTAAGTAAATGTGTAGCACAGTGTAATTGTAACGCTTCACCTTCTTGTTCCCCTGGTCCCCTATATCTATGAATTTTAAGAACATGTTCAGCAATTGCACGATCAGAGTCCGGATCAGCTTTATCCAGTACAATAAACAGTAAATCAAAACGAGATAAAAGAGAGTCCTGAAATATGAAGAAAAAAACAAATACCTCATTAATGCAGTTAAAGCTGCTTTACATTTTCTAGTTTCATTTTATCTGTATGTTATGCTATTTACTAATATGTAGTAGTTTGGATAATTTTTCAACCATTTTTATTCTCGTATGCTGTAATGCACCATGTTACTCAGTCTCAACGAACTATTCAGTCCATCCATTTGTATTCCTAGTTTGATGTCCCAGTCAGTAAATTTTTAAGTTCAGCAATATTTCTTTTTATTTTCATCATGAAGTTATTTTAAGGTACACTACTGTTTGAATTAGTGTCTATTTCTATTGACCTACTGAAATTACGAAAAAGTGGACCCTAATTTGTTTATGCTTGATATTCGTGCTAATATACTAGTGTCCGTTGTCTGATTTATAGTAAAATATATTGTAATCTAAAGTTTATCCACTAATTCAAAGAACTCACTCCCTTTGATGATTGCTGTTAACCGTGTGTATCTGACCTTTGAGAACAACTTTACAATCACAGGTTTGTAAACTGATAATGATTTTTTATTGTTTTCCCTATGATAATACCATATCTTCAAGCAAGTCCTATATTTTAGTCTGGGAATTTTATGCGTAACTCAGTCATGGATATGAATTGTTGAGAACCTGTTGAGTCGGCTTTCGGAGAACTTCAACGGAGCCTCCAAAGGCCCAAAAGGAGCAGAAGAGTCCTGGCTAATCAGAGCATGATGGAGCATTCGAGAATTCCAACGTGGCGTGCTACTATTGGTCAGTAGCATAATATGTCGCTAACGGTTTGGCCGAAATATGTTGATTTAACAAACGTTAACCTCTATAAATACCCATGTTTTCTGTACAAAAACGAACCTTTGAGTAAAGTATTTCTCTCATACCTTGCGTCTTCTTTCTGGTGTTCAGGTTGCTGTATAGTTCTAGCGTGCGGGTTATCAGAATAGCTTAGGAACGAATACAGCATCCAATCAGCAAGATATAACACAACTAACAATCAGCACAAAACAAATGTATAAGGCTACCTGTTGTCTTCAAATGTCAAACAACTTACATGATAAACACAACTGTACAAAAATGTTTTGACGTAAAACTTACTTGGAGACCAATATTTTCCATAGGTGTTTTATATTGATCATATTTACCGTAAACAGGATTTGCTGCAGCTAAAACTGAACATCTAGCATTCAATTTCGCCTGGATACCAGCTTTGGAGATAGTCACACGGCCTTGTTCCATTACTTCGTGAATAGCAGTTCGATCAATATCGGACATTTTGTCAAATTCATCTATGCAAACTATACCTCGATCAGCTAATACCATAGCACCAGCCTCTAGTGAACGTTCACCTGTTGGTAAATAAACAGATGATTGAATCCACTTGTATTTATAAAGTAACGAGTAAAGTACTATAGAGAAAACCATTAATTTAAGAACAGATTACTGCTCTCAGTACGATACATAAGGAGCTCTAACAATTAAATGGGTAGTATGGAGACTGGTGAGAGGTGTGGTGTAAGGGAATGAGGTGTATTCAAGTAATTGAAATAAAATAGACCATAGCTTTTGAAAGTCGGAGATTATTGGGTGAACACATCGATTTTCAGGTCGAACAGTTTGTTTCAAAATCTGTTTTAAAATATGCCATGAAGACCTCAAGTTATCTGGTGTTTGTTAATACATGTAAGTTTCTGCCCAATAACGATAAGCTCAATTGAGTTTTTTTCTAGTTTATATTTTCGCATAACTTTGCTGCTTTCTGATTGGTTATCATTTTAGTTTATTAATTCCTCTGTCACAAGGTCATGTTTTGTTACTATGTATACGTAGTTGTGCTTCAAATTTGACTTCTGTTCAATATATAAGGCTGTCGTGGAAGTCCCATCTTTCCTATCTCCTATTAGCGTATGGATTATTAGCCTAGGAGTTTTGTTGTGTATTAATCGTCGTACTATCGAATTCTCACAGGAAGAAAACCCAATCGTTTATCATTCAAAATTACCATCCAAATCAAAGCTACAACAAAACTACTATCACATGAAACCTTAACCCTTATTCTGCTCTTTTTACCAATATACTGGTATAATTTATTTTTCTATTGTATTAGGCTTACTTTCATTGCATGTGTTGCTTGATTATAGATGTTTTATCTGCTTTATGGACTCTACTGACCTGGTAAGTAAATTGACAGAGACTAAAAACGTATTGCATATCAGGTTTGATTGCTGAGTTGAATTGTTTTAAAAATACACTACGGTGGTTGGCACCAAGTCTGCAATGTATCAGTCAGTCACCTACAACGTAGGACCAGGTACATATACGTACCGGTAAAAGCTGCCACACAATGCAGTCAGTCAGGGTGTTGCCACACCACATTAGCACAGCGATGTAGTTGTCGATTCAAATCCCTTAGTGGAAGAGGTAATAAGAGTATAAGCAGTAATCGGAAAGATTAGGGTTTGGAGATGTTATTTAAAGAGTATAATACAGTGAAATAAACTTGGGAAGAGAAAAAAAGAGAGACAAGGAGGAATAAGGAGATCAAAATTTGGGAGAACACAAAGAGTGTATGCACCTGCGCCATTGCAAACGATTTTGAGCCATGTCATTCAGGGTCTCTAACCATCGGTTGCTATCATCTCGCGGTCCCCAACCATGTAGTCTACACCTACCAACATGACTCAGTCTACTTGTCAGTGACTTCATGGATTTGTGCCATGTTTTGGTCTGGCCGCCCCTAGCTTTCTTCCAACCTACTCCTATACCACTGAACATCGCACGTCGTTGGGCATACGTAACAACACAATGCAATCTTTCTTTTATATATTACCACCATTGAATTAACTACTGAGAATCCGGTGTTAATCTTGTGCTAATGATATGGGAACCTGGACCGATGCATATATGTGCCTGGTCATACGTTATAACTGACTGACTGAAGTTGTCACACCTCATTAGCACAATAAGATGAACACCAAATTCACAAAAACAGTTACTTCAATGGTAATAATATATTTTTTTAAAAAGATTGCATATTAGGACATGGTACAAAGAGAAAGAATTAGTTCGTATAAAGAATATAGAGCAATTTTAATCTCACGGTTTAGGGGAAAACAAAGAGTGTATACACCAACATCATTGTGATTGATTCTGAGTCATGTCACACACAGTCTCCAACCACCGGTTACGATAGTCACGCGGACCCCAACCAAGTAGTCTGCATCTACCAACATGACTCAAACCAGAAGTTAGTGACTTCAAGGACTGATGCCACGTTTTGGTTTTGCCGCCCCTAACTTTCTTCTAACCGTCTCTAACACTAGTCAGCATTGCGGGTCGTGATAATCGGTGTCCAGGCATACATAACACGTGGCCCAACCATCTCAGTCGATGAAGATTCACAACCTCATCAACTGATTTACCATCGTGAAATGTATATGATCGTGTTAATGCTATAAACGAAAATTTTGAAAAATTGTGATTATGGTGAACAAGTTTCGAAATACTAAAATGAATAGAGTCATAAATGAAATGCAATGATATGATGTAGCTGAGTGATGGCTGAACATGAAACCGGATTGCTGACAAAAGCCTCCAAATAAAGTGAAATCAAGACAAGTCCATTTAACCAGAGTAATAGGTCTTTCAACTAATAAGGAATAAAATGCTTATACATATAAACAAGAAAACAAACAAGACTAGATGTCGTAGATGATTGGAGAATACACATTTCACAGGTTATCCACTCCCTAATAAATTAAGACCTCACTGTTAGGTCTAACTTTATCCCATAATAGATTATATCAGTTAACTCCATGAAGACATCACAATTATCCGGTATGACACAAGAAATGTAGTCTTTGTCTTGCAGCGTATGGATTAGTAAAAAAATGATTTTAGTGAGTAACAAGACACATCGCACTATCAACGAATGAAAATTATTTCAGGCTGCTGGTTTAAGTAGCCTGGATAAATTGAAAAAAAGACTTGTGATGAGCCAAGGAAAACTAAGTGTTTTTTTAGTTTTATGCATAGGGGATAATTCTGTTTTTTTGGGAAGTGAAACGCAAGACTTTTGGTCTAACAATCAACGGTCCTGCTCTTCTTGAACGGGTTACCTTTTTTAGCAGGGTCCTTTTTACTGGATGGGGTTGCTAACCCTGTGCCCAACCCTCTTCCTTTATCGCAGCTTGGGATTGGGATCAACCCTAGAAGGGCTCCGAGTGAGTCGAGATGAATTGACAAGAACTTTAGAATAAAAACCAACCTAGGTTAGAGAAAACATGTTTACCATATGACACATGTTTAGATACATAACGTGCACTACTGAAAGATTGCTCTGATGAAGAAGTCATTCAATAGTCAAGGGGTTTGAATTTCAGCTAGTAAGTCATAGGCTCGAATAAAACTACTTCGGTTTAGGTAACCGAGTAGTATCACTAGCCCATACACAGAATGTGCCTCGAAGCCAAGTAAAAAAATATGTACCTCGTAAATGAGTTGTTTTCAGAAATAAATTGATAGCCATGTGTCAAACCATAAATTGTACAGGCTATAAAGGATGGGTATAAACTAAACTTACCAGTCTCCATATCGGTTGTAACAGCAGCAGTCAGACCAACTCCTGATGAGCCGCGACCAGTTGTAGCAATAGCACGATGTGCAATATGAAGGACAAAACGTAGAAATTGTGACTTTGCAACTGAAGGATCGCCCATTAACAATAGGTTTATGTCACCACGGATACGAGAACCATTAGTAAGTTGACGTTCGACACCTCCCAATAGTAACAAAAGAATCGCTTCCTTGATGTGCTCATGGCCACAAATTGATGGTGCAATGGAACGAGTTAAAAGACTAATAACATCCTGTGAAGTAGAATTATATAAGAATGATTTTACAATGAATATGTTGTTCTTGATAAATACAAGAAAGACTATCGAAGGAACCCACGAAAACGAAAATGATTTTTGACAATCAAACAAGGTAAAACATGCTGCTGTGAAGTGGTTTGGACAAACTAATAACTACTTTGAAATCCGCTTTATTAACCAATTTTTGTAGGAGTGGAACGCAATTGTTAAGTTCTTCATGACCTACTTTGAAAAGTGCTTACGGTTATCATCAGTCTATCAATAGATTACTGAATCGTGTAGTGCACGCCAAACCACCACCTACATCTTGTAAGATGGATAGTGTAATTGGATTAAAATATGACATTAGTTTATGGGCTCCGACCACTGATCTAAGTCACTTAAGGGGTTGTAAATTTTCTATGATATAACAACCTAGACGACCTATACTGTTCAGAGACGAGGTCGGCTACTTTCTAAAACTTACTACCGAACTTCTGACCAGGGTCAAGATGTATTGTTTAAAACGCATATTTCAAAGGTTGATCAAGCCATATGGTAGCAACCATTTTAAATTTCATATAATAACTAACATGTGATAGGATGTAATGCTTTTATTTATTTATTTGAACACATGAATATTGGTACAAGAGAGCGCCAATATATATGCGCCACACAAAACAATGAGAATTCGAAGAGAAGTAGAAAAAGAAACTAAGGAGCGCAAAAGAAAAAGAGAACAATGACGAAGAGATTGGAGTAAAGTAGTGTGGTAGTAACGACGGAACGAAAAGGTACAATCAGAAGAAATCTTTCAGGTAAGGGAGACAGAACCACTTTTTATGAAGAAAGTAAAAGAAGGTTACAGCAGGATCGCCACTGGCTTCTATTCTGAGCCATATCTGATAACGTCTCTAGCCACTGTGTAGCACCATCTCTCAGACCCCAACCAGGGAGTCGTGAAGGACCAACAGAAGCCAGTCCTTTGCAACTTTCTTTCATACCACGACACCATGTCATGCACTGACCACCTCTCCGCTTCTTCCAACCAGTCCCAGAGTCGGCAAATAATGCACGACGTGGAATTCTCTGGGACGACATTCGGGGAACATGTCCAAGCCACCGAAGTCGGTGTTTCAAGATGGTGACACCAATTGCATTATCGTCTCTGTGCCCGAACACACGATGCCGAACCTCTGCATTACTGACATGGTGTTGCCACTGAATGTCAGCAATCCTTCGGAGACAGCGATGATCGAACACAGAGAGTCGTCGAACGTCCTCAACTCGGAGAGGCCAGGTTTCACAAGCATAGAGCGAAACTGCTCTCACCGACGCGTTGTAGATCCGGCCTTTTACAGCCAGACTAACATCACGAAGGCGCCAAAGGTGGCCCAGATTGGCATAAGCCGCCCTGGCTTTCACTATTCGTGCATTGATCTCATCACTCACACCCCCACCAGCACTTATGCAGCTACCCAGATACACGAACTTCTCAACTACTTCCATCTGCTCACCATCCAAGGTGAGTACAGGATTAGAATCCTGCCAGTCTTGTAGAAGTACTTTGCACTTCGAAGGTGCAAAGCCGCTTTTATACTTATACAGCGGCTCGTCTTTGGTGGAAATGTAATGCTTAGCTAAACGCTTGCAATTAAGTTCGCTTAACACAGTAAATTGCTAAAGTCTGAGCAAAGCCTATAATAATTTCTTAAGATAGATAATTTATTCTTTTAAATTAAAAATTAGTATAACACGAATTTAAGAAACTTACATTACGTTTTGAAATTAATCGCATCATACTAATATCTTTCTCTGAAAAACTTGGACCAGTTTCTTTGCTGAGTGACTGTACATTATTCGCAATAATTACAGTACGAAAATTCGCAGTGGTAAATCCGTTTTTCTTTCCTGGCAAGCAACGATAATGACCGACAATTTGCACTCTATCACCAGGCTAAAAGCAAACTATAACAACTTCTCTAAGTAAAATAGTTACTTGAACAGCATCCACCAAGTCGTTATCGAGCAATGCATCAATGGAACGAGGCAATTGACCAGCAGGAGCAGTTTCTGGCATTTCCTGTAAACATCTACGTAAAATAAGAACTGAAAATATACTTGAATTGTAATTGTTTGATGATCACTGTAAAC
Source organism: Schistosoma haematobium (assembly GCF_000699445.3). Classification (NCBI taxonomy): domain Eukaryota; kingdom Metazoa; phylum Platyhelminthes; class Trematoda; order Strigeidida; family Schistosomatidae; genus Schistosoma; species Schistosoma haematobium. The sequence continues at coordinate 40,863,077 of NC_067197.1, read as the reverse complement.
CGATAGTCCATATTCCGTTTCCAACAAATTCCCCTCATCATCTTTCGTTGGATATGCTCCAACAAATGGATATGGCTCCAAGCTTGTCAAATCAGCATACCGACGTTCAATAGTTTTTTTCGTAGCTGGACAGTAATGTACACTGCATACAACTTTTGGATGTATAAGTGATGCTTCGAAATAAGTGATAAGAATACCCAATATTACCTTTTGTTACTATGCCTTCTAAACAAACCATATTTCCTAATAGTTTCGAATTAAGAGTACGAGGTGTCACATGTCGAGATCCAAAACTAAATACAATAGATTTGTTTTACTTAAAACAAACCTTCCTTCAAAACCAACGAAAAACTCATGCTTTGTCTTCGCAAAATCTGGGTTTGTGTTTTGAATGCACTTCTTAACTGCTCTTTGACAAGCAACTATCTCTGAGCAGGTATTTTCTAAAAGCCTAAACAATAGAACTTTAAGTCACTTGACAAACTTTTTAGCTCTTCCAGAATTCTGACGGCGCAAATCATTAATGTTGATCATCAAACGAATGCCATCACGAGTGATTAATGAATTGATGCGATCCTTATACTCATCCTAAAATTGCAAATAGTTATCAAAAAACCGAAACATACCGTTTCGTCCAGAAACTCCACATACTCCCGCTCACTCTCTATGAGTGAATGATCCATAGTTTGATCCATTTGAAGATCTGAGATTAAGGTTCAAATACAATTTATAGCACGTCTTCACGACCTACAAAACAATAACTTAATACTTAGAACATTTAGTCTCTTTGATAAATTTAGGTGATGCAATAAGAACACGGGGTGATTAGATTGTTCAAAATGTAATAGGATATCGAATTTCATGGCCTTAATAAACTTCGTTCTTCATTGCGTTATCTGAACGACTTTGGCATAAAAAGTCAAAACAAAAAGATAGGGGGATATCTGGCGATAAGACTCTTACACGTTAAGTTAAATCAGAGACAGCATTTCATCGGAACGGCGAAAAAATGTCAGGGGTTTAAATTTAAACTATATAACTCAAACACTAAGCACCTGTTAATGGTCGGACATCAAACAAAAATTGGAAGGTCAACAGGTTGAAACGAGAATAAAGTAGTACAGTGCTAACGTGTATTCCTATCGTAATTCTACGAAACGTTACTGCTAACGAAGAACGTCATTTAGCAGATTTGGAGAAGTGATTATATCTTAAGTTTAACTTGTTTTTCCTGACCTAATGGTTCAGAAACAAATAAACACCTTAAACAGCTTCTTCGTTAGAAAATACTAATCACAGCTTCTTGTATGAAAATGATGTTCCACACTGTAGGACACTTGGTAAATGCATTTCGACAGTTAAATGATCGTCTATGTAGTATACTTTGCATTATACTCGTACAAGGATTACAAGCACTATCAACTTCTTAATACTTAGGAAAGTGGATCACGATTTGGCCTTGTGACTCGACAACTGAAAGTTCGCTTAAGTAAACTGGTGAACATCAGCAGAAGCCAAATGTCTAAAGTATCTATAACTCTTAGCTACTAATACATATATGAGGAAGAAGACAACTAGCAAGTCTAAAACAGTCAACATCTAAGCACGCAAAATGGAGGTCGACGCACTGACACTCATATGTTAAACGACATGTATATCGATGTGGTTTATGGATGGAATACAGTTAACGAAGGATATTGAAGAACTGGGTCTTCATGGTAATGTGGAAATATAAAATGTCTACGTGGAGGCCACATAAACATTGAGGCCTTAAGGAGTTTTCGCCACTGATACCACAATACGATGACCGTTTACCCCTAACATTTAGAGTATCAATATACACATAAATATACCACCAGTTGTATCTATGTGCACTTTGGGGACATGAAGGTGAATAGGTACAGCATAGGGGAAGTGCCTGTACCCATAATTCGGTCTTACAAGGATCTTGAGGTGATATTGAGTCATGATCGTGAGACCACGATCCACTGCCGGGAGGTTGTCGCTAAGGGGTTTAAAACCCTATGGGCCTCAAGACGGACATTCACCAAGTTAGATACTATCATTTTCCCTACAGTATACACAACCTTAGTGAGAATAAAACTTGAAAACTGCGTTCAGGCTGCAAGCCCCTATTTAAAAGGTGACTCGGATATCCTAGAAAAAGTACAGAGGGACCTGTTACCCGAAGCAGTGGTGTCCGCACCTTCAATTGACACATTCGAGAGAAAACCAGACGCTCACAAAAGCATACTAGAAAAGAGATAACATAGGCCGCAGGCATTCTGTTCTTACTACACAAACCTGAAACTTTATATATATATATATATATATATATATATATATATATATATATAGCACTAGTTATATAATATTCCATAAGAAACATGATGCCATGGTCGTAATTATTTCAAACTTCGGCTAAATTTGAACCAGCGAAAAACAAATACAGTAGCCTTAAAAAGTATTTTCAAACTTTAAAAGATGATTCAAAGACATTCGGAATCACAAATTGCTTACAAATTTTACCTAAACGAATATTAAATACCTAACAACAGATACGTTTGTATATGAAAGCAGACGCAAACTTTTACCTCAACAGTAAAGCGATTTCAATGGCACGCAGTCCAGGTCAATGGTGAAATTGGAAAAAAGCCAAAACCAACTGAGTCAACACGAACTCAAAATACCGCCCTCGAAAAAGCCCGTTGGGACACCGCCGTCCCAAAGCACATAAACACATAATCTGCAAAAGCTCACTTAATACCTTGTAACGTTCGCGTTATTTCACTGACTCAAATGCACTAAATTTCATTGTTACCCCTTTTCAGTCTTCAGGAGAAGATACTGAGCTAAATTGTTTAAGCTAACAAGACAAACAGCTTTTACAACTTGATGAGATGCAAAAATTTTGTCATGATCTTATTTCACAACAGTTTTTGTATGAACTTGTAGTGGTTTCAAAAGAGATGTTCTGGAAATCAAGATGTAAGATACATGAAGGCTCTACTCATTTATTTTCGAAGGGATTGAACATTGAGACACCTCAGATCATTTGGTACTAGTTTTTCTCAGTCGATTGAAGGATAGGCAATATTTTCCTCAAACGAACGAACTCAGTTGGCAGTCATTATTTGAATGAAAATTATTTTAGAACTGAAAGTAACTGCTTTTGTTCCCATGACTTATATCGACTTGACATAGGGCAAGCATTTGTAGCAGTAAATAAATCCTCACGATCAGTAGCTCTGTAAGTCCTCTACAATTGGTGCAGCCAGCATCAGTTTTAGTGGACTCGCTTAGTTCAAGGTGTTCGGTCACGCACATTATTCTATCAAATATATCTTCGGACCTTTTCGCCTTTGATTTGACTGGGTTGGCATACTTTGATTATAAAGGCGTTACTGATTAACGTATTGCCAAACTCCGAATATTCGTGTCATCATTAGTGGTAAGCCAGGCGTAATCTGGTACACAAAATGTGAGTTTGTTCCTTTTTGGAATTTTACATATCGTTTTTCACCTTGTTATTTTACATATTGTGATATTCTTTATTGGTTGAAATCATGAATCAATTGAAGCTAGACCACCATGGAAAACCTGGAAGCGCTGGACGGCCGTTTCGTCCTAGAATGGGACTCCCCATCAGCGCGCGTCCACGATCCCTCACCCAGCGAGATTCGAAACCAGGATCTATCAGTCTCGCGCTCGAGCGCTTAACCAACTAGACCACTGAGCCGGCACTCAACGGTGTTAGTGTCTAACTTCAAACAATCCACGAAGTTGCGCCACCGCACACCGTTGTCTTCAGTGAGTTACTATCCCACAACAGACCTGGTTGAACTCCGCCTGACGAAACGGCCGTCCAGTGCTTCCAGGTTTTCCATGGTGGTCTAGCTTCAACTGACTCATGATTTCAATCAGTAAAATTTCTAAAATCCCCACAAAACCCATTATGATATTTTTCTAGTTTTTTAATACTCCCAGTTTGTTCTCGTTTATATTCATTGTGACTAAACAGGCTCCTTCGCCAGCCATATATTTCAGCTAGTGCCATTTTTGACTAGACAATATCGAAGCCTTGTTCTGCTAGGCAGAAGCTGAGTTCCACGAGCACAGCCTGACAGGCCCACAGGGACATCACACCTAGTGTGTTCACTTATGATGTTTTGGAACCTACCAATACTCAAAAAGGGTTATTTTCAAGCGTTAGGATTTAACCGACCTATAAATGTTATTTCAACTCTTTTACAATATGGCTCAGCAACAGACATGTTACTACGAATGAGGGAGGTCATTGGTCAACGGATTTTTGAAGAGAGCCTGTCTAAACAACTTTCCTTGCCTTAGCTTCTCCAAAAGTTTCAGTCATTGCTTGTCCCATTTCAAAGCAACGCTGTAGATGAGGTGACTGCATCTGTCAACCGAATTCTGAAAATCACCAAAAATAACGCTGAAGTATTTTCAGCCAAAGAAAAACCTCAAACGACACGAAGTGACGTTACGGAACTCTATCATACCTTGATACATTACTATAGTACTCGTCATGACCGTAGACGATACCAAACTCGTTGAAGGAGTACTTCACGAAAGAGATGTCTCTTAATCATGAGAGACAGATAACGCTGATTGATGTTGATATCATAATAAGCATGGAAAATCTCGAAATTGTAGAAAACACTGGATTTTTCCCGAGCCCCAAACCGACTAAAATGAGAAACGCTTGCGGTAGGCGATATGTACACCTTGACATAGCTTTACTCATACCCATCTACTGAATCTTCGTTGCTGCAGATGTTCCTATGCCAATCATTGATATAAACGTACTATAACATCATAATCTACTCATCGTCACACTCAAACGGAGCTTAGTAGACGAAAATACTAATTTATCTGTTTGTGTAACTCCTTTTTCCGGTTGTAGATTGTCCCCAGTCACCGTAAGGCACACGATCGATCCATACTATAAAAAGTAATAGACAAGTACCTCGAGATATAGCAAACGCGACCAAAATTACCATGTGTGTAGAATCCAAACTACGGTTTGGACTGAAGAATAGCCGTTGAGGTAGGTTAGATACGCGCCCTTGCCCGTCGAAATCACAACAAGTAATCGAGTAACTGACGGTTTTATAATTCATCATAAATATACATGTGCATCGTTACCTAAACAAATATTACCACCCGGCTATTCAACCAATAGTTGTTCAATCAATCAAATCTATCTTTTTGAGAGCATTCTTTTTTATTCTCAGGCACTGAATTCTTGTGTATTACCTATTCTTTCTTGTTGTTAGCACGCTAATTTGCGTAAGAGGAACCCAGCATAACTGTAAACAGAAATATCAAATCGTTTCCGACTTTCTGGATTTTCTCGAATATATTCTCGATGCTGAATGCATACGATCTCTAGAAAGCAAAGTGGCGGCCATTCCTAATTACCCAGAACCTACCACAATCAAGCGACTACAAACGTTCAACAGCCTAGTAAGTTTCTACTGACGGTTTATTCCGGATTGCAGATCCCTTATGATACCTTAAACGGGCCAACTTTGTGGACATAAGAAAATCGTCAATTTGAACATCTCAAAAAATCATTCTCCACAGTTAGGAAACGTATCGTCAAAGCAATGCTGCTGGCACACTAGGACTCCAAAGCACCCGTTAGTATCGCAGTAGACGGATCTGACTCGGTAATCGGAGGAGTCCTACACCAATGGGTAAACAACAGCTAACAACCTTTAGCATTCTTCTCGAGATAGTTGCTGGACATAGAATCGAGGTGTAACAATTTCGGTAAGGAACCCCTGGCTTTGTGTTGTTCTGTACGGCATTTTCGGCACTCCATGGAATGCCGACAGTTCACTCTTTTCACCGACTACAAACCTCTTACTTTCCCTATTAGATCACCTTCATACAAGTATTCACCTCGAGAGTTTCGACAAACCGGACAACATTACTCAGTTTACTTCAGATATACAACATATTTCTGGGGCAAAAAATGTGGTTTCAGACACCTTGTCTCATATTACTTCCTTGAACGGTCTCCAAGGCCTCGACTTTTTCAAACTCGCTCAGCTTCACAAAGAAGACAATTATCTCTAGCACGAATTATCCTCAACAACCCTTAAACCGCGCATTCAACATATGGGAACAAGTAAGGAATATTCACTGCGCGCACACCCACAGGTGTGGATCGTCCAATCGTGCCGACACATTATCGACGCAATGCCTTCAATACGTTGCACAAAAGTCTTCATCCAGGTGTTCATGCAACCATCAAGCTTATAACAGAACGGTTTTGCCGGACCGGTATGAATAAAGACGTAAGGGAGTGGGCGCGCTCTTATGTAATTCGCCAGAAATATAAGGTGATTAGGCACAACAAATGCTTCTTAAGCTCTTCCACAACTCCTGATGTCGTTTTGACCATATTCATCTCGATTCGACAGGACCCTTACCAGATTGAAATGGATGTAACAGCTTAAGTTGATTACTGAGAGTCGACCTCAAACAACTAAGTATATGTCAAAACAATGGGACTCAATGAAACTCATTCACTTCCTCATTTTTTTTATAAACATATTTCCTATTATCTTATATTGAATATGGAAAAGCTTTGCGTGTTTGAACAGGTAAGCTCCGGCTCCACTGTGACTGACACGCGATCAAAATAAAGATCTATTTACTACTAGTCTGACTTCTCTCATCAATAGAACGGTTACCTACGGGCACGAAATGGATACTCTTATCTCTTAAATTGTGTAGACCGTTCTATTCGGTGGTCAGAAGCGTCACCCATCAAGGACATTACTATTGAGACAGTGGCCTGTGTCTTTGTCGAACGGTGAGTGGTAAACTCCGGTCACCCCTCAACTATCACTGCAGACAGTTGATGCGAGTTCGAATCTGGACTCTTTCGTTGTCTGATCACACTATAAGGAATCATGCTATTACGAACAATCGCCTACCTCTCACAAGAAAACAACTTAAATCTTCACTCTCAGCTGAAAACGTTTAGCAGTGAATCGATGCTCTTCCAATCGTTTTACTCAGTATTCGCAATGTAGTGAAAGCTGACATTGGATACACCGCGGTTCAATTCGTTTATGGAATGCCACTTCGACTTCTAGGAGTTCGTGGATCCTTCATCTTCTTCAGTGAATATGGACCCGAATTCTTAGACAAGCTGGTTGACGAAAGCCATGCATTAAGTTAAACCTGTTTGGTGAGACTATAATTTATGGACGACCTTTGAGCCAAGCAAGACTGACTTTGAGAGTGTCCCCCCAATATCTATGACCGAATGAGGGTTCTAAACCTATGTGAGCGATTAGAATTACGTCTTACAGCTGATGATTAACCCTAGGAGTTAGATTTCGGGTTTTCATCACGAACTGACATAAACTGTAATGCCGAAGCTATTTAGCCTATTATCTTATACCTTATTGGTTCGTCCATAAATAATTGTTTCGCCACCTGTTTCCACTTGACCGTAATCAATCGATATTTTTGTTTTCCCTGTACTACGATATAATACACACGTCTTTGTGCGTCGCGACTCACTTCGGCGAATTCGCGAAACGACATACGTCGCCTTTCAAAGTCCTCCAGCGTGAACTTAAGTACCATATAGTCTATAAGAACAGAAATGATTGAAGCATCAGTATCTATCATCTCAAAGATGCGTATTTAGAAGGAAACCATGGTCATGTCGATTTTCCTCCGGTACAGTCGCAAGACATGGATCTCACAATTGCTATACCTCACCCGATGATCAAAAATCACTTCAGTGTGTCTAACAACCGACCAAAATAACGCGTTCTTTAAAAAAGTAAGATTGCCAGACACTACATAACGCTTTGTTTCGTCTCGAACGTTTCTGTATAATGGTGTCAAAAAAACTACTTTTAGTATGTAGATGATCTATGTCGAAAATGATTGGGGGCCTACTCGAGTTAGATGTGAATGGTGTGACAAACTAGCTAACGTCGAAGTCACACCTCGTGGTCAGCACCTTACGTAGACTACCCCATTGACGCATCAAGGTACCATAGATGCTTTGAAGACTGTACAACACAGAGGACGTTAATACAGAAATATATTAGTTAAAGTAGATACAAGCGAAAGTAAGACCACTGCCGCATAGGCCAGACCATGGCATACGATTAACTGATGCGCGTTGGTTGTCCCTTACCTTGACGAGGATCGATGATTTGCCCGGTATTCAATGACCCAACTGCCGGATGATTTGGCTAGGGCTTAGTGACATCTCGCTGGTCCTATAAGTATGTTCATGTACACAATTTTTTATTCCAAAAGGGACGGAGAATGTGCTATTGGTTAAGGCGTTGTCAAGCTCCGAATACTTGCGGAACGACCTACCAATGTATCGACTCTTCGTCCCAAAAATATGAGATATAAATCATCTGGCAATTCGCACCATGTCTAAACATACCATAGCTGAAAAACAAACTAATGACTTATGCACATTACTTACTTATTATACTTTGTGACCTGTTCAGTAGCGGTTAACATTACGAAACATATTGAAATTATCGGTTATATGAATATTGGATAATGTGGGTAAAGTAGTACACAGTCTTGTGGGGTGTTTATTGTACATAAGTGCTTAAAAAAGATATATCAGATAGTTATTATATAAAGTTCAGTGACATGCGTTATAGGGTTTTCTTAGTGCCCATAACAATCAAAGGGCATTTTTATTATAAAACCTGATTTCTCGTTATACAAACCTTCGTAAGATATAAAGGTTATGTAGGCGAAATATTTTCCATCTATTGCCGATTATTTGAACTCATACAATGATTGCTTAGTAGCGCGCAATCTTCGAGGCGGCTGTTTTGGGATCCTATGTTCGTAAATTCTGGCTTTTGCATATATTCCCAGTTATTTGTGGTATATTCATTCATTCTTCATTTTTATAACGTCTAATGGTAATAAGTATTGTTTTAACACTCGTTATTGTATGTTATCCAACTATTGTGATAGATTCTGCTCATTGGCAATCGTTTTCTATAACAAATTATTGGATTATTCACTCGACCAATATGAAATCACAAGTAATAATTACATTGTTTTTATTATCGAGGTTCGTTAAAAACTACATATGTGACAAGCACAACGTATGAACTGAGTAGGCCTACAGCATCTGTCTTATAGCAGACGATTAACTTCGAGTATTTTTATTCCGACCTGAGTGAATTGATTATAAAAAAATCCCAATCTACAACCATCTTACACACATTGGTTTTTTTCATGAGCTCGTGTGTTTGTCACTAAATTATTGAGTTAATGAGTCATTTGTGCTAGAAGTCTCCGCTAATACATTAATACAGATGCAACGCTTTACGAGCTAAGTGCCTCAATAAAGTTTGGATGTCAGTGCATATTAATTTTCGTGCTAGTATATAGCCCTTCATGAATAACGACGAAAGTTATGTGTCTCCGTGTATACGTACGGTGGATCTTCAGTTTGTCCATACCTTGAACTTACTGAATGGTGCTAATTGGTTACTGTTACTTTATCTTGGCTCTACATTATTTTGCACCAAAAAGGACTAGGATTGACGGCATCAACATATGTATATCGTCGAATTTGTTGTACTAGGTTAATTTGCTTTGTGTCCATGCATTATATCTTACAAGCTTTATCTTCTAGTTCATTTTCATCTTCATTCCCCTCTACAATTAATGTATTTTACCTTTATAAGTCGTTAACACCCTTCTGAAACCTTGTGATTATTATTGGTTTATTGTAATTTAAAATCAGTAATCTAACCTCTTATGGGCGACTTAGATGATTTCGAGACTTAGTTATGTGCAGTGGTTTTATCACGTCTTGACCCCACTTAGTTCTCCCTCTAATTCAATCCGTAGCTGTGCGTGCTTTGGCTGTTTATACGCCAATTTTTAACTGTTTCCAGTTCATGGTGAGCTCATCATTATGCTGGCAAGTCTGACTTTATTTGAAGCACTTGAATTTTTATGAAAAGGTTTAGTAACGTTCTTCCAATGGTTATTCTAACACACTCATAAGGAACCAAAATTCTGCACCGCGGCTACACTATGGTCATTATAATCTAAACCGTAAAAACATTTTAAACCTAAATGATGCTTACAAAATCATAAGTGTAACTGTTTCGTTTTTAAATTTTGAAGCATAGTTGGGAATCTCTAAATTATGTACGGTCTGCTTTTTCCTATTGTTTAGGTGCTGTAATACGGCGTAGTAAAAACGGGATATTCAGAAGTGTTTTACAATCCTAACCTTATCACCATACATTGGTCACAACTTATTAACTCGATTAAATAAAAATATTCATTTTCAAATCCAATGCAAGAGTATAAACTTGTTGTTCTGGGAAGTGGGGGTGTCGGAAAAAGTGCATTGACTGTGCAGTTTGTACAGGGAATCTTTGTGGAAAAGTATGATCCAACCATTGAGGATAGCTATAGAAAACAAATCGAGATTGATAACAGGCAGTGTATGTTGGAAATTCTCGACACAGCTGGCACGGTAAGTTTTGTAATGTTCTACATATGCATTTACTCCATTTAATGGCACACTGCCGCAAAACCTCGACAGACGGTATTAAATGCCATCTGAAAGTTGAGAAGCGCAAAATGGTATGGTCATATGATGTATGATTTTGCATAATAAACCGGTCCAGAGTTCATGTATGATACAACAGTAGAAAAAGAGCCTTGACTTCTGTTTACATGGCGTTGCTTGGTTCTGTTTCCACCTGAAGCGGTTTATCATTTAGTAATTAGTTGATACCAGGGTAATTTATCAACTGAATTAAGTTACAGGTTCGTAGTTTACATTCTAGACAATTCATGTTAATAGAAATGGTTAACTTAATACTTGTTTCTATAACATTCTAGTCAATCTCGTTTACGGTCGAAGACTTAAAACTGAGGTTCGCTGGGATAATCTGCAATCTACTATCAGAACAGTAATAATGCTTGTAAGCAATCCACATTAAAAGGTTCGAAAAGATTAACAGATATCAGAAACCTTTTACTAAACCTGTCAATTCTTGGGTACTCATCTTGAAGGAGTCCGAATATCATAATTAGTGAAAGTCAATCACTGACATAAATTCACGTAATGATCGTAAGAAGTGATGGGCGAGAAAAGCAAAAGAGGTGGGGAAAGTAAATCTATGTGACTGATCGCAATCGTTGATCGTCGTAGTTTGTAAAGAAAAGCGAAGTTCTACGACAATCACACATGAAGTACCATTATTACAAATATAGCTCATTCACCAAGTCCAGGCTTATGTGCCTGCTATACGAGATGTGAGGTTCCATAGATATTTCCTGCTTTCTCAAACAGAATCTAATGGATCGGAGTTCGTACCTTGGACCTGTTGGTTGAAAGTCGAGTGCTCTAAGCCCCAATCCACCACACAGTTTGATTATTAACGCATCAACACATATTAGTTTTCATCAGTGTAGGGTTGTGGAGATTGTTATTTTTTGTTGTAATCTGACAATTAAGTAAAGCATTGGAACAGCAAACGTGAAGAACTTAACCAATTTTTCAGATCTGGTTATAAATGCATAGTACAAGTATTCACTTTTCGTCAGGTTTTGAAACATTACTCTTACCAACACCCGACTAACGGTATTTCATTACTTATATAATTAGCATCCATAATCAGTAGCTACCAGTCTACTAGAAGTTTTTCACCCGAAGAATTGTTCATTTTCGAGGTCACAATCTAGTCAACCTGCTGGGTTATACTCTTCTCTATCTTTAAAATAGATCTAGGATAGAACATCTTTGTTTTTTTTTATTGACAGACAAAAGTAGTTCCTTTACGATGTTTGCTTTGTACGTGTCACACCAATAAAAGCTGAAGCTTGTGGTTCGTGATTTAGACACCAGTCAGGGATTGGTAGTAGTAGTAGTAGAACTTAAATTAACAATACAACAATCAAATATTGTCACTAAGCCGTACTTATTCATTAAGTATACAAACTGAGCTGCTGCTATGTTGATTATAGGGATAACTAAATGAAAAATCACACTGAACTTAAACGCTTATCGTTTTGAGTCAGTCTGGCCCCGATGTCAACTACCAGTTGATGAAACCTGTAATTCTCATAAGTACACGAACTGTCCAATAAAGATGTGAAAATACTCCTGCGAATTCAGCCGTAATTATCCATGAGGTTTTGATTCTAAGTTTGAGCATCACATTAGATCACCCTAGTTACTACTACTACTATCCAGACCTAGCCCCCTACGATGTTCCCCAAGTTCACAATGATGTGCAAATAATTAGTTGTAACACGATAAGGCAGATGAAAAATTCGGTTTCTGGTGGTTTTCAGAAATGTTACAAACAATAAAAGCTAAGCTGGTAAAAGTATGTCTCAACAAATGGAAAGGATGTTTTGCAAGGGATATATATGATTGATGTATTTCAAACTTGTCAAGTTTTATGACCTCAGTCTGTGTATAAATGAACAAACTCGGTTGTATTCTTTAAATCTGCATATAGTACCCACGTAGTTCATTACCGGTTATTAATTTTTCAGATAGTTTGACTGTATAAGATGCCTTTTTTCGTCCAATAATCAATCAGATGATTTGTTTTTATTACCCTTTTTGAATAATCTGTTTTAACATCGTTTATCAAGGAACAATTCACTGCTATGCGTGATCTGTACATTAAAAATGGTCAAGGCTTTGTTTTATGTTATTCAGTTACATCACAATCCAGTTTTAATGATCTACAAGGTTTGCATGAACAAATTCAACGTGTCAAAGATGTTTCCAATGTCCCACTTATAATTGTAGGAAATAAATGTGATTTAGCAGATGAACGAGTAGTTTGTCGTGAACAGGGTCATGCGCTTAGTCGACAATTAAATTGTTCATTTATGGAAACAAGTGCCAAAGCTAAAATTAATGTGAATGAAGTATGTTTCATTCATTTTTTTATATTTAATCATTTTAAAGCATCCAATATGATATACATAAACTGTAGTTGCCAACTTGACAATGGTAGTCGGGTTTGGATATCATCGTGACTCAGCTTAATTATATTGGCTAGAACATCCGTTTCTTTAAATACTATCATTCTAGGCTATCGTTGGCATCCGCTGATGCCCTCGACATATAGAAAGCCAAATTGAGAAGGATAATTAATTCTTAGAACACCTACAACCATTAAATATATAAAACACATAATAATTATGAGTAATATATCTCTGAGTGTTAAGTGGTTGGAAAAGATTGGCAAGAATCCATCGACCTAGGCTTCATCCTAGTTGGTAATGGTCATCAGGGTGTATCTTCAATCTTGAGAGTAATAATGCCACAACCAGTGAGATTCAGACCTGCACCACTCAGTTTCACATAACCAAAGGAGTTATCATTGAGCTATTCAGGTCACGACTGATATTTTTCAAAACATGTACTTTAATCACACCAGGTTAATGACTTTTGTTATCAATCAACGTAAACATAGTTTGAGAAGTGCTTATTATAATTAGGTTTGAATAAAGCAGAAAGAACGAACGTTGCAGAATAACATGAATTCGTTTGTTTCGTTGTTTCTCTTCAGCTGTTCACAAATTATATGTAGTCGTATTAATTATTTAAAAAATAAAACGATTTACATATTTTGTATCATAATATTAGAAATTCTCTCGCTAGTGAGGCTTAATAAAAAGTGAAAGAGGATAGACAAATTACATGGGATCAATCTTTAAAATCATTAACTAGTTTAAGGTGTGTCGTTAGGTTCAAACTTCCTATCAGTTGTATTCTTTACCTCTGTTCTTCTACATCCTGAGTTGAGCGTCATTTCTAGCTGTTCATTCTTCGATTCCATGTGCTACTTCTTAAATATGGACTCAGAAAAGCCACATTAAGAGGTTCCCTTAGAGTTGAACTAAGCGATGAAAAATCTAAGGGTAAATTCCAAGAACAATTGAAGTCACATTTAGGTAATTTTCAAAACGAACCTGACCGAGATGTTATCTGGAAAGATATACGAACAACCACGCAAACAGCAGCGACATCTATTAGTGATTTGAATCAAAGGGTTACGAAAAACCAGTTGATTTCTGCGATATCTCTTGGACTGATAGACTCTCGTATGACAAACTATCATCTGATTTTGCAACCGCAAGTGGTGTCCGACAAGGCTGTCTATTATCTCCATTTTTCTTCAATTTCATCATAGACCTGCTGCTGGAAATAACGTTCTCGTCGTCGGAATTTTCGGGAATCAATCTCCCACCAAGAGGTCCACTTATTGACTTGGAATACGCAGATAACATAGTCCTGTTTAGTGAAGACGCTGATGAAATTCAGTCTTTTGGTAACACTGAGCAACAATGCCAGAATGTTTGGGATGCACTTCTCTCCCCTAAATGCAAGTTGTTGCTCCAGGACTGGCCCGCGTCGACAACTTCACTTATCTTGGAGGTCTGATCAGCCTCAATGGGTTGGTGTCTGACGAAAGCGAGATATCCGTCTGTCAATTAAGGGACGAGTATATTGTTCAGCAGTTCGTTCTGTTTTAATTAACGGCTATGAAATGTGGCCATTAAGGGTAGAGGATACTCGTAGGTTACTGGTAGTTGGTCACAGATGTCTTAGAAATATTACTGGGATCACCGGGTAAGTAATAGTGAAGTCAGATGCAGAGCATTAGGGAATGATGGTAAATCAGTTGGTGAGGTTGTGAATCTTCATCGACTGAGATGGTTGGGCCACGTGTTATGTGTGCCTGGACACCGATTATCACGACCCTCAATGCTGACTAGTGTTAGAGACGGTTAGAAGAAAGTTAGGGGCGGCAAAACCAAAACGTGGCATCAGTCCTTGAAGTCACTAACTTCTGGTCTGAGTCATGTTGGTAGATGCAGACTACTTGGTTGGGGTCCGCGTGACTATCGTAACCGGTGGTTGGAGACTGTGTGTGACATGACTCACAATGATGTTGGTGTATACACTCTTTGTTTTCCCCTAAACCGTGAGATTAAAATTGCTCTATATTCTTTATACGAACTAATTCTTTCTCTTTGTACCATGTCCTAATATGCAATCTTTTTAAAAAAATATATTATTACCATTGAAGTAACTGTTTTTGTGAATTTGGTGTTCATCTTATTGTGCTAAGGAAGTGTCGGAACTTGGACCGATGCACATATGTGCTTGGTCCTACGTTGTAGTTGACTGACTGACTTATTAACTATGCTTCATACTTTTTACAATTAAATGGAGTGTCTAGCGGTAGGGTGTATAAGGTGCGTCTCGTCCTGATTTGGGACTCGTCAGTTAAATTTTCATGCATCTTACTGTTGATGTTCACTTTTGAGTTCACGCTCTAGGACTTTTTCGTTACGAATTTATTTGTAAAGAGATCCTAGCATTATTATCATACTCGTTGAACATCTTAATAGCCATCTAACTCTGTGGATGATGTATTGGTGTTTAAAACGGGAGGCCCTGGGTTCGAGTCCCAAATAGGATGAGACGTCCGTTTGTCATTCTACTGTTAGCCACATTCCATCTATTTCAAATAAATTAGTAACATAGCTATATCAACGCGGTCCTCACAGGATGCACAAGTACTAACAAGGATCGATCAAAATTCAGTCCTGAATATCAACTGCAGGATAATACTTTTGTAACTCTCGGTTTTCCTCGTCTACACGAATGGGACGCTAAATCAGGAAACAGTAGTCGTAAATGAATGACTTATGACGGTAATACCAAAGAATGCACAAATATATTGCTGCTACATTAGTGACAAGCTTTTCTGAGTTTTATGTGTTCTTTTTTCTTGAATTCAACGTCGTTTGTATAGACTCACTGTAAACATGATACTGGAGCCCATGTGCACCATTGGTTTGAAATGATGGTTTTCTAACCCCTCTAGGTGGATTCTCTGTGTCCACTAATTCGGTTAAAGCACCGGACATTGGCTTTTCTTCCTCTCAATTTCGTAAACAACACCCCTGTCACGAGAATGCAGTGAGTAGGACTTCCCTGGCAGAGGCTAATATACGTATGGCCGTGTGAGAGCATTTCGAGAGGGAGAGCTGACTTTCCCTACTCTCGGCCGTACCAGAGCATTTGGGGGCACGCATTCGATAGTCAACATCCTGGTTTTGTATTTACTTGCTATAACTTTGAATTCCTTTTCTCAATCCTGATTGGTTCAGCACGATAATTAATTTTAGTCCTGAGTAGTTTTCTCACTTTAATCTGTTTAATAAATTTGTGAAATGTCTCATTAAAATCATTGTTTTAACTTTATCCTATATAATAATTATTTTTCTTCATTTTTTCTGTGAACAAAAAATGTAGATTTTCTTTGATCTTGTCCGACAAATCAACAAGCAAATGCCACAAGTGAAACAGAAAACATCGAAACGAAAATGTCTAATTCTCTAACTTTGGGTTTTTTACTACTTGTTTTCTTCCTCGGTTCTCTTGTCTTATTTTTCGTTTTTATAACAGAACAACTACAACAATAATAATTGGACAAAGAACACTTGATCTCATATGTTGTACGCGTGTGTGTGCGTGTGAGCGGGGGACTGGTATTAAAATCAATCTGTTTCCTGTGTTTCTATTTTGTTCCTGTTTTGATTTTTTGTTTCCCACCTAGCGTAAAATGTATACATGTACATCTCAATATTTTTAGGATTTGTTTATTTATGAGGTTGTATTTGAGAAGCTATATGCACAGACTTTTGTCCCTGAAACGCATGTGTTAACTACAAAACAGGAATTATTATGCATTTCATTACCGACACCTATAAAACCACACTCACCTACTCATCATCTATCTATCTACATTTATTTTTGTTACCCTCATATAACTCCCCAGTGCCATTCCTTTTATGTATAAATTGATAGCACAGCAATAATAATGATAACGTGTTTTACCTTTATATGTAAATTTATTTTCATGCTTCCTTTTTTGTATTTGTCCTCCGAAAATGGCTGATTTTATTGTGTGTTTTTTAAGAATAAAACATTCATCTATTGTTTCATTGTTCTCTGTGCATATATAATGTTAATTATATGCATGTGAAACTGAAGAGGACTGGTCTTTCTTATCGTTTACCACTTTGCTGTTGTTGTTGTTATGGTTACTATCGTCGTGGTCCTTATCTATTTTCGATCTACATAGCTCAAATGTTTGTGTACGTGTGGAAGAGTTCAAGGAGAAGCATATGGAAATATTTGTTTTTCTATCTACTTAATAATAATAATAATACTCAGCATTATCAGTCAAATTTATGATGTTTTTTCTTCTCAGTCTGTCGCTAGTGTTATTATCATTATTATGTTAACGTTTCTTTTGCTTTCTTACATATGTTATAACTTTCAGTTATTGGATGACTCGTGACACTTTGTATCGACCTCTCTATCAATAATTTTGACACGGAAGGCTGAATATTGTTAGTATTACTAGTCTGTTTATGCTGAGTTTGTCCACATACCTCTCGTATTTTCACTATTATGAGATGTTGGTGCATTGTTATACTTCATCATCATCTACACACAGATACTTGTCTATCGTTATTCTTCGTTATAAGTAATAAATTGTGATTTATCTATTGTTTTATTGTATTCCTGTTCTCACGTAATTTACTTTAAACAAACAATATCTTTATAATTAAACTATACATCTATCTTCATTCTTTGTTTCCCCGTCATCGTGTTGTAATAATTAAGCTGCTTGTGTTTATTGACTTTCTGCATCATTCCAGCCTGTTTATTAAAGTAAAAAAAGCTTTTATCGTTCTTCATCCTTTCTAGTAACCTGTTTTTTTAGAAAAGAAATTGCGACTAATTACATTATTTAGCGAGTTTTTTATTGCTAATATCCTTTAGTATTACTATTACTATCATTATGGATAGTATTAGTATCGTTGGTGTTCCTATCAATGTATTCTTTTCCTAGTTGTATAAGGTTTTCGTTTATCTCTGATATTTGTCTTTTATAAGGAGTAAACTGTACTTTTTCCTATAGTCAATTAATGTTCACCTATTCTCTCGAGGAGTAAAACAATAATGCGCTTGATATTACTGTTATTGTGATTATTATTGGTAGTAGTATGATAGTGATTATTAATATGCTTATTACTATTATTTATGATTATTATTATCATTTAGACCTTCTCTTTGCTTTTCTTCCCTTCCGTTGATTGACGTTGTGTTTTGAATATGAGAGGGGAAAAATATAAACATAATTTGCATTTTGAATTTTACTTATTTGTTGAAAAATATGAGATTTCAGAGTACAAGATATGATGTATTGTCAGATGCATTAGTACATTGGGTTATTTTACGATCTATTAGGTGTTACCGCATTTACTGAAGAGAAGTTTTATAATCTGTCTGTTATCAGTCATACTCAACTTAAAGCCTGGTACGTATGTACATCGGTTCAAATTAGCATACCCCCATTAGCACAGTGAAATGAAATTTTTTACGGCAAATCCTAGGGTAGTAGCGATACTAACACTATTAATGGTAACAGGACAGATTGAGCATCGGGGATATGATTCGAAAAGAAAGTATCGAGTAGTGAATTAACAAAATCTTATAAGGTAATTTCAAAGCTTAAAACCTATGGGGACACAAAGAGTGAGTACACTTTCACCATTGCAAACGATTGTGTCTGTCGTTGTACCTCATGCCATGTGACTGATTGTTAATGGTGACAGATGTGTCTTCATAAGGCAATCTGTACAGATAAATAATAGGATATATGGGAGTAATATCGCAGACTTCTGGTGTTACATATCGTGATGCTCCAACCCACCTATAGTGTATGCGACTTTTCTCTCACTATGTACGACAATTCTTGTGTATATATGTTGCTGATCAATATAAATCGGTCAGCCCTAAACTTTAGAAAAATGTCACGGTTGCTATGGCGTCATCAGTCATGGTAGACATCCCACTACTAGGTTCTACCCAAACACCCTAGTAGTAACATCTCAAACTCGACAACTTGGGTTATGATCTCACGGGGAGCACCAAACTTCAAGAATTCAGATCCACCTTATTGGTGAACACCAGTTAGGACGAAACTTAGGTGATTGTCTCCAACCACCAAGTTTCCACATATATACTCATACCGTAAAGCGAAATTGGTGGGATGAAAACTCGACTTTCAAGAATAAGCTTTTATGTGGTCTTAAATTTATTTCTTGACTTTATGCTTCATTTGGTTTGTCCATTCACTTTGTTTAATTGCTTATCTAATTCAACAAGTCATTCCAGTTAAAAGTCTTATCCTACTTGAAATATTACTGGATTAGGGGTTCCTAAAAGCTGCCATCAAATAGTGTTTCTACTCTGAGAAGTTTTTTATGTTTCAGTCCTCTACTCACATCAAACAAGCAGATTTAGTTAGGACTTCAAAAAGTCATTACCAACGTGTTACTATGTCTCAAAAAAAAAAAAGAAATGCTCTACATCCTCAATGTAATACCATAGAGATTTTTATAAGTGGAATAAATCAGTGAAGTTTTTGAACAATTATCAACTTAGCTAGAGAGGACATTATATATATGTATCACAAAGTCATCATTTCATACTATGTGAATTACTATTTTCAGAGAAAAAGATTAGGTAATTATCGATGGACTGTCATAGATGCCAAAATCCAGTGCTTGCAGTATTCAGTTAATTAACTCTATAGGGTATATTTTTTATTTGGCTAGTGGTGGGATTCAGAGCTTGCGATTCATTCTATTTGGGGTTCGTCAACTGAGTGTACAACTAAAAAACTCAAACCGTTATATATATAACTAAGTAATAAAACAGCCATCCTGGATTCAAGACAAACAATAACTGAATTATAAGAGCTCTTGTTGATATGCTCATGAGAATAATTTCCACTGTATTTGTTTATTAAGATAGATAACCTTTAGCTCAAGTAGTTGAGCTGTATCAAGTGATTTTTCTTGTAAATATTGCTGTAAACAACGAATTTTCATTCGGCATTAAGTGATAGAAAATATTGAAAGAAAAAACCGTAGTACTGATAACTGTTGCCACTCATTAACATGTGGATACTAATGAATATGAAATACTACTTCCTAAAATAGTCTAAATTGTATCATAACAAGTCAACAAAATATTATAAGTGAATCATTCTTGTCTTCCCTGAAAAATTAGAATCAAAATGGATTTCGAGTAAAATTTATTAAGAAATACAGTTTTGAAATGATTTGTAACTAAAGTGGACGCATGTTTTGATGATTTGTTCTCTCAATTTTCATTGGCAGTATAGATATAATCCTTAACATTTGCTAGAAAATGAGCATGAAAAAATGTTACAATTAAGCTATTTAGTAGTTCAGCTTAAATAAATCTTGTTTCCGTTGTAAATGCAAAATGCATTGAAAAATATTGTAATGTTGCACGTTTGCTTCAGATCAATAAAATTAAACTGTCAAGATAACATACTTTATAGAAAAGGTTAATTAAGGACTGATCCTTCCGTTCGAAACTCTGACTTATCCTATTGTTTTTGGATATTATCTCCCAACATGATGTTGTAGTTGGGGTTTTCTAACTCAAGCTCTTGTTATGAGTAAGTTTCTTATGATTCTTCATAATGGTAGGACGTTTTGGAGATTGTTAAATTAATGGATATAGTGCGCCAACCGATTGTTCATACTAACTGATGCTATAGGGCCGAGTAATGACTACTCAGAATATTGACTGACAGGTAGTAAAAGAGGTTTTCTTTCGACGAAATAACATGCTTATATATTAAATATTAAACACAAGAATAAACCTGATTAGTGGTCGTTCAACAAATAAACGATAGCAGGATACGACAACCAGTATTAATCCCAAACTGTCAATCAGGCTATCCCGTCATATCATAATGAAACATAACTTTATGACGGAAATACTTGTCCCATAAAACCATACCGTGTCAAGGAGGTCTGTTGCATAGGTGTCTAATCTGAATCGAAAAGTTTCAGGTTTGCAATTAATGTACTGTAATCCTTACCGACTTGGGATGTAAGTAAAATGTCCACATACCTAGTGAATTATTAAAAATGATAAGATATGTTAAAAATATATGTTTCTAGAAACTATGATTTGGTTATGGTATCGATTATGTAAGCCTTCAAATAGAATATACATATTACTTATATTCATACTAAAATTCTCTAATGTTAATTAAAACTGCAGGTTAAAATCTGGGTCAAATCCTATCACTAAAATTTTCGATTGATTCAATAGTTCACAATATACCTTGGTGATTGGTTGTTTATTACTAGCCCAAGTTTATTGGTAGTCGGTATAGGGGGATGCCAGCTCAGTGGTCCAATAGGTTAAGTGTTCGCGCACGAGACTGAGGGCCCAGGGTTCGAATCCCGTGAGCGGGATCGTGGACACGCACCGCTGAGGAGTCCCAAAATAGGACGGAACGGCCATCCAGTGCTTCCAGATTCTCAACGGTGGTCTAACACCAATCGGTTCATTGTCTCAATCAAAAATTTACTGGTTGTGTTTGTGACTATTTCTTATTCGATAATATAGGTGTGAATTATGCTGCATTTGATCGTTTTGTGCAATAATGAATTTTATCTTGTTAGAAAATCAATCTAATCAGCTTGTTAGTATTTCTCTTTTGATATAATTTGACCAATATTGGGACTGCGGTTCCATTGGCATTTATCAATCAAGTCACATCATTATGGAACGGATTGTTCAGCTCTTACTTTAGTATGTTGTTAACACATGTTATACTTTAACAGTTTTAGAAGTTTAGTGTATTGGAAATTAGTCTAAATACATTAGAATCTATCTTGAAACACTTAATTCGAAGGCATTTAGTTCTAAAGCTTTTCATTCAATACGTGATACCGATTTTTGGTAATCGTCACACTGTTACGACATTTTCAAATTTATTAAGATAAGGGATAGTTCTGTAGTATTGGTTATTATGTTAAGCCCATATAGATAATTCTAGCTTTCGGACAGCCCATTCTATTCATTCCACTTGAGTCACATTTTGACCTTGTTAATTATTCGCTTATCAATCTTGACTGTCTTTATATGAGCGCGTAGGTGTGTGTACATTTCCTATCCCATTACTCATCACATGTCTGTAACCTACTTTTGTGTAACTAGAAATATTGGTTAACTCTTGGTTAAATGAGAGTTGGCTTACCAGCCATCTCCACTCTGCATCGTCTCTCTTCTCTCTATTTCATTCGCTTTATATACAAAATATCTGTATTCAAAAGTCCATCCTCGTTATTTGACTTTTTAATTCCGTTATTGACTAACGCGATTTAAGTCGATGATTATATACAAGGATAGGCGACATATATATTTCAAAAACACTCATCATTACGATCTACTTGAAGTCAGATCTCGGGCTACTAAAGTGGAGAGCCATTTTGACATCGTCCGATCTAAAATAGGACAAAATTACGGGCCCCACTAAAGTTGACATTATAGTCCGAACGAACTACAATTGTTTTCCAATAACTTTGTTACATATCTAAGCACCTGAAGCCTATTATAGCAACGAGATATCTAAGCATATCGCTCGGCACTAAACTATATATATATATATATATATATATATATATATATATATATATATATATATATATATATATATCGTTGCTATGTTTAAAGCACCACTCACAATAAACATTTAAAAGGTGGTACAGCTCAGATATCACGATCTATTTCTTGAGCTATCATAAATTTACGAATAAACAATTGGTTTCTCTTAATTGAACGAAAATAGACATTAGAGACAAGAAAACCTCTCAACTACTGTATTGTAGTCTGTCTAGCAAATGGGAACAACAACTTCTGATAGCAATAATCTTTCAATAGGAATGTATTAGATTTTGATAATTCATTGGATCATTGGTTCATACTCCTTTACGATAGTTTACATATACTTTTCACTTAAAATTTTTTCCAATCATTAAGACCATTAATGAATATAATCTTTGATAATTTAAGAGGATTAATGCTTTATTCGATTAATCTGATTGAAGTTATATACTCAAACAAAACAGATGTCTATATTTTCATACTCTCAAATCAAATGAGAAATAATCTCTACTTCATAAATGTATCTCTTTTATGAAACAATAATCTTTCAATAGTTATCTACAATTACCACTACTCATCACAGATAGGATGTATATATGCATGTATGTGTATGTGTGGATTTGTCTTTTTTGTGGGTGGGGAAATAAATGAAAAAATGTTACCACGTAATCTATTTTTTATACTTATTTTCACAATTATAATAGATTGAAGCTTGTAATGTTAAGCTTAATGTGTCTTATTATAGCTACTAACTAATATTTTATCAAATCTTGTAAAAAGTTTGATTGATAATAAACTATATCATATTTCCTTGTGTATTCCATGTATGTGTGTATATGTAATGGATTTATTTGTTTATTTCTTCCATGTTTCCCGGTTAATGGTTTTTTTTCGCTCAACACTATAAAAGTATGATCATTATTATTTCCCCTTACTACCATTATTATTATTAGAAGTAGTATCTATTGTGCACTATTTCAATACAATATAAAGAAGCTATTACTCTTTAAATAATTATCATTTTAGAAGTTTATTTAGGCCAATATTTAAGAGACCTTTTGTATTCTATTTATATGTGTGGGCGCGTATATTATAAGTAAGATGTTTATTTAATTTAGATATTTAACAAGTTACTAGCCAATATTATGCATCGATTTTTCTCTCATCTAAATAAGTTTATGAATGAAGTGATGTTGATTGGGTTTTATTGTTAGTGAGATTTTGATAGTAATTAGCATACTATATATGTATGTAAGGTTACTGAACCCTGATGACAACTCTTTCATATATGCACTGATGAATTCTAATGAGACTAACAGAACAATATATAATAATAAATACTGTTGATGAATTCCAAACACAGACAAACATTTATAAAAGTCTACCACTAGTTATTTATTATTGATGCGGTCAAACGAGATTTCCACGAAAAAAACTATTTAGAAGTTTTCGAAAGTCTTGATTGTTGTGATGGGCAGTGTTCGAAATTTGATATTGGTACACGACACGCTATGTGCTAACCCCCTAACTAACTACTTGAGCGAGAACACAATACTGCACGAGAAAGTATATTGAGTTACCGAATAAAATGCAGAAATACTCTCTCTCTCTCTCTCTCTCTCTCTCTATATATATATATATATATATATATATATATATATATATATATATTCGTTGCTATGTTTAAAGCACCACTCACAATAAACATTTAAAAGGTGGTACAGCTCAGATATCACGATCTATTTCTTGAGCTATCATAAATTTACGAATAAACAATTGGTTTCTCTTAATTGAACGAAAATAGACATTAGAGACAAGAAAACCTCTCAACTACTGTATTGTAGTCTGTCTAGCAAATGGGAACAACAACTTCTGATAGCAATAATCTTTCAATAGGAATGTATTAGATTTTGATAATTCATTGGATCATTGGTTCATACTCCTTTACGATAGTTTACATATACTTTTCACTTAAAATTTTTTCCAATCATTAAGACCATTAATGAATATAATCTTTGATAATTTAAGAGGATTAATGCTTTATTCGATTAATCTGATTGAAGTTATATACTCAAACAAAACAGATGTCTATATTTTCATACTCTCAAATCAAATGAGAAATAATCTCTACTTCATAAATGTATCTCTTTTATGAAACAATAATCTTTCAATAGTTATCTACAATTACCACTACTCATCACAGATAGGATGTATATATGCATGTATGTGTATGTGTGGATTTGTCTTTTTGTGGGTGGGGGAAATAAATGAAAAAATGTTACCACGTAATCTATTTTTTATACTTATTTTCACAATTATAATAGATTGAAGCTTGTAATGTTAAGCTTAATGTGTCTTATTATAGCTACTAACTAATATTTTATCAAATCTTGTAAAAAGTTTGATTGATAATAAACTATATCATATTTCCTTGTGTATTCCATGTATGTGTGTATATGTAATGGATTTATTTGTTTATTTCTTCCATGTTTCCCGGTTAATGGTTTTTTTCGCTCAACACTATAAAAGTATGATCATTATTATTTCCCTTACTACCATTATTATTATTAGAAGTAGTATCTATTGTGCACTATTTCAATACAATATAAAGAAGCTATTACTCTTTAAATAATTATCATTTTAGAAGTTTATTTAGGCCAATATTTAAGAGACCTTTTGTATTCTATTTATATGTGTGGGCGCGTATATTATAAGTAAGATGTTTATTTAATTTAGATATTTAACAAGTTACTAGCCAATATTATGCATCGATTTTTCTCTCATCTAAATAAGTTTATGAATGAAGTGATGTTGATTGGGTTTTATTGTTAGTGAGATTTTGATAGTAATTAGCATACTATATATGTATGTAAGGTTACTGAACCCTGATGACAACTCTTTCATATATGCACTGATGAATTCTAATGAGACTAACAGAACAATATATAATAATAAATACTGTTGATGAATTCCAAACACAGACAAACATTTATAAAAGTCTACCACTAGTTATTTATTATTGATGCGGTCAAACGAGATTTCCACGAAAAAAACTATTTAGAAGTTTTCGAAAGTCTTGATTGTTGTGATGGGCAGTGTTCGAAATTTGATATTGGTACACGACACGCTATGTGCTAACCCCTAACTAACTACTTGAGCGAGAACACAATACTGCACGAGAAAGTATATTGAGTTACCGAATAAAATGCAGAAATACTCTCTCTCTCTCTCTCTCTATATATATATATATATATATATATATATATATATATATATATATATATATATATATATATATATATGGGTTTGACTGGAAACGTTGAGGTAAACTTCGTCTTCTTGTGGTCTAACCATTACTTCTACGCTGATATTGTCGCTCCAGACTATCTGTATCAATTAAATAATCTAGTGACAAATTTGAGCTAGGGGGGCCTTTATCCGGATTTAGTTGTCTATCGCGGATGTGGTTTACATATCGTGTCAAGTATTTACCTCGAACATCAATTTTGGACATCACGTCACCGACTCTTCTTACGATAACACCCACCACTAACGCAGATCCCCATTGCCGGAAGTTTCTTACACACACTGGTAACCCATTGAGAAACTCACGTTAAATTCTTCTCACTTCGGGCTTATAATCTTGTCTTCTTATGGATACGTGTCATCAAATGAAGTCCAAGTTTTGCTTCCGAACGTTCATTCAGCTGGGGAGAGACCATTGGGTGAAGCTGGACTCGGGGTTATTCTGTATGCCCTCATGAAATTCTGGATGACCTCCTCCGTTGTGCCCTCCTCTTGTGACTGGATGAGAGATCGCTTGAAAATATTGACAAAACTCTCAACACAACTGTTTGGATGGGGGTTGTAGGGTGGCTGCTGAATGTGTGTAATTGCGTACTTTAGGAGGGAGTTCGAGAAAATTTCCTACATGAACTGAGGTCCATTGTCTGTAACTAGCGTTTCAAGCAAACCAAACTGCGCGGAAAGCCTGTTCGACACCGTTATTGGGGATGTCGCTAATGCCTGAGGCATTAAATAAATCTCTGGCCATTTGTAAATAAGTCGATTATAGTGAGAAAGTGTTAACCATTGATTACGCTAGCGAAATCGGTCAGACTAAAATTAATCGATGACCTTTGAGAGACGCCAAAGTGACCTTGAGAATGTCTAAATAAGGGTTATAAACCAGTGTGAGGAATTTAGATTATGATTTAAGATTGATGGTTAGGAATTAGATTTGGGTTTTTTCTCACAAACTGACGTGAATTAAAATGCCAAAATGCTATGTAGCCAAATGAATGATTGAATTTCGAACCAAAATCCAAGACCTTTCATCCCAAATCTGATTAGTTACTAACTTACACAAACTACTACTTCAAATATTTTTATAAAGTGAACAAATGTATTACGTGAAAATTGTCTATTTAGATATGTTTGTACATTCATGAGTGTGAAAATGCATGTGTTCATTACATGACTATTACTTTAGAAAGCATAGTTTAACTGAAGTATGGTAACAATGTCAACAAATGATTTAATTCATTCGTTGAACTACTTTTGTCGTCTGAAGGGGTACGTAAATAAGAGAGAAAGAGAGAGAGAGAGAGAGATGAAAATAGGTCCTAGTAAATGTATTACAGAATTGATAAAATACAGTTATCGATAAAGGATAAACTGATAAATATTATGATCAAATGTATAGGGAAAATGACATTCTATTAACTCCAAATAACTCAGATGAATTGAAAGTGTAGAGAATTATTCAGTCTGTATGAGAAGTGCAACTTCATCGGGAGTAATACAGGTATTACTGATAAGCAAAGATGACTGTTTCACTGTGTCATAAATTGAGTGAGGTTGAATTCCGAATCAGTAGTCTGAATGTAATGCTCATACATTATAACTTGTCGTTTGTATATCCGACCCTTGTTCACAGAGTTGTAAGCGCATATTCTTGAGGAAAAATAAGTGTATCATGGTTTTCAATGGTATCCCAACTAAACTCAGTCAGTGTATAAAATAAAAGTGATGTAGAATATTAAATATATTATCGGAAACTGAAATTAGATATTTATGTATCTCAAATGAATGACGTTGTGATTGGCTAATTAGTGAGCACAGACATAACTTTGTGAATCTGATATAATGAATTTGTAGTTCATTAACGTAGATGATTTATGTCGAATGGTTGGGGGCCTACTCGAGTCCCTAACCAATAGCTAACTTTGATGTCACACCTCACGGTCAACACCTAACTTGGATTGCTTCTTCGTCGTATCAAGGTACTATGGCTGCTTTGAAGATTGTATAATACAAAGGACATTATTACGGAAATATATTAGTTAGAATGGGTACGGATAAGATAGTGTGACCACCACCGCATGGGCCAGTCCATGGCGTACAATTAATTGATGGGCGTTGATTGTCCTTGATCTTGACGGGGATCGAGGAGCTATTCAACATTCAGTGACCTAACTGCCGAATGATCTGGCTAGGACCCAGTGACATTTCACTGGTCCTACAAATTGGTTTTACTTTGTAAAGTACTTCTTCCCGCTCTGTGATCCCATCAATACACGTTTGATTACTGATATTTAGTTTTTGAATAACGATTGGATATGTGTGTAAATAAATCTAACCCCAAGTTGTAATCACTATAAGTCGAGCACGAAAGTTCGATGCAGTCAACTTAGATGTATTCTGAGTACTCCCCCCTCAAGAAAAACTGAAATAAGTAAATGGCTAAAATCCAACCCTGAAAAATGAAAATAAGGGGATAACACTCAACTGAGACACTTCCATCTAGAAAACACAACAAAACGATTCAAGATAAAATAATCTCTGATTCATTTTAGAAATATTTAACTAAGTTGACAGTTGTTATAATTTACCAAATGATTCATTGAGAATGTTAAAAGTGAGACTAAAAATTAGAATAGTAACTGTATGATTTAGCATGACTTATCTAGTTTTGCTATCCGGGCAAAAAAAATTTAAAATGAAATTTTATTAAATAAAATTAGTTATAAACCTTTGGTTCGAGTTCAGTCAACTTGACACATAAGTATGTCGTGTCTAAAATCTTCAAGTACATAATGATCTCAATGAATATCGTCAGACATCTTGTAAGTGAGATCAATATCAAGATATTTATTCAATGAGGCATTTTGGAAGTAAACAATAATAAATTCACTCCATAGTACCAATCAACAACACCAGCAAGATGCCCCTTACATATTACAGTTTAATTTCTCTATTATGCAATGAATACGATAACAACTGAAGTGTGAATATACCTGTATAATTCAGTATAATTTATTCCACACACAAACACATACATGTCTACATTTGATTTAAGCATATTTTATACTGTTCATAAACAGTAATGTAAAGGGAGTGGAAATGTCAACGGTAATCATACAACAATGTTAATTAATAACACTATTGTGTTGCATAAGTTTTTAGAAAAAAAAATCAAACAGAAGTTTAAATGCAATTGAACAATAAATGTTGTACACTTTCTGACAATGACAATTCCATCTAGACATTTGATAAATGTGAAAGTATAATTTAAATAAATATGTTAAATTTAATGTAGAATACTTTGATACATTAGTAACCCATTTATACATCCTTTCATGTACCCATACATATTAACTGACAGAATGACTGAATGCCTGTTAGGAATACAATCATGTAATAATCAATTCGTTCAATAAGAGATTGACTGTTATCAAGTTGATTGAATAATGATGATTACTAATTAGTTGAAGTTAGATATTAACACAGTTGGATGCCCGCTCAGTGGTCTAGTGGTTAAGTGCTCGCGCGCGAAACCAGCAGGTCCTAGGTTGGAATCTCGAGAGTGGGGTCGTGGATGAGCATTGCTGAGGAGTCCCACAATAGGACGAAACGGCCGTCCAGTGCTTCCAGGTTTTCCATGGTGGTCTAGCTTCAACTGACTCATGATCTTAACCATTGAAATTACTATATTATCCACAAAACCCATCTGATATTAATGATGATTACTTTGAAACAATAATCTTGAATTTAGAAGTATTACGTCATGAACTAACTTTAATGAGATAACTTTTAAAAATTAAGAAGTAATGAACAGCTTTCTTCATTTTACTGAGAAAATCCTTGGTAGTACATATCGACACGTCTGTAGAGTATTGTAAGCCGTATATTTGGATTTCGAGTTAAGTAGCTAACCTGCTGAGTTGTTAATCAATGATTTACTTCTCTAATTTCACTTTGTCGTCAATATTGTCTAAAATTTGCTAATTACCATTGACGATCTTTGTCTTACGTTCGCCATGGTCGAATTTCACTAACTGCAGCTTCCTAGCAGAACTGTGGAAACTATCTCTTGAAGTTTGTGATACAGAGGGACGATCAAAAATAGTCCAGATGAGAAAATCACATTGTCCCGATAAGAAATCACATAATGACAATTACATGTGATTGGTCAAGAAATAATTGTGTTTCCTAATGAACAGACATATTTATACAAATGAGTGCTTGTTCGTATAAATGGGTTTAACCCAATAAACTTCCTTCTTTCTTATTTTTCTCATTCAGTAACCGGTTGGAGGCTTGGATACAGGAAGTTTTGTGTATCGGTAGCAGTTTCGAACATTGAGTGTCATAATAGTTATCGCTAGTAAGCAATTGATGACTGTGATGTGAAACTTCAGATTCAGAGCTACTTCTCAACATTGTGATAATAATAAGAATCTCGACTGGGAAAATCAACAATTATCGATATTTTGGTGACACGAAATGATTCCATTTGATAATTGTGCTCTGAAATCAATTGATAGGCGGAATGCATCCATGAAGAACAGATATTGAATGTTATCAGAAAGGGGTTTTTGTGGATATTATAGTAATTTAATAGTTGAATTCATGAGTCAATTAAATCTAGACCACCATGGAAAACCTGGAAGCACTGGACGGCCGTCTCATCCTGGTATGGGACTCCTCAGGGGTGCGCACCCTCGATCCTGCTCGCGGGATTCAAACCCAGGACCTACTGGTCACGCTCGCGAACGCTTAACCTTTGTGGAATAAGTGCTCATGTAATTCAGAAATTTGTAGTAATGAATAAAGAATTATTATTATCAAAAATAGAATGAAGCTGAAAATGTAGAACTCTTACGTAGTTGTTAGAAAGTGGCGGATATATCTGAAGATTAGTAGTTTAATACCTGAGGATATTGTGAGTGTGAGTAACTAAGGAGTCCTATTATAGAACAAACAGCTATTCAGTACTTTCTAGAATTCAATGGTTATCTACCTGAAGTCAATTGATGGTGTAAATTATCTTCCAATCAAACAATCTTTAAGAAGTTTCCATCTTAGTGAACTTGAAACATATGGATAACTGGATTACACACGACGTAGTAATCGTAAGGCATTAATATCCTTCGTTTTATCCTAAATAAGATACTATGAGTAGTACATTAATTGAAGACTATTTAAACCAGAACTAAACGATTATTTTATAATTTTCAGTTTTGCAGATAACATCATTCCATGGTGAAATCACCAAAAGTATATTTTTCTGTACTTACAATTGTGATAAAGGTGAACTTTATCATCAAGTGACCTTGGGATCCTCACCCGATCTAATCAATTAAGAGGTAGCAAAGATATATGAATGATTTATTATATTAAAACTTAGTGTTTAGGATCATTTTGTTAAACTTAGCGTATTTAAAAAACAGTAGATTGTTGAGCGCTATGATTTATGATGTAAAATTTAGAACATAGAGTTACAGTTTGATTCAGGGTTTTACTTTAAGATTAGGATTATATTTCACAGTTAGTTTATATGTAATGTTATGCATAGATAACATGTTGTTTTGTTTGATCTATATACCTTGATGTTGAAGCAGTTCGCACGACTAGGTGATATAGTTCAGCTTCATTTATAAT
Organism: Schistosoma haematobium; assembly: GCF_000699445.3. Lineage (NCBI taxonomy): Eukaryota > Metazoa > Platyhelminthes > Trematoda > Strigeidida > Schistosomatidae > Schistosoma > Schistosoma haematobium. The sequence goes on along the minus strand of NC_067197.1, from coordinate 40,831,504 downwards.
CATGTAATTAAGATTAATCTAATACTTGTTGCATTATCACTGAACAACTACTCCATAAGGTAATTATAATATCCTGCTAATTAGCCAATATGAACACATTGTCTATATATTCATCATTATGAAACAAAGTTTCTTAAACATTCAAGTCTAAGTCACGTTAAAAATGTCACTTTTTATCAAACTATTCATATATATATACATTAGCATACGATCAATAACGTATAGATGACTAATCGGAAATTTAAAAAAAGACCCAAGGTCACATGAATATGATGACTCAGCTAGCATTAATTTAAATAGTAAGTTACTATACTCATTTACGAATAGAACGCGTTATTTTATTTATATTTATAAAGATTTCTAAAATGAATGACCATTTATAGAGTGTGGTATAGTCAAAGTAATTAATTAAAATTAATTTCAATGGTTGAGATCATGAGTCAACTGAAGCTAGACCACCATGAAAAACCTGGAAACACTGGACAGCCATTTTGTTGTAGTATGGGACTCCTCATCAGTGTTCATCCACGACCCCGCCTCGCGAGATTCGAACCCAGGACCTATCAGTCTCGCGCTCGAGCGCTTAAACTCCAGACCACTGAGTCGGCATCCAACTGTGTTAATGTCTAACTCCAACTGATCCACGAAATTGAGCGACAAATCCACCATTGCCATCAGTGAGTTACTATCTCACAACATAATAATATGTTATTATTATTTTGTGTATAATATGAAGTAATCACTTTGAAATTAATTTAAGAAGGTAGAATTCAATGTTAACAACTGTTCAGTGATTTAAGATAATTGACAGGAGACCCTGAACTTAGGTTTCATGTTACTTGACACACGTCAGTAACGTGTATCTGTAATATTGAGAGGACTGACACTCCCTGTTATATCCGATGGTATTTGATCAATACAAAAGGATTAGATAAACATGACATTGATCACTGTTCCGTGAATAATTGTAAATGTTAATGACTATCCAGTAAAATACGAATATACATAAAACTTAACTAGTGAAAATCACACATTCTTCGTTGAAAGTATACTATACTGAGGAAGCAACCAGATTTGAGATAGCAGCTCTTGAGATTTCCAAAAAAAACTGAATAGCTTGTAAGTAAGGCCTACCAATATTCAGTTATTAACTCACTTAGAGTCTGTTTTATTGAGATCACGAACTGATCAATGTAAGATCACCATTGGAAACCTAGAAACACTGGACAGCCGTTTCATTGTAGTACTGGTCTCCTCAGCAGTGCATATCCACAGTCCCTTACTTGTGACACGAACCCAGGAACTTCGGTTTCGTGAGAGCGTTTAATCTCTAGACCGCTAGTGTCTAACTTTAAGCAATCCAAGATATTGAGCGAACATCTTCGATTGTCCTCATTGGATAAATGGTTCACACCCGACACAGTTGTACTCCACTGGTCAAGGCTTCTGACTAGAACACTTAGAATCGACAGACATAACAAGGCAATTTATTTTGTTACTGGACCAACCAACTGTGGTATTTGTACGAACTAATAATTCTTTTGTGCTTGATCACCCACTGATTACGAATTCCAAATACAATACGTTCGTTTGTGCTTATAAAGTTCTATCTGACTTAAATTGAACTGTTTTGAGAATTCTTAGTTTGTACAATAATTTAAATCCTTCTAATCAACATAATAGCACAAATTATTTCATCGTTTTCTAGTTGACTAGGAATGCATACAAATAATGGTCCTTTTACTAAACATTAATTCTTTTTGCACACAGGCCAGGTTATTTAATTACCTGCGCATTTTACCCCTCGCGAAAGCATAGGCTACTCACCAGAGTTCCCCAACCATCTCTGTCATGGACTCTCTTTTCCACTCCTTCGCAGGTGTTATTCATTCTCTTGATGTCTGCCTCTTCATTTTCCCTTCAGGATCTCAAGTAAGGACGTGCCTTGTGATGAATCTGACGGTCTCCACAATGTTTCCTATCTACTTCTAATGTCTTTTCCTTATTTCATCTTCAGCTAGAACCTGATTTGTTCTCTCTCTCTCTCATGCAGACAACTGTTTATAAGTACCTGTACCATTTTGATTATGGTTGAGGTAGTTTTCCAAATTTCAGCTCTGCACAATAGAACTGTCTTGACGTTCATATTGAAGATTATGATTTCGTTGTTGATGGATAGTTGTTTTGGGTTCCATATGTTATTCAACTGTGGGAATGCTGCACTTGTCTTGCCATTCCTTGCCTTTACATCTGCGTCAGATCCCTCTTGTTCATCGATGATGCTGTCCAGGTACGTGAAGGATTCCACCTCTTCCAGACTTTCTCCATCGAGTTTGATTTGGTTGACTCTGTCTGTGTTGTATTTGAGGACATGCTTTTTCACTTGTGTATGTTGAGGAGTACTGATGCAGAGGCTGATGCTATACTGGCTGTATTCAACTGCACAGGCCAGGTTATGTCTTCGGATATTATGTGTCTCAGTGAAATATAAGGTACTAAATGGGCGTAAACTACAAGTTATGGTGTATGAGCATTACATTCAGACTACTGATTCGGAATTCAACCTCACTCAATTTATGACACAATGAATCAGTCATCTTTGCCTATCAGCAATACCTGTCTTATTCTCGATGTAGTTGGAGAGTGCCAAATGGCACGAAACCGAGGTCTAGGGTTTCCTGTTAACTACCTCTAATGACCATCTTATCTCAACATAGTGCACACAATGTCGAGTCACCAAGACTGGTGGCCACATTGCAACTTTGTCGATAGCATTCGGTTTGCACTAAGAAAGACCTGACACACATAAGATTGATCACCACCCAGTGATCAATCAATTGTGTAATACATTCACTAGGACCTGTTTTCATCTCTCTCTCTCTCTCTCTTTCTCTCTTATTTACGTACCCCTTCAGACGACAAAAGTAGTTCAACGAATGAATTAAATCATTTGTTGACATTGTTACCATACTTCAGTTAAACTATGCTTTCTAAATGAATAATCATGTAATGAACACATGCATTTTCACACTCATGAATGTATAAACATATCTAAATAGACAATTTTCACGTAATACATTTGTTCACTTTATAAAAATATTTCAAGTAATAGTTTGTGTAAGTAAAGAAAAATAAATGATCAGTTTTTAGACTGGTCACTCGTCTAATATGTCATATACATATATATATTCAAACAGCTGATTTTTCAATCGGTAATGTACTAATATTTCAATCGATTTCTAATCGTTTTTGTTACTGTCTTGGTTTTTTTTTGTTGTTGTTGATTCTATCTACCTCCTGGATTATCTCTTACGACATACACTCCAACGTGTAAAACAGTCTACTATTTATGCTAAACTTTAAAAACTTTCTCTAATAAATCAAGTGTAATAAGCTTTTTTTCAAAATGTCGTACATTGAACATTGAATTTTCCGCCCTTTCGATACGTTTATTTAAAACAATTCAATATTATTATTATTCTTTCTTAATTTAGTTAATTTAAAACGAACAATATGGATGCTAATTTTTTTTGGTACATATTTCAAATCTGTTTTATATTTACATTATAAGTAGTATTGTATTGAAATATGGAAGTAAAGAACTATTCATTTTATTGTTTTGGTATACTGTACAATGAAATAAATGTTGTTTTAATTCATAATAGTAAATTAAATGATTTGAATTTAAGGTGATTTTTGATTATCCATTGTAGAATCTGGTTCAATAGATTCATTGATATCAGAATTATGATCTATTTTTAATGGATACAATTTAGATGATGATAAATGGCATGATATTTCTAAATTATTATTATTATTTAATTCATCTATTTGTTTTTGAATTGTATATTTATTTTCAGTCATAGTTGAACTTGATGGTTTATTCGGAGTTGTTTTACTATAATCCATAGATTTGCTCTGTGTAGCGAATCCCTGTTTGATTTTTTTTTTAAAAAAAAGAAGAAAACAAAAAGAAACATAGAATTAATATTGGTTTACTTATCTGAGTAATAACAAGGGATCTTAACAATGTCATTATTTTATATTATAGTGAAAGAGATAGGAAGTAAAAGAAAATTCAAGATGGTCATGAGGCAACTCTTATATTTTACGTTTCGATTCATCCATTACCACTTTCTTAACACTTGACTAAGCACTAGCTGTTTGGATGAAGAAAAAATCAAAATGAGTGCGAAACTTTACTTTTAAAACTTAAGTACCAATATTTTTCAGAATAGAGTTGTGGAGATTATTAAGTTATTGATTGAGATCATGAAGCGATCGATGTTAGGCCACCATTGAAAGCCTGGAAGTACTGGACGGCCGTTCTGTCCTATTGTGGGACTCCTCAGAAGTGAGCATCCACGATCCTGCTCACGGGATTGGTTGAGGTTAGACATTAACACTGTTGGATGCCGTCTGTGGTTTAGTAGTTTGGGCGTTCGTAAGCGAGACTGAAGGTTCTGGGTTTGAGTCACGCGAGCGGGATCCTGGATGCGCAATGCCGAGAAGTCCCACAATATCAATATTTTTATCTTATGAATATGTATTGATTGCAGAATTTATGGAAACACGTGGATGATTTGGTGGTCATGAGTAGATAAATAGTTCACTTATATACAATAATAACCTGTTCACATTTGTGTTTCACTTGATGTATTACCTTGATGCAGTCTGATCTACCAGCCTAAATAAAATATTGATGATAAAGGTTTTATTCAGTAAAATACTTGCTTATATTGACGGCAAAGTGTTGTTCACTTGAATAATTCAGTTCCTACCATTTACCTTTAACCACTGAAATCCAAATAAAATGCACTGTAATATTGAATTGTTTAGTTTGTCTATTGTATTTCGACTTGATCAACAGAATTTACTCAACACTAAGGAATAGATAATTTGACACTTCTTGTTATTTATACATTATGATTGACTGATATACTGAACGAAACATCGTTAGTTAATATGTGTACAGCTAGGAATTGAATGCCTATAACTTCCAAAAATAGTTTTATAATCCCTGTGATTAGCTCATTTTAATTGACTTAAACTATTGCTATGATAAATTGGCTAATTTAACAAAGAAAAAAACGGTTGATAGTTTATTAGCATGTCAATATTTATAACTAAACTTACTGATTTCAATGAACATTTAGAATTCTCTTCAAATGTATGAAATAATTGTTGAGTTTCTTTTGAAGGTGATAAATAACTTGTTTGATAATCATTTGATTTAATTGAATAATTCCATTGAATAGGATCTAATAAATTATTTGAACAATGTTTTAATTCATTTGATGTTAATTGTTTAGTTTGATAAAGTTTTAATAATACATTACAATAATCATTGAGTATTTTATTCTCTGAACATGGAGAAGATTGTAGTTTTTCACAATTTGTAACTTTATGTGTTCTTGTTGTTGTGATTACTTTTTCTAAATTCCATCCAGTATTCTTTAAGTGTTCATTATTCAATGGATCATGTGATGTTTTTGCATATGGATATATCATCTCATTAATATAATGTTTATTACTTATTGAAGATAGAGGTATAGCTTGTTGTTGTATTTCATCATTGTTTGATGTGAATACTTCACATTTTGGTTGTTTATTAAAAGTATGCCATGGTGAATTCACTAATTCCAAAGTATTTTGACAAGTAAAATTGATTTGTTTACGCCAACGAGCTCTCCGATTACTAAACCATACCTATATGAATAAATAATTTATTGTTTAGTATCAGTCAATGAGAAATCTGCGATGTAACAATATGATACAATCGACCTGGAATGATTCTTGAACCGACCTTACGATTTTCATGGGAACAGATAGTTTACTTCAAGATGTCATCACTTAAAAACTGATAAAATTCAAGTTTCTTCCAGTATTTTTTTTCACAATCTCCCAAAAAGTTGAATTCTGATTACCATGTCTTCCAGTGAGAACAGTATGAAATAAGCTCTGATGATGTTGTACAAAATGTAACTGAAAGCTCTTTATATATAAACTATCCACCTAAGAGAACACAACATTATCTAAAATACTCACCCGAGTTGCGAATCTTATCTACCATTTCTTTACGATATTGAGCTATACTCTTCAGATATAATAGGCTAGTTATTGTCGTATCCCTGAATTATTAGCTTTATAGATCATAGATATCAATGAGAATGTTGAGAAATTCTTTTCGAAGCTAATAGCACTAGTAACCAATACTGTATTATCGAGTTGGTATTAGATTGAGATCACAAATCGATTGATGTAAGACCACCTTTGGAAACCTGGAAGCACTGGACAGCCGTTTCGTCCTATTGTGGGACTCCTCAGCAATGCGCATCCACGATCCCGCTGGCGGGATTCCAACCCAGGGCCTTCGATCTCGCGCGCGAACGCTTAACCTACCGGACCACTGAGCGGGCTTCCAATGGTGACAGTGTCTAACACCAACCAATCCACGAAATTGCGCGACCATCTTCCATTGTACTGAGGTAGATACCTGTCTCTACTCGACATGGATTAGCTCCACTGGTCACGGCTTCTCACTAGAACTCCGAGAACTCCCTAACGAAGTTATTCACTAGTGAGCATATGTTAATTACTAGTATAGGGGTTGTGGAGATTATTAAGTTTTTGATTGGGATCATGATCCGTTGGTATTATCACGGCTCTTTGTATGCCTTGGCAAAATAATCTTTATTATCAAGTCAACTTGATTAAATATAATTACATCAAATTTGAACATGACCAATAGTTAGTTTCGTATCATAACATATTGATTTTGTACGTGATTTATACATGAAATCGTACTTTGTCGTTGTGTCATAATTTAAAACAAAATATTAAGGAAAGGTTTCGAACGAATAGATTTTCTTCATTGTGTTTCTCGTTAACTAACTCGCAATTATTTTCAACGCTTTTGACTGATAAATCTTTTTTCGTTTATAGAATTTTGAAGAATCAATCTTGTTTCTAGTTGTAGCAAACTTAGTGATATGTATAAATATGCTATGTGAACTACCGTAGAATATACGAATAGTGGCTTGCAGTGGAACCTACCAAGTCTGTTTCATCCTGTTTGGAGCTCTTCAGCTGGATTTACCTACAGCATCCCAATATTGATGTTCACAATCGGATTCAAACTCACTATCTACCACTTCAAACATTTAACGCATTACCCATTGAATTATTAAGTCCAGATAGCCATTAACTTATTCATGTGGGGTGAAGATATCAGTAAGTTGTTTGTAACTTCTTGTTGGGTTCGCGTTTGAATGTGGACATTAATAGCTGGATCTAAATGAATCTAGCCGAAGAATTCCACATTTAACAAAGCGCGGTTCTCAGATTCCTCTGTTAACCGTTTATCAAATATACTAAAATTTATAACACTATATCGGCGAAATCCACTCAGGATATATATATATATATGCCAACAGAGTCTAACTGGTTGCAGAACTGAATATCAACAATGGGGAACTATAAACGTTCACTGATCAATTGTGTTTTTCTAAAAATTATTCAGTCGAACTACTCTGCTCTCCGAAAAACCAACACTTATTATCATTTTAAATATACACTACTGGTTCTGATAGTGCTAGCCGCAAGATTCCAAGTACCTACGTTTAATTACGTATTTGCGTCAGTGCTCTGAGAATTCTGTGTATACACTGTTAATAAGTTTAAAATTATGACGAGACAGATGGTCAAACCATCATTATAATCAATGACCCTAAAGATGCTATCATTTAATGATGTGAATCTCTACATAATTCATTGAAAAAACTTTGTAAGTTTTAGAACAGTTCCTGTCGAACAAAATTATATAGACTAATATGAAACTGAAAATCAACCCTTTATAAAAGACTATTTTCTATTGAACTGAATGCTTTGTCATTGTTTATTTAAGATAAACGAATAACCACCGAATTATTACTATTTCAGTTACTTAAAATTGACCATGGTAGAAAGAAAGAAATATCTGTAATCCTAAATGTCATCTTTAAAAACATTTTTTATTTATCCCAATGTTCTGGCTTTATATCTCTCAATAAAAATAAATAATAATGTCCTTAAATTTTAATGTTGTTAAGTTAAATGAAAAGAAGTCATGTTTCGCATATCTAGTTGCCTAGACAACTGGGCAGTCATATACCTGAACACTGATGGTAAAATACGAATTGTTTATCTTTAATCGGATCAATAAAGCCCGATCTGGAATGTGTCCTATTATTATTACAATTACTATTATTATTATTATTATTATTATTATTATTATTATTATTATTATTATTATTATTATTATTATTATTATTATTATTATTAGTAGTAGTAGTAGTAGTAGTAGTAGTAGTAGTAGTAGTAGTAGTAGTAGTAGTAGTAGTAGTAGTAGTAGTAGTAGTAGTAGTAGTAGTAGTAGTAGTAGTAGTAGTAGTAGTAGTAGTAGTAGTAGTAGTAGTAGTAGTAGTAGTAGTAGTTTTATTAGGTTTTCTAGTTATTGTTTGACAGTATCATTAATAAAGGAGTTTGGATGAGGGGAAAGATTTATGTTGCGGCAAAATATGTTATTATCACTAGTAAATTGCCTTGTCGAAAAGGCTCATCCAACAGTGCGTTATTTATTCAATCGTACAATCACTAAAGTAATTATTACGTTTGACTGGGAAAGTATATAATCCTTGCGATTTAATTTAGTCTTTTATATGTTGCTACTTACAAGTAGTTATTATTGTTAACGGTAAATATTGGACCGTTATGTAACGAAGTTTCATAGATTTTTGTATTTGTTAACTCGATAGATAATGCAAACTTAAGAGACTTCGCACTTTTATAGGGATTGGATTTTAAAACAGACAGAGATAGATTTAAAGAATTTATTTCTGGACTACCCAATTTTGAGCTGACTCGATTATATGGATGTATGAAGTAGATGAAAGAGATCCTAGAAATGTGTCATGTTGTTTGGTGGTTCAAGGGTGGGTAGATAGGGTGGCTGACAAAGTTAAAAAAGCATTGATTACTAACTATTCACCTTTTTGATTTTTGCATTCAAAGAAAAAACGCAACTCAAATTAAAGGTTTCTTACGAATTACCTTCAACTATTTATTAGTAATTTTGAGCTTTGGGACGAACATGATACATTTAAATCATTTATTCAGATGCCATTCATCTAATGTTTCGGTTTCATACCATTCAACTTATTAGTGGAGAAGTTATTCAATCAAACTAAATCATTGTAAGTGAATAAACACATTTCATTTTGTCTACAATAAAAAAAGAGAACTTACTTGAATTTTGCATTCAGGTAAATTAGTCTGATAGGCAAGTGTTTCACGTAGTTGCAAGTCAGGATAATGTGTATGTTTAAAGGCGGATTCGAGGAATTCCACCTGAGAAAAACACAAAAATTTAATCATATATTCAGTTAATATCCATTTAATTCAAAAAATGATATAGGAAATTAATGTGAAGAAAATTTTATAAAGAATTATAACAGAAGGAGTTTTTTGGATGTTACAGTAATTTTAATAGTTGAGATCGTCAGTCAATTGAAGCTAGACCACCATGGAAAACCTGGAGGCAATGGAGGGCCGTTTCGTCCCGTTGTGGGAATCCTCAGCAGTGCGCATCCACGATCTCACCCGAATCCCGCGAGGCAAAATCATGGATGCGCACGATCTCAACTATTAAAAGAATTATAAATTAACCAATACCAAAGAAATCAGTTCCATAAGAATATGTACACAACGAATTGGATTTGATAAAATTAAGAATTAACATTAATAATTAAGCTTTTGATCAGTGAAGTAGAATTTTCAGAGTTTAATTCATACCGCCAAATCGTTTGAATAGTTTTATTGGACAATGATATTGTAGTAAACGAGAATACAAGTGTGGAAAGTCGAATGTAAAATCTGGGAACCATACAGTAAATACTTCATTTGCAAAATCTTAATCAATTGTCTTAGACTTGACTGTCCCTTTTGAAAATATAAGTCAATCGTCTCAGACTTCATTTTTCTTTCGTTTACACACCAATGATTCATTGTTCTCGTTCTCTTTCCTCGATCTTCTTAACCTTCTGCCTCCAGGCATTTCACTTTTGATTGATGATATATACTACTTAAATCTGTCGACACCAGTAGCACACATCACAATATGACGGGATAAAAAGGCGAGATCACGTTTTTTTCTTAATTCATTCTGACTGATGTTGAATATTATTTCCTTTTCAAAAACTTCAATATGATAACTGTTCTGGATAATATACGTTTTATTTTCAGCGTAATAGTTTGTTCAACATAAGATTAGTTCCATTTTCTGTGTCATTTTTATTGTGCATGATACTTTTTGTACTAAATGAACGTGAACTGTGTGGGGTACAACATACAGCATGGAATTTCGCTAAATTTCGTAAATGTGACTTATTTAAATCAATAGCCAGGAGGATGTACAGATCAGTCCCCGAATTCCCTAGTACGGTTTAGGGTGTGGATAGGTAACTCCCCCTCTCGAAATGCTCTCAAATGACCACACGTATACAACCACTGTCAGGGAATTCCTATTCACTGCCTTCTCTCAGCAGTGTTGTTTACGTAAATGAGAGGGGAAAAATGGAATGTTTGATGCTTTAACCGAGTTTGTGGATTTGGAGGATCCACACTTAGGGCAGTTCGAAAACCTTGATTTCATGCCAGTGGTGCACATGGACTCCAGGACCCCGAGGGAACAGGTGGCGTATGAACCAATTGTTGGCCACCGGCTGCCATGAAACTGTACCTCCTAACGTTGCTCCACTGCCTTGTGGATCAGACCTTTAGGTCAAAGGCTTGGGGAGTGGTCCTTCAAGAAAACCATCTGCTTCGGTTTGGGCTCTGAGCAGTATCTCAGCCCTCACACAAATTGAATGGCGTATACATATTTAGTGCCTCCTTGTACTAATGTTTATGTGTTCAAATAAATAAATAATGTACAAACCAGCATAGAATAATTGTATATTTGAATGAACAAATCTCCACTTGAACCACTCTTTTGTGTTCGTACTTTGAGTCGTGAGAATCGTAATGATTCCCCACTTTTTTCAAGTATAAGTAATAGGCAACGCGGATATAACAGACAAGTAGTTTTACCGTTTGACTAGTCAGCATCGATCATTTAATCACCCTTTTTATTGTAATTTTAAACTAGTTAAAAATGTAAATGGAGCATTTTACTCAGATGAATAATAGATTTTCACGATTACAGCATAAGTCTTTTTTTAACATTTATCCGAATAATTGTAAAGGTGTTACGAAGAAGAGGGTAGCAATCGTAGTCGCTGTTGATTTTACATGCTCTCAAATCAAATACATTGTTGTATTGCTTTTACACTGTCTACAAATCAACGCGGATTCTCACTTTTCCAAAGTCCCGATTTTAAAACGTTTAAATTTTAATGAAATCGGTGACGATTACTTTGTATCATTTTGATAATTAACTCACACAAATAATGAGTAAAATACATAAGGGTTATAGTTTTGAATGAGCTCTAGTAATCTCTATAAAATTGCGAAAGGAGATAAAAGAGCATCCTAGAACAGTTTTGGATATTTGTATTTTTATATGAAGCCTTTCTTAAAGTTGTAATATTAAATGAGAGGACCAATTTTCTGAAAGTCTGCATATAGAAATATGAATATCTGAAATTATTCTGGAAAACTGTCTATCTAAATCATATCCATCCTTTCTAAAATGTATGAAATTGGGATTTTGATGGTGGGATTCACAAGTAAATTACTATTTCAGTGATTTCAAATATTTCGTTATTTAATCAAATCAACATAGAACTTATTTAAGATTAAATTCACATATTCAGAGTATATCAGATATTTGAGGAAATCTTCAAGGAGAACTAGGCCAGTAAGTCTTTAACTTATCATCAAATTTTTGACTACTGCTTAAGATGTACACCCTTCGGTCTATGTAGTTGTCTAGTGAATTGCTTTCCTGAATACTTTTCAGTTACTTCAATGATATTATTATTTTAAATAATACTTTGAATTAATAACACATACAAAATATAAACCACTATAGGTGTATATTGTGAGAAAATAGAAGGACTTAGTATATTAATGTATACTTTCACTTATTTATCAAGGATAGTCAGTGAACTTGGGATGAATATTTTTTCGTTGTCATTTATCATGAGTTCATATCTGTTTGCTCGAGATTCTACGTTGAAGAGACAATTTTGATTTATAGTTATACTACTAACAAGTAGTAAGAATTATTCTGTCAAGAAAATAAAACTTTTCCGGAGCTTTTCAAAAAATTTGAACTGTCAATTAAGTACAAAAAGCTTGAGTTTATTCATTAACATTCATTTGGTAGTTTATCTCAACAAACGTAGTTTCAGACAATATCAATGAAATCTGATTAGACATTTCGAGAATGTCTTCACCAGAGTTTAACGTTATATTAGAAAAACTGCACACTGAATTAAACGTAGTTCTTCTATTTGTTGAATATGCGATATTTGTGGTCAGCATTGGATAAATTTGACTATAAGGGTCTGATTATAAAGTATTAAGTATGGGTCACAATATAAATGGATTCTTCATAATTCATTTCGAGCTCAAATTATCTGTCAGTAGAATTAAAATCTAGTACTACGAAGCCCATACATAATTATTACTCCGGCAATTATAAATGACAGTTATAGACTTGCGATGAATAATAATAACATTAGGTGTATTCAATATCATAAATCTTTTCCCAGTAAGAAATTACTAGTATCCACTGTAAAACTGCAAAAAATTTCTGTTTAACATATATTCAAATCGTAATTGTTCGGAATTATAATTTCTAAAGATTTTTGGACAGACAGTATCTCCAACTCTTTGTTTATCATATATGTTTTTACCCAGTTTAGTTGCTATGACTATTTATTCCGTTAGTTGTACATTTGTTATATAAACTTCAAAATATTTATCACTCTTTTTCTTCAAAGTGTCGACAAATAGCAAAATATACCAACTTCTATGGCATTTCTCTTTGAGCCTTCTAGCATTTGTCCTCTCAGAAACCTTTTCTTATGATACATGAGTATATACAGTCGGCATTTATTAGTATTTAGTTAATAGGCTAACCAAAAATATTCCTTAATCGGAAAACAGGTGATTCAAAGTTTTCACCAATCAGTCAAATTCAGTGTATGTGAATGCACACATATCCTAAAAACCGAAAACTCAGTACATCAATTTGATTCACTGTTCGCCTATTTGTTATGGACGTTTTCTAAACTGTGAGTTTGGGAGTTAGAGAGAGATATCATCACCAACGTCATCATCATACATTTATTGACCAAAAAAACACTTTTTTAAGAAAAAAAATATTAAGTTACTTGTTTCTCAGAAAATGTTGTTCTATTTCGTCTTCCCATAAAATTAACCACATTGGAATCATTCAATATATCTTCATTTGATAACGGTGATCCAGGCGAACAAACATAACGATCATTAAAAGTTATTGGACTTGTTTGTTGTATACAATTTCTCTGTATATTTATCTCTTCCATAGTTTTACAACGAATGTTTTGATCATTAGCTTGAATAATATCTGTACAATGTTCAATTAAATCATTATCTTGTTGACTTTGAGTTGTTGATTGTGAATGTAAATGTAAATTAGAGTTTTTTAACTGATCTATTGATTCTTTACATTGAACAGTACTGCTTACAATAGATGGATTTGTTAAATTACGGTCTGTAGATGATTGATAAGAATAATCTTTGGCGTTAGTTTGTTTACTACACATCATTAAGTCAGTAGGATGCGTCGTTTTGTCCTCAGTTGAGAATTTCAGATCTGTAGATATTGTTATTTAGGAAAAGAAAGTATAGAAATGTGAAAAATCTAGAAATGATTGGTATTGTTACATGATTGTTGAAAATCATTACGAGGCCTTAAAATTGTGTTTTTTTTACTAGAGTGGATTTATCAGCAAAGTGAATTAATGTTGATGGAAATGATGTTGCATGTTGAATAAGAGGCTGTATCACTCAATGTTACAGTTATAAAAGTGATGGGGGACCAGTTCCTGATCGATTAAGCTTAATGATATAATTATCTAGAAAAGTGATTCCCTCAAAATTCTAGATAAAGTTTTATGAGGGTTGTTAAGCGTCACAAGAGCTGGGCCTAGGGTTTCTTGAAGATTATCAACATCAAATCATATTTATACTGATCCACCTACTAATAGATACTTCTGTCATAAACTTGATTTTCATCAACCTCGTCTAGTTGGCCTATCAATGATTATTTACATAAACAACGTGGAAACTAAATGAAGTCGGTTATGGGGACTGCTTACGGTTTTGTTGGGAGAAATTGATTTTTACTCATATTGAAACACCATATTAGAAATACTTAGAGTTAGGGGTGATTGAAAACCAATTGCTAAACCCCAAAGGACAATTTTAAAACCATATATGGTTTGTGGAGATCGTTGAATTTTATAGCTTACATCAGCGACTGATCTTAGTTAAACAAATACTGAAGACTAGGAAGCAATAGGAAGCAATTTCAACGTAGTATGTGACACCTCAGGTGTGCACTCTCAACATGTAAATTGCTGGATACTGTCTTAGTTGTCTAAGCTACCAAGCCTTTGAACTGAGAACTGAAGACCTTTGGTTCTACCCCAGATGAAACTGTGTATACGCAATGCTTAGGAGACTCATACCTAAACGAAACAGCCTTTCAGTTCTTTCTGGTTTTCAGTGATGTAAACTATGCAATATGAAATCTCGTTCTATGCTTTTATCATCGATACCAGTAATAACAAAATCTAACCTAAAATAATTGAAACTATCATCATCCAGTTACAGAATGTTCAAGTTGAAATGAGAAGAGTTTAATTACTAATCAACAATAAAATATTGAACAATGAGTTTTTACAGTTTCGTTATTTATCAATATCTTCTTTATCATAGATACTAGTTAATTAATGATATAATTATTTAAATTATGCCTTAGATTTTTGAACCTATCAACTTAGAAAGATGGCTATATTTGACAAATATTCGTGGATGAAATCAGTCTTTTTCAGTTGTAAAATGTACTCAATGTGATTAAGTTAATTCATGTCTATGTTAAATGTTAAATAAACATATGAATATTTTTATAATTGATTGATCACTGGGTGATGATCAGTGTCATATATGTCAGGTCCTTATTAGTGCAGATCGAAACGTATCGAGCAAGTCGCAGTATGGCAACCAGTCTAGGTGACTCAACATTGCGTGTACTATGTTGAGATAAGATGGTGGTTGGAAGTAGTCAACAGGAAACACTGGACCTAGATTTCGCGCTAATTGCCACTCGTCAGCAAGATGTACCTGTAATCTTAAGGGAACTGATGCTCTCTGAAAGATTCAATCCCGTGTCACCCAGCTTGATCGATAGGATTTGATCTGCCCTAAGAAAGACCTGACATAAATAGCATTGATCACCACCCAGTGATCAATTAATTATAAAGACATATCAGTCCTACAGGCGGTCTGTCGTGTCCCGGATAACTCAGTGATAAAGTCTCTGACTATGAAGCTGGTTGACACAGGATCGAATCTGTCAAGGGCATAAGTTCCCTCAAGATTACAGGTACATCTTGCTGACGAGTACCGATTAACACGAAATCTAGGTCCAAAGTTTCCTGTTGACTACTTCCAACCACCATCTTATCTGAATATATTTATCCGATTGGATTATTTAAAACAAAACAAAACAAAAAGAAATTAATTTCTTAGATGAACATAAAGAGATAAGACAACGTGTTATTAAATAAATTCATGAGATTAAATTTATTAATAGCTAATATATATTGTAACATTGAAACAAATTTATTTGTTTAACTGTGGTATATGTCAAGTTTGTTAGTGACTTTTCTAAGAGAAAAATCAACAATATTATTTAGTTACAGTATAATTTTGTCTTTTAATCACTTCAACAAATATATAAATAAATTAATGTGCTCATTCTTTACACATACATACATATATACGCATATATGTAGGCTTGGTATAACAGGTAACTCGATTGACATTATTCAGTAACTTCTCTAATTTATGTACGTGACTGTGAATTAAATGTTAAAGATGAAATGATATTAAACCACTGAAAAAAGAAATTACAATAGGATAAACTAAAACATTGAAGTATTTATAAAGATTATGAACATTCAACGTTAGCTAGTTATAATTAGCATATTATGGGACTATTATGGGACTCCTTAGCAATGCGTACCCACGATCCCGCTCGCGGGACTCGAACTCTGGGCCTTCGGTCTCGCACGCGAACGCTTAACCTTTACAAATTATCAAGGTGTGTTAGAGTGTAAGAATTAATTATAATGGGGGATATTGTAAAAAAGACTAGTTTTAATGGATGTGGTTTTAGGAGAAAGAATGGGATTCCTCAAAATATAAGGTATGAAGTAGTTCTAAAGGAGAGTAAATAGGGAATGCACCTGTACCGTTGCTACCGATTCTGAGACATTTAGCCTGAAGTCTACAACTATCAGTTACAATAGCGGTGAGGACAACAACTAAGTAATCTGCACTTGGCAACACAGTTCAGTACAGGAGTTAATTAGTTTCATGGGCTGATGTCTTGTGGTGTTTTGTCAGGCTCTAGATTTCTTACACCATCAAACATAGCGCGTCAATGTTGGAGGTGCTTGGCGTATATAAATCAAATTTAATCCAAACAGAAAGAGGCTTCATCCTAATTCGATTACGTGTTTTGTCATATCAATCGGAATAAACAAACAATATTTATGATTTGCAAACTGAAAATTTAGAACTACAGCCATGGAACCCAACAGTTTGAACAGATCCCATTGACCTTAAAACGTGAAGGTAGTGAATTCATTTCCCAGTGTTTTGTAAAGTTTTAATCCCATCTACTTGCTTTTGTTACTCATCGTGGAGGAGTATAGGCCGCCCACCAAGAGTCTCCATCGAACTCTATCCTGGGCAGTCCCTCTCAGTTGCTCCAATCTAAGACGAAGTCATTGTTCAACCCATACTCCTTTCCAATAGTTTTCCTGCATATGTCATCTCGTGATACATAAGAAACTAACCTTGTAAACGTAACTAAAATGGCCAGACATATTTTATTAAAATTAGAGAAATATTTTATTCTAGAATAAAGCGTTTTGTGAAGATTTTTTGAAATTTGTAGGTGATAATGATCACTGGTTGATCTCATTTGATATGCCATTGAAAACCAGAAAGCATTGAACAGTTATTTTGTCGCTAGTATCATTGAGTGATCGTAAAGGTATATGGTGAATCGATTGGTGATTGAAATACGAACAGGCCAACGTCGAAACAGTAGTTCTAATAGCTTGGTGTTCAGCCCAAAACCTGAGAGTTCTAAGTCCGACCCTTGATGAATTCATATATACACTATTGGGGGACTTCAAATTAGGTACCCTAACTGAAATTATCCCTTGGCGAATGTTGTTAGGATCCCTCAAGAATTCCTGCATGAAATCTTAAAAAGTCAAGAACATCTCGTTCAACCAGCATCCATTGGAAACACAATGGAAATTCTTAACGAATTGATGGATTATGTATCACATTATGCGTGTATACCTACCAACTCCCAAAAGTTACCAATAAACCGATTAATACCTTTATTTTCTGTACATTAATTTACCTTAAAGCAAAACCTTTGTTACTAATAGCCACCTTTCTTTTCCACTGTTCAGAGCTCAAATATAGGAGAATTTTAAGGATCTAAAAAACGACCAAGAAGTTATTATCAAAAGTTCGAGTAACAGATTTACAAACCATCCCTAATAAGTGTATTGTCTATAAATGAAATTTACTACGAAAGATTTTCATTTCACTTTTTAATCATTATTGGTCATTTTAATCGAATAATAACAAAACAATCTCAATGTAACAAATATGAAATAATCCATTTTCAACCTAAGCTAGACCACTACTGAAAACCTAGAATCACCAGACTACCGTCTCATCCTGACATGGGATCTTTCAGCGGTGCGCACTCACCACCCGCACGCGGAACTCGAACTTTGGGCCCTCGGTTTCGCACGTAAATGCCCAACCTCTAAACCGGTATCCAACGATGTTAATGTCTAACTTCAACCGGTCCACGATATTGCGTAACCCTTCATCGAATGTCTAAGGTGGATAACTGTCTCACATCCGACACCCATTAAACTCCATTGGATCAGCGGAGTCCATTTTCACTTGAACCTCTAGTCTCATATAATCATTGTTAACCTCCATTAAATAAGAAATAGAGAGAGAATAAAAAAAAACGTGAAAATATCAATTATTTCTTTAGAATTAACGACTTATCTTATTTTCAATGTCAAATGAATTTTTCACTAACTAATAATATAAAATGACATAGTAACGAAATATGATGAAAGAGTATAATTTTCATGACTTAGTAATAATCATACTAATACTGATAGCAATGATACGGGTTTACTTTCTTTATAATTTTATACACTTGTTGAAAGGATTTCCCTCTCCCCCTCCCTCCCTCTCTCTCTCGGTGCTACTCGTTCATTTATTCATCATCTACTCATTCATCCCCCCCCCTCTTTTCCTTTTCCTTTTAGATACATTTATACATTGAAAAAATTTTCCTTTTATTTAATGGAAAACATTAAGAATATTTTTGTTAAATTTAATCAAAAATATAAACTGCCCGTACAATAATCATTGAAATATGGATAAATTTTATTGAATTGAATTTATAAAAAAAGTTAAAAAGGAACTTGTTACTGTGGTCTTATTGTCAAGTATAAAATGATTACTGGGTAAAAGTTTTTTTTTTATTTTTTAAAAAAAATGTACGAAATATTGATTACATATAAATTAATCCATTAAGGAAATTAGATGAAGTACCAATTAATGAATTATTGAACTGAACTATAATGGGATAAATTTTATTGATAGAAAATTAGATAAGTAGATCTAATATTCGATTATTTAAGAAAAGAAAAAAAATTTTTATCACTAAGAAGATAATTATTAAAATGGGGGTTTGTAGAGATTGTAGTGATTTTAATAGTTGAATTCATAAGTCAATATAAGGCCACACTACCATTGAAAAGTTGGAAACATTGGATGGTTGTTTCGTCCTAGTATGGAATTTCTCATAAGTGTTCAGAAGATAATTAAACACAGCTTCGACTTAACATTATTAATTATAACCTATTTATTTTATGGTAGTTGTTGGAGACGTTAGATCCCCCGAATTCACATGGAAAAGGACTTAATTTTGTAATTTTATTTAGAAAAGTTGGATTTCATTGTTTTCGCTCCAAAAAGCACACATTTTCACCTTCATGTCGTATTTCTCACTTAGGAGAATCTTAGATGCTATTGGTCCGCCTCGTCTTTTAGTATGCTATTTGGTAACTCTCCCCAAGGACGGTTTTGTGCTGTATATATACGTTTTGATTTGTGTCTGTTGTTGTCGCTCGTTCTCTGGCTTTTGCGGAATATACTTCTTCATTCCAAGCTTTGACTTCTTCCTCTAGTTAGAGGGGCTGGGACGCATCGAATAGCTGGCTTATTGCTCTTTGGTCACCGAGTCTTTGTTCCGTTCACAGATTAAGTGAACTCGTAACCGCTTCAAACCTAGCAGTAGTGAACAAACACTGAAGTTGGGACGACTCAGTTTGTTGTTTGATGTAGAATTACAGAGTGTCAATAAAATATGGAAATCATAGATTATATACTTCATTTGCATACCTTCCATCAGTTGTCCTTTAAATCCTTCATGATTCTCCCGATGCTGTTTTTATTTCAATTTCTTTCTGTTTCCCTTTTTAGTTCTCTTCAATTAAATCTTCTCAATTCTCTTTTGGCAGGCATATGACTTCTCATTGGTGTTACATACTACTTATATCTGTCTACGTAAGTAGCACACACTACAATCGTAGTAGCAAAGTAGATAGTTTGCTCTTTTTATTTGTTTATTTATTTTTTCTTTAAAAGTTTAAATCTCAAAGAAATCTTAGTTATGGTTTAAGGCAGATGAATAAAAATTCGCTCAAAATGTACATGCACTAATAAAAAATTGATCATTTGCAAGTTTCAATATCAGAAATAGGAAATTATAAACCATTCTTAATAACTTCATACCTGACAGGAATCCTTAAACCAAAGTTTCATTCTATTTGGAACTTGTCAGTAAGGTGTATCTTGAGAGGCTTGATTTTCCTTAATAAAATGTAGGCTGTCATTCAGTTTTACAGTCAGAGATATTATTACTAGAGCTATTCTGGCAACGACTGGTCTGTTGTGGGACTGATATGTATTTACACTTGATTCAACATTAAGTAGTAAGTACTCAGTGGCTATTTATATATAGTAGCTAAATGGATAATGCGTTTAGTATTGAAAGTGAAAGATGTTGGGTTCAGGTCCTAATATAAACATGGGCACTGAGATGTGGCAGATACATCCAACTAACTAACTATAATGGTTAGGGTTATCTAAGAAGAAACCCGAAAAATTCATCTCTTAATTAATTAATGATGAACATATGGTCATTTAATTACTTTGATCTGTGATTATCAATGCGATTCAGAAGGCACCGTTCATTTATAAACGTGAAGTCAATAACAGTAATAATAATAATACATTTGTTTATTTCTACCGTGAACCTCACAAAAGAAAAGAACCCATATGTTTCACAGGTTACAAACTATGAACACAATACATGTAAACTGTTCAACTGGTATTGAACGGTTCACATATTCAAATTCATTCAATCTGTTTGATATCCATTAATATCTACGACTTATCATTATACTTATTTTAATCGTTTCTTTTAGTACTTCTCTAATTGTAATCGGCTTCTATATATAAATGTCAACCAGTTCTCTCAAAATCATCTAACCTATTTATTCAGATATTTTTCAAGTTACGAAATCAAAGATTTTAGTAAAACAAAATCAACTTTTCAACTTCTTACAACCTTAATATACTAACATTTATAATAGAAATGAAACTGTGTGAAGGAAATTTGTGTTTTTCATATATATATGAAGATTAGCTGAATCAAATAGAAGGGAATGGTAGAGTGGATTGGAAACTTACAAAGCACTATATACTACAAAATAAATTGTGATTATAACACCATAGTGAAACAATGTTTGTGCATGCTGTTTTAAAAACCATGAAGGTAGATTTCATACAACTTGATATTCATCAACAAGATATACCTAGAGTCTTCAGGAGGTTGATGCTGACTGCAAGGTTCGAGCCCATGCTACTCATTGTCACAGTCAGGGAGGATATCATTGATATACTCAGGCTTTGATTGTTTTATTGTAGGAGTAAAATATCTACTTACCAATTAATCAGCAAGTAGCAACTAATATTATTTTGTCCAGTCATTAGTACTGATTAATTTTACATCGATTAGTTTGCAAAGTCTGCTAACTGTCTACTTTACTTCAAACTTCAAGATAGATCACAACTTTAAAAAACAGGTAGTCTATTACCAAATTTTCATTGTTGATTGGCTCCAATGAGCACGAAATTCAAGTCAAATAGGGTTTCTTGATGATCTCTTTCTCAACGATTTAAGATTGAACACAACCACAACTTGTTGTAAAGTCGTTTAGATTGGTGATCATATTGGGACTTGATTGTAAGAATATGGTTAACGCCTATGATTGAACAATGTGATATAACTTGCTACTAAATGTCATAAGAATTTTTAAACGAACGTGAATAATACAATGATTTTTATTGAGAACATAAACCGATTGATGTTAGACCACTGTTGGAAACCTAGAAGCACTGGACGACTGTTTCGTCCTATTGTGGGACTCCTCAGCAGTGCGCATCCACGATCTCGCTCACGGGCTTCGAACCCAGGGCCTTCATTCTCGGTTCATGAACTCAATCAAAAACTTAGTAATCTCCACAACCCCTATACTGGTAACTATAATGGCATAATGACTTTAAGACATTTTCTACTCGACGAGATAAATAATCATGTATTTGTCATTCAGCATTACTCACTAATTAGTACAACCTGTCTTGAATGACTTGAGTCATTAATTATTAATATATCGATTAACATTCTTCATCTACATTCTTGATATCAACTGTTTCTTTAGTGTACCCTAAATCACATCTTGGAAACCGTTAACCCATTGAATTTTGAATAAAAGTACACTGGTATTTAACGGTTACATTTCATCATATAAAATAAATCTATTGATATAAAAACAAAAAGCGATCAGTTTACTTAAAGTATTCACCTAATTTTATTCACTGCTGAATGAATTTCATTTCAAAATGGGAAATCTACTAAGATCTCCCACAATAATAAAATCAATTACCAAATAAAAAATGATCAAAAATATAGTCACTTAATGTAAATATATTGTACAGGTCAAATATGAATATTATCACCTTACTTTTATCTATTTTGTAAATGTTTGTGTAGTAAATTAGGTCAGTTATACTCGTTTAAATATGACTTGATAAATTTTGAAAGATATCCGCGTCTATTTTTTTTTTTACAAATTAGCCAAGATTGTGATTAGTTTCGAATTGGTTAACATGAGGTGTGGGTCTATTGTGTCCATCTGTGTCGAATTTCAACTTATACTACAATTTATTTATTATTGAAACAAATCTATGTTGTTGTTTTTTGTCTTACATTCTACAACATACATTAACTTTCACATCTACTGTTCCTTTGGAATGATCTATGTCTTATGTTTTTTTTTATTCTGTCAACTGGTTAATTCAAAGTTTAATAAATTTCGACATAAAACAATTGTATGTGTATGGTTGTGTATCAAACGTATGGATACTAATGCTATGTGATATTACACTGTGTGGAACTCGATATGCTAACGTGACAAGATTATCTATGTATAACAATTAAGACAAATACCCACCCATATACTATTTTATAACATATTCACTATACAAACATATATGTAAGCATATCTACCGTTTAAGTGAAATTAAATCATTACTGTTGTTTGTTGTATCTCTATGTATATCACCCATTTTTGACAATATTTGTTGTTCTCTTTTTTTTTTAAGAGAGAAAAAAAGTCACCAAAAGGTTTCACAAATTTCTTCACAAACATGTAGGTGATTCACAATAATGAAAATATAAACTGTCTTCAGTTTATATAAGTTTGAATTGATTTGTTATTGGTGTTAATTCATTGTATACTGTTAGAACAATGACGAAAAAAAAATGAAACAATGGAATTGTTTACGTTTTATTTTCTCTTTCTTTAAAAAACACTAGTGATGAATTTAGATTGGACAGATTTCTGTTAGTGTATTGAGTAAACTTTTAGATAAGTTGTGCCACTCAATACTGAAGTGTTAAATTGTAGTCTTTCTGTTTGTAATACTATTTATCATGTATTTGAATCCCACTGGGGGGAGAGGGGATTAGTTTCCCTATGATTATGGATATACTTGGTGTTGTAAATGCTGAAAAGCATGAAACCAAAGTTATGCTGGTCTTCCGAATCAATACCTCCAAACACAGAAGAATAGAACTATGTCACCTTATAGATGTTTACCATTAATTATTTGAATATCTGACGGATACCATCCAGGAAGTTTGTATTGGCTTAAGTTAACAGCCAATTACTTCATGAACCGATATTATGTCTAGGTTTAATCAACGTTAGCCTTTTTCAACCATATCTTGAGGTGGATGATTGTTGCATGTGAGCGATATATCTCTCAACCATCTAAAAACAATAAGGATTCAAAATCTTATCAAACAAAATGATAACTCTGTTAAGTATTTTTATTCAATTAACTGCTTCATTGCTTCAAAGGCATGTATGGTCAAGTATATATATATATTTGTTCTAAAAACATTCAATAGAAATTCTTAAATCATTTGATTTGAAATGTTTCATTCACTCAAACAATTATTTTCGTGGATTAGTTGAAGTTAGATATTAACACCGTTGGACGCCACCTCAATGGTCTACTGGTTAAGCGCTCACGTGCGAGACTGATAAGTCCTGGGTTCGAATCTCGCGGGGGGCGAGATTGTGGGTGCGCACTGCTGAGGAAATCCACAACAGGACGAAATAGCCGTCCAATGCTTCCAGGTTTTCCATAGTGGTCTAGTTTCAACTGATTCATAATCTCAACCAGTGAAACTATTTTTTTCAATTTTCCAAATGAATATGATTAAACTACAGTTATACAATTACATCTGTTACCTTCAATAGAGCATAGGCCACCGACCAGCATTCTCCAATCCTTATACTATATATTTTATTCAATACTTAAACAATCTTGTTTAGTCAATCACCTTATTTTGATAATCCTTTTACACTGAATAATAAATTTCATTCAAAAGAACAGTAATGTAAACATTATTTTTAAAAAAAAGAAGCCCATTTAGTAATGAATGTTAGTGAGATAAAACAAATGTTGTACAATTGGTAAATGAGCTACATTATGCACCATTATTATTTTCTTTTTCCAAAAATATAATAATGAATTTGAAAAAAAAAGTATTTTTGATGTGGTTAAGCCAATCTAGTTTTTGTTTAATTAGTTTATTAACTTCTATAAAACAAAAGAAAATAATCATAAATTTGTTCAATAGTTCCAATATGTTCAAAAAATGAAAATAAACTAGAAAGGGAATGGGATACATTTGTTGGTGGAAGATTCAAATACTTACAGTTTATGTGTACCTGTAACGTACATACATATTTATGTAAACATTTGATTAGAATATTTATAATTAGTATCATTAAAGATGTGAATATTGGAACATTGAATCACTTGTTTTAATGACTTATTTTCTAATTTAAGTGAAGGATTAAGTGACATTTGAAGAAAATAGTGTATTAAGCCATTATATAGGAAAAAAATGGAAGAAAAACTATATATAATCCATAATCTTCCTAATTTATATTCGACCAGAAATGTAATTTGACTAGAGCTTGTTTCTTTCTTCTTTATAAATAAAAAAATAATAAACATTCAGTCAATTCATATAATTACTGACATTTGTGTAGTACAAGTTTCTTAAGACGATCCAGTTCTAAGATCGTTGTTGCATAATTTTATGCCGTTAATATTACACACATATTGTGGAAATTATAAGAAATTATTTATAAAAGTTTATGATCCGATGAAGGATCGAAACAACGCAGTTTCAAGATGAAAAACCCTGATTAAAAATCTTGAAAAACTCATAAACTTTGTAGAACAACTATATGCATCTTTTAACTTTTGGTGATAGATGATTAATTTTGAAAGTCTGTCTATTCAATGCCTGATTAAACAGCAGTGTCGTTTATGTTCGTCATTATTTAGAACTCTTTTAGGAGTTCATGTATATGATTTTGTCAGAAGTCAAACAAATAACACCAAAGTTTCATAGCAAGAATAATATAATTGAAATTTACTGAGTTGAGTTAATTCGCTATATTGTACAATATCGATTTTGACTGTCTCACTGATTTATGATGAGTTCACCGAAGACAGTTATTAATAAGAATTCTAATCTCTAATTCATTAACATTTCATAGTCCGACTTATGTAAGTTAGTATCTATTAACTTTGGTATGTAGCAACTAATATGCTATCTTCGAGACACTGATATAAAACTCATTGTTCTTTAAGTGTATTGATAAACATATGGAATGATCATGCAAACACAGATTGTACATGTTAGATGGTTGAAATTAATTAACATTAAACCTTTCTAGGTACATGTTATATACTAGTTAGCACTCATCATCAGAACCTCTTCAATGTTCAAGGAGCTAATGATCCCATTATGATTGCGACTCGCGTTACTTAATATCATGAAATTCAATAAAATCAAAAAGTACAAATACACTTCAATACTTACTATTTAGCTTTATATTTTTGATCATTGAATGATCTTAGTTAAATAACCATTAAAAACCAAGTACTACATTCTCAGTATGAAACTTCTTGGCAATGTTTATCCACTATTCAACTGAAGTCGAACTCAGGATCTACAGGTCTCGCAATGTGTGTCATTAAATTAGCACCAAATAGACTACAAAACTCAACAATCTCTATAAACCCCCTTATGCTACTTAGTCATCAACCAGTGTACAATTGTATTTCATTGAAATCTGTTTTTAAGATTTTATTTACTATTTTCATGTAACCATAGTCATTAGAAATATCTATAATTCAGTTGACGAATGTTTTTTTTTTTGCTGGAAGAATATTAATGATTTCACACATGAATGAGTTAATTAATTAAACTGAACTTACAATTTGGTATTCTATCATTTACTGAAGTAGATAAATCTAGTCCAATTTCTTTCAATGATAAATCTGTATTCAAATGTTTCAAATATTTTTGTGGATTAATGTTTACGTTTGTAATAGTATTGGTGCTGATAGTAGTATCAATAGTATTAGTAGTAGATATAGTCTTATCAGTAGTTAATTTGTTTATCATATGAAACATTGAAGAATTACATGATATTGAATGAGAAGTTATTGGTTCGTATGTTATTGATGAAGGTGTAGTAGTCTCTGATTGAATACATTGTGATCTGTTATGCATTGATAAATCGATAGCCTCTTGTTGTTGTTGTTGTCGTTCTAACTGTCCACTCATTTCGAATTGATGTGACAATGTTTTATTCATTGAAGTTAGACCTTGTAATTTCTTTCTACCAGTTGAATAATTATATGATCTTGTTGACAATTGATTTACATAATGGATTGAATTAAAATTTGTTGAAAACAGTCCCTTTTTTGATTTGTTCATTCTTTTTTTAAATAAAATTGTCGATTTATTATTTTGTTTACTGTTTGAACGATTTAATTTAATATGAGTTTGATTTGAGTGTCGTGAACGACGATTATTACTATCATTAATTAATGATGTTGATGTAGTAGTGGTAGTAGTAGTATGTCGAAGATGTTGATCGCGCGATTGGTGATGATGATGAGGATGATTTTGATTATTATTTCTAGACTTTCTAGCTCCACCAGTTGCACCTGGACTTACACTGCCTAAAATGTAAAAAAAAGTGTATAATCACTACTTTGTTAAATATATTAAGTAGTATATATACATCTTGAGGAAAAATTTATCTATGATGTGATTTACAGTCTTGCATAGGATTTCATACAGAACAAGTTATTAATCGAGTAAATTTTAATTGAATTTAATTCAAACTTAAATAAATCCAGTCGGATAACACTATGTTGAATGTGATTGTTTATTCAATCATATATGATCAAGAGATCAGTCATTTGAACATAAATATTTTCAACATACTTCAGAATTTAATTATTCAATGAATAATTCAGTTTGTATTTCTTATTGGCATTTATACAATATTTGAACTTAATAAACAAACATTTTGTATGATACTAGCTTAGGTACATATTCCCTGCAATAAAATATCACTCTTCTTTGTAAGCTATGCAACTAACCATGCTCTACAGGGTATTATCTTCTTATTCTTATTTCAAATTCTCTGCAATTATGTACAGCTTCTTTGAATTCCTCGTGTTTGAAGTTGTTTTGATCAAATGTAATCGACTAACATTTCATGTCTATTCATTATGGATATAAGAAAAATAATATTTAAAATATAGAAATATTCATGTAGCTTAGAATGGATCAGATCCTCATCATATATATTATCACCTGTGAAAGGACTCAGCAACAGAGTGCCTTAAATTTTGATGTTAAGTGGCTAGATTCTATTGGTTGAAGTTTATAAACCTAGACTTGTGAGATTACCGGTTTTTGATCTCACTAGCTTTCTTTCTCTCTCTCCATTTAGATCATGGGTATCCTTTGCTGATAAGTTGCGATTAATATAAAATCTAGGTTAAACAGAACTTTTTTTACCGATTGACTTCAAACAATTAACATTTAAATTCACTTGGTATTGTTTACTTGAATGTTCCCAATGTGGTTTACGACTGCAATTGATCAGTCTCTTGTTAGTATAAGTGTATACTGTGCCTACTGCCTCGATATTGCCTTTAATTCACAAGCATTATAAGCAAAGATGGATAATGACTAGCAGTGGAATCCAGTTTGACGCGCGTTTCTTCCTAGAGTTTCAGAGTGAACATCATCTCTGATATGCAGGTAGATCCATCTGACGAGTCCTAAATAGGGCGAAACTCACGTCATACTGGATTCCACTGCTAGCCACTATCTATTTTTAATTAACATTTAAATCGCATCCATAAAAAATACACTTTACATTATAATATTTAATCTCATGTTCATACTTTATGTAATCACATCATTTCAGTTATACGACAGTCATCCACTAGTCGCATGGACAGACGGTTGGACAATTTCATGAAATTATTGAAATTACAAAATTAAACTATTTGATATCAATTCAGCCTTCTGAAAAGTTAATTTCTTGCATCTAGACTTTAAACTCTTGAATTCACATCTCATTGATGAACACTACCTTGGAGTCATATATATATATATATTAAAACGAAATAATCATCTAAAACATTCTAGTTTTCAAAAGTTATTCCTTTATGATATGAATGACAATAATCCAAATAATCTACATTGAATAGATTGAAAAACGTATTTGTTTGTCAACTCATCTTCAGCATAACTGAATCCATTTACTGACATCATTTAAGTTGACATTAATTTCATAACTAATTATGATAACTACTGAAATAAGCAAATGTTAACACAATTTTTGTTTGCAATATGTCAACATGGTAAACGTTTACTGTAATAAGAATCTATGAATAAATAAAGAGGTATGTATGGGAAAAGTTTTGATTGCTCCAGTTATTATTTATTACCATTTAATGATGACATTGTGATGTAAAGAATTTGTTTATTTCTATATTAGGCATTTCAACGACAAGGTCATGTATACAGACGTACACGCAAACACACACACACACACGTACATGTATATACATGTAAGAGATCAAAATTAAGTAAACACTTTGATTAACAGGTGAACATTTGAAAAATTTACTGATCTAGTAATTTAATGTGATAAGTTTTGGGGGGAAAAATGGGAGGATCCAGTTAATGGTTAATCAATTCGATGGTATATATGTTTATTTTAATAAACGGTTGAAACGAAACTGACATTTATATATATATATGCTCATATATTTTGACTGAAATGTTTGTCTCAATTAAATGGTCTCACTATTTCATACCTCATTAAACATAAGAGAAATAAAAACGAAATGGGCTGTTATGGATTGACAAGGTTAATTTGTCAAATTTAAAAAGGGAAGAAGGTTAAAAGAAAGGATGTGCTTCACTTATGAACTATAATATTGAGGACCTATTAGGATATAAGATAAAAATAGAAAATGTAAAATAAGATATTTGAAGTGTTTTAACTGTGACGATAAAAGTAATATTAATGATGGTTCTATACAATTTGAAAGTAGTTCTTATCAGGAACCGATGTCAGTCAGTGGATAACCGAAACCCATTGGTCACTGTAGTAATTTTTCCCCATAGTTTAGGATTTATGAGCATCGAGTAACCAATAAATACATCGGATTGACTCGTAGATTCTTAAGTTTTTTACCAGTGAACACACTATTATTCACAAGCAGAGATGCGTGGTGACTGACAGTGGAATCCAGGACGCACGTTTCGTCCTATTTGGGATTCATCAGGCAGATATACCTGCATCATAGAGTTGATGTTCACTATGGGACTTCTTTGCTTATAGTGCTTATAACTTAAGGTAATATCGAGGCCACCTGTACAGGATGCACATATGCCAAAAGAGACTGATCCATTGCAGTCCTAAACATCAATGGGAAGATTCAAACAACCAATATAAAAATTAATCAGTACTATTATTCAGTCACTAACTTTAAACACAATGATCCCTATCTTGTGAAATAGAAAGTTTTTTTGTAATATCATCATCGGCTTACTGCCGATTGATGTATCTGGTCACCGATGCATACCTATTTGTGTGGTATAAATGATTGAAAATGTGAAATAGCACGCATTCTTAATCATTTACAAGTTTTCTACTTGTTAAAATTAATCTTTAAAATAGCTTCATGATATTATTTCTCACTAAAAGTACCAGTTTCTTTGTAAATACCGAGACACATTAGTTGTAAGTGACAATTATTATGAAACTTATGTCAAATAATGTCTTCTATTGACTGCTTTCAATTGTCAGATATCAACATGATCTTAGAGTTGATTTTAATTTCGCATGTACTTTTCGTTATATCAAAAGAACTCTCAAAGAGAGCACCATTATTACTTCCAATACTAACAAATCTTTTAAATACTTAATTTTATTGATTTATTAGTGAGAAATGACTTCGGTGTTATTGGGGTTAGGGTTAGGGAGATAGTAACTCACTGAAGACAATAGTGGATATGTCGATCAATTCTGTGGATTAGTTGAAGTTAGACATCAAGACTGTTGGATGCAGGCTCAGTAGTCTAGAGGTTTTGCATTCGCGCGAGACACCGAATATCCCGAGTTTGTGTCATGCGTGTAGGTTAGTGGACGCGCACTTCTGAGAATTCCAATACTAAGACGAAACGGTCGTCCAATGCTTCCAGGTTTTCCATGGTGGTGTAGCTCCAATTGACTCATAATCTCAACTAATAAATTTACTATAATATCCAAAAAAACTCCTGATATTAGTTCGTTTATATTGAAATAAAAGTGACCATTTACAATGATATTTCATTTTCGTCGGTGGTTTTTGTTGTTGTAATTACTCAAGTATTCACAAGTAATCATCTTTGAAATATATTCTTCAAAATTCTAACTGAAGACAATCAAGTCGAAAGTGAAAGAAATTAACATCGATTGGCTTCCGATCCAATTGTTTAAATGTATTATCCTTGTCATGTGATTTGAGGGTTCGAAGTTTGATTTCAATGATTAATGAAGATATTTGTTGTGCTCTCTAAATTTCAATAACCATTTTTTTTTACCTTTCTTATAGTCTCTCTAGTAAATACATAAAATGCGGTCATAAAAATCTTATATTGAAGAATATATTGCATGAGATTTGTAGCTCAGGTGGATGATTTTGATGGAGTTTTGTTCTCTGTGCTTGATGTTTTGGTCATGGAACGATGAAAGCTCCAAGACCAAAACATCAAGCACAGAGAACAAAACTCCATCAAAATATGTTTCATGACAATAATATCCTCCACAAAATACACCTTCATTTATAACAATTCACTTGATCCATCAATGTCTTTTCATCCAAAATATTTCTAGAAGTCTTTAGAAATAAGATTATTCAACTCTGCTATCCTTTCAGGAATTTTTCACATCATACTATCCAATCTGAATAGTTTACTAGAATCATGTTCATGAGTTATTGCCACAAATAAACTTTATTAAGAATTATACAGAAAGCAAATTGAATACTGAGATACACAAAAGACAGTATATATTTGATTTTACGTATCAACATAGCAAATTGATGAACATTATGGATTTATGTCATTTTTTTAGTTTTCACAGACCTTATTATTCCATGAATCACTTAAGAGCTTATCTCTCGTTCTTTTAGCAACCCTGGAAAGACGAAGTGATTGTATTCTATTTCATTTTAGTGTAATGAGATCATTACACGCCATTGTATTAAAAAATATAGTTTTAAACATAATTACATTAAGTAGACACCGATGATGTGATCCAGAACAAAAGTGGAAACATTTCGATAAAATTATCATTCCTATATTATGGGAACAAAACTCATATCCACAAAATCCCTTCTGATATTAATAAAGTATTTGACCTGCATGGATTAATCATTGACTAGTCACCAATGCCTTGCTTGTCTAGTTATTAGTACCCATCGAATTCTGTCGATTAAATTGTAGTCTAACCAATAGTCTAGATGATGCGACATCATTTGAATTATGTTTGGATGTTAAATAGTTAGAGACAATTGACAGGGACCTTATTAAACTTAGATTTCTTGCATACTAGAAAACCTGCAATCTTAAGAAAACTGGTAACTCTTGTAAGCTTTTAACCCTCATCATATTAGTTTCCCAGTTCGAGACATTACTGTTTGGATATTAGGACCAAGGTTAATCTTTTGTAGGACCAAGTTATTTGCATGAATTGATCACTGAATAATGAGTGACCAATAGCTTGCTTATCAAGTCGTATGTGTTAATTTAATTCTATCTGTTAAACTGAAATTGTATCGTAAATGATAAATCGGACTCATTTAATTTTCGAATTATAGGTATTTGATGTAATTACCACATTTTGGCTTATTAGTACGTAGCCACACACACACACACATACGTCTATGCACATAAATGTACACATTTATAGACTTGTAAAAATGTGTACAGATGATTGTATCGTTGATTGAGTTAAGAATCAGGTTGATTAACTTTAGTTTATCTGAATAAGAACTATCATCAATCAAGAAAAAAGTAATACAATTTTATGTTTCATGTATCCGTTTAATTATGACAAATAATAATAATCATAATCATAATCTATGTTACGCAATTGTAAATTTCATGTTATTAGCCATGGAAATAATCTAACTGACTGTATGAGTTATAAAGTTATACATATATTCAAATGATGTAATTTAAATGTTCCATTCATTGATGATGTGCAAATGAAATCAAGTGAATCTTGTTTAAAAAAAACAAAAGGACGCATTTATTTAAAACATGACTTGTGTTAATTCATTATTTCTAATTTCATTATGTTAATAAAAGCCAATTGATTGTATGATTAGAAGATAGTGAAAAGAATAATAGAAAAAGAAACCTTAAGTTTTCTTTACCTAAACTAATTTATAACTCTACCTTAATGAGTTATAGAAGTTCAAATATAAGATTTATTAGTAAACTGAATGAAACCTTATAAG
The DNA here is from genome assembly GCF_000699445.3 of Schistosoma haematobium. Classification (NCBI taxonomy): domain Eukaryota; kingdom Metazoa; phylum Platyhelminthes; class Trematoda; order Strigeidida; family Schistosomatidae; genus Schistosoma; species Schistosoma haematobium. The sequence goes on along the minus strand of NC_067197.1, from coordinate 40,798,579 downwards.
CAAAAACGAATAGTAGCTAGTAGTGGAATCCAGTATGACGTGCGTTTCGCCCTATTTAGGACTCGTCAGATGGATCTACCTGCATATCAGAGATGATGTTCACTCTGAAACTCTAGGAAGAAACGCGCGTCAAACTGGATTCCACTGCTAGTCATTATCCATCTTTGTTTATAATGCTTGTGAATTAAAGGCAATATCGAGGCAGTAGGCACAGTATACACTTATACTAACAAAAGACTGATCAATTGCAGTCGTAAACCACATTGGGAACATTCAAGTAAACAATACCAAGTGAATTTAAATGAAACTTTTTAAATAATAAAGTACAGATGAACTAAATGAATATTCTACAAGATATTAATTTCAGCTTTAAATTTTAGAGATAATAAGAGGCGAAGAGTAAATCATCATAGAATTATTAGGCTAAAAGCTAAGAAATCACACTGAACAAAGAGTTATTATTAAATCGTCTTAACTACTATTCTTATTATGATTTATTCTAGATTAGTCTTAGTTTTCTTAAAATAATTGGCGGAATTCAACCGTATTGAGAATAAGACAGATGTGAACAATGAGACTGAATGAATGTTAGGTTATATATTCCCAAAGTGATTATATTTGGAAATATAAATCACATTGTATTTAAAAGAGACCTGAAGGTAATAAGTTTGATCTCATTAACAGGATGATGATGATGATGATGATATCGTACTAAACATAAAATCGTGATATTTTACTATTTTTCTCCAAAAGTTTATATAGAATCCTAAACAAGAACAAAATATTTGTTTAATGGTGTATTTGTCGACATTAATTCACATAATGGAATGAACTTCAATCTTATTATTTTAAATGAGTACGTCAAACTGAATATGAAGAATCAAATAATCATTATCTTTTTTGTTTTATGCCACAAGATTTAAATCGTGTACAGTATGACAACAGTTATTTTATACATCACAGAGTATTGTATTTTAATTCTAGATACTTTCTTTCCAGAGTGATTTTGTACATCTTTGCGTATTATTCTTCTTCTTTCCGATGACAATTTTACTGAATACAGTAATTTAAGAGATGTAATTCTTAAGAAATAAACGAATTTCGTGATATACTGATGAGGAAATGAATTTTGACATTTGTCAAACATTGACTATCTTGAGTAAATTCATGCTCCCCTATAAGATTTGGACAAACATCACTTCATGTTATAAACAAACATGTTATCACCGGGCTCAGTGAACAATAACTGAGTTCCTATACGACTGGAATATTTACATACTAATAAACCATTTAAATGATATAGTGGGGCCTTATATTACAGTAAAGATATCGTGAAATCTATTAAGAATGACTTCTTTGCTATGATGAATTATATGGATTATTATCTTTCGTAAAAATTTATTTTAAGGATTTTTCATTAACTTCATAAATGTTAACTGTTTGAAATCAATAAAAAAAAATGATCCGTTCAACTTGTCTACGGATTTTTGAATAGATTGGTGTTAATCTTTTTTTGTTCATTGTCCAATTCAACAGTATGAGATGTAACTCCAAAAAAGTACAATCTAGATTTAATGTTAACCATCCTTTTATCGAATTTGACATATTGTTACTTCATTATTATATTAATATTATCTGGTTACTTAAAACAGATCATTACTGAATTTAACTGGGTACTTCATTTATTGATTTAAACACAAACATTGGTACAAGGAGGCACCAAATATATGTGCACCACACAAATCGAATGATTTGTGTGAAAGCTGGAATAGTGATTGAGAGCCCAAACCGAAGCAGAGAACATTAACATTAGGAAGCATTAAGTACATTCAACTGACTAGTTTCGAATAGGACAAAATCCGTACCTAACATTACTCTCCTATTCACTATTTAAGGGATAAGTGAAAATGTAAATCTAAACGATACTGAAAACTAATTGCGTTATCTTACATTACTGTGATTATTTCGATAAATTATCATAACATAGAATAAGCAAATATATTTTTTAGGATGATAGACTTATGAAAGTTGTTCATTTAGAAAATGCTTAACATTTTGTAATGACTACAACTATACAAACATATAAAACAAGAAAGTATTGAACAGTTGTCTCTATCTTATTATAAGTCTTCTCAACACTAGGGATAAAAACAGAGAACTTTCAAGCATCTTAGCTAAAATCAATCTATTATGTAAACAATCTCCACATATTTTTTATTATTTAAAACATGTTTTTCACTTACCTGTTTCACTATAACGTTGTAAAATCTTACTGACACAGCCATGTGATACTTTTAATTGACGTGATATATCACATGGACGTATACCATTATTAGATAATTCAACAATTTTCAAACGTGTCTCATATGGTAATGGTCTACCATTAATAAACATACCGCCTAACTGATTTACTCGTCCTTGACCTATTTGAAACAAAAGAAAAATTAAGCTTAAATATATGATAAATGAAAAATAACTTAACAAATAATTATTAATATCAGATGGGTTTTGTGGATATTATAGTACTTTCAATGGTTAAGATCATGAGTCAGTTGAGGCTAGACCACCCTGGAAAACCTGGAAGCACTGGATGGCCGTTTCGTCCTATTGTGGAACTCCTGGGTTTGGATCTCGCAAGGGGCGAGGTCATGGATGCGCACTGCCGAGGAGTCCCACAATAGGACGAAACGGCTGTCCAGTGCTTCCAGGTTTTCCATGGTGGTCTAGCTTCAACTGACTCATGATCTTAACCATTGAAATAATTATTATATAAGTAAAAAGTGGATTCCGTCCTAAATGTTTGAAGATGGATGTTTACATATATTGGTTTCGATCCCCATTAGGGCCGTTGTATGAGTATTGCTAAGGAGTCCTATATTAAGGACGAGACAGCTATCCTATGCTTCTTAGTTTTCAGATGAGAATGAACCATGACGAATATCTCCTAAAGAAAAAAAATTATGAAGGGGACAAAAAATTATGACTTAATATAGTTGTATATAAAAGATTGAATGTCAACATTATTTTTATCATGTCAGTGAGGTAGCTCAGTTAATAATATGCTGACATTTGATGCGAAAAGTACTAAATTCAAGTTCTATTGTGTAGCAAGTACATTCAGCTAGTGAGTTCTACAAGGCCGCCTGCTGGAATATCTGGACTACCTGTTCCTGCCATCCGGTCATTTCAACAAGTTATCTGTTTTCTTGTATGTCTTAATACATCATTATACTTATTAGTCTCATAATCTATTTGGGTGCGTTCGTGAAAATTTTGCGATATTTCGCAGTACAAGTTACAAAAGAGTCCAATCAGAGACATCGTGGTTATATGCATAAAAAAGAATATAGATTATTCAGATGTCGAGTCCTAAACTATTAACATCTAACTGGCGACCACTTAATATTTATTGCAAGGATCGATCAAGAAATAAGAAAAGGAAACTTGTTGAAATACTTCGTGCTGAGAATTCTATATTGTACCAAAAATATAATATTGAATAAAGCCAGTAATAATAATAAATACTTGGATTCCATTACTATACCTTATGCAAGATAATTGTTTGAATGACAATATTAGCCATTACAACAGATTATTCAAATGTAAGAACCTCGATATTTTCCATCGTTCTCATGAAATCTTTCTTACTAAATTTCAACCGTTTTTTTCTTGAACAGAATTTTTTTCAAAATAAGATTTAAGTATCAGTGTGAATGAGAATTTCACGGACGACCTAGACTTCGCAGATGATCTGGCTCTTCTATCGCATACGCAACAACAAATGCAGGAGAAGACGACCAGTGTGGCGGCAGCCTCAGCATCAGTAGATCTCAACATACACAAAGGGAAAAGCAAGACTCTTCCATACAACACAGCATGCAACAATCGAATCACACTTGACAGAGAAGATTTAGAAGGTGTAAAAGGAAAAAAAGAAGACCAAAGAACACATTATGCCGAGAAATGGAGACAAACATGAGAAAAATGAACACAAATTGGACGGAATTGGAAAGGAAAGCCCAGGACAGAGTGGGTTGGAGAATGCTGGTCGGCGGCCTCTGCTCCATTGGGAGTGACAGGTATAAGTAAGTAACAATATTTCACCGAAATAATTCCAGTCAAATCAGTTAATAAATAGTTTTTGAATCATTGTTTCGAGATTTTTTAGATCAGCTGTAAAAATTGAATCGAATGTCACTAAATTTTCATCGTTACTAACTGTTCATTTATTTATTTTTGTTCAAACACATAAACATTCGTACAATGAGGCACTAAATAGATATGCACTGCATAAATCATACGATTTGTATGAGGTCTGAGATACTGTCCGGGTACCCAAACCGAGGTAGGCGGTCTTCTTGGGAGGCCACACTCGGAGCCTTCGATCTGGCGTCTGATGCACAAGGTAGTGAGACAATGTCAGGAGATGCGGTCTCATAGTAACCGGTGACCAATGATTGGCTCATACTCCATTTGTTCCTCAGGATGCTGGACCCCATGTACACGACCAGTTTGGAATGAGTGTTTACCAACTCGCCTAAGTGGACTGTCGGTGTTCACCAACCCGGTTTAAGCGCTGGACATACGTTTTTCGTCCTCTTGATTTCTCAAACAACGGTAATGCCACGAGAAGGCAGTGAGTAGGACTTCCCTGAAAGTGGTTGTATGCACGTGACCATGTGAGGGCATTTCGAGAGGGAGAGCTGACTATTTCTACTCTCGGCCGTACTAGGGCACTCTCAAGTATATACTTTACATTTATTTTATAAATACCTAGACATTTTACAATGTATCATCGCTAGATGGATGTACAATTATCTTTCTGAATTATTCTATGTTTTCTGGTATGGGTAATTTGTGTGATTACATACAGTTTTCATACAGTTGAGTCAGTTTAATATGCAAACAAAAAACCATCTCTTAAGTTCTAACTATACAATTACTCCTATCAAATTAAAATGGCGTAATCTGAATACAAATTAATAGAATACTTTGAAGTCATTGAATTATATTAAATTCATTTACAAATAGCTTTTATCATAAATATATTATCAGTGTTTATAATTAATTAAATACTGAGTAGTGTTTGGTAACTATATTGCGACAGAGTCGATAGAATTCGATCCGCACCAAAATAGTACTTGACATTGGTCACTATTCGGTGATCAGTCAACTGTAAATACCCCTCATTCCCTCAGGAGGTCAGACTGTACAGTTGGGCGATACGAGCTTGAATCCGCCATGAAATATCGATTCCTTCAAGATTAAAGAGATATCTTTCTGACGAGTGTTAAATATTACGAAACTTAGGTTCATGCTTTCCTGTCGAATACCTTCAACTAACACCTTATTCATCATCAATGTGGACTACGTTTAAAAATGAAAAGTTTTTGAAGCGAAAAATTATATTGTTTGACTTTAGTGGTCGATTGCAAAGATAGTGAATGATCTTATGTATTCTTAGACTTTTAAGTTTCAACTTTTTGACAAGATTGTATCAAGCGTTCTAGATGACTTGAAGGTATTGGGTTCTATCCAATTCGCGGTGGTCGTTAACACATACTGCTGAGTTTTTTTCAAACTGAGACAATACAGTGTTGTTTAGTGAAACGTAACTAGATAATAATTATTTTCTCACTTGATATATCTCCCATAGGTTAGGTCACAAGCAAACCTTAGATAACCATTGAAAACTAGGAAATACTAGACAACTATTGTCTCTGAGTATGAGACCTCCCAGCAACTCTCATTTACAAGCTCAATCGTATAAGGGTCAGGGAGTTGCCGTAGGGTTGTGAGACCTGCCTTATATTCCTAGTGGGGTGTTGTTGTACCCAAACCATCTTGGTTTGTAGCGGTTCTTTGACGAAAGTCAGTCTGTAATGCGAAACTTTCGATGCAGATTTATTTAATAATGAACACAACATAGAATACATTCCTAATTATTTATAAATTATTATACAGAATGAATTTATGAGTACTGTGAGATTGATCATGTTACAAACAACAAAATCAATCATTGTTAATTCCCAGACTTCATCCCTCTACTGATTTCTTATCACTAGAATTCTATACCACACTAAACATTTGATATATTCCATGAGACTATCATTTTTACTAATATTTATTCTCCATAGACGTTAGAAGTCTAATTTTCTAGCAAATTCTCAATCTCGCAAAAGATAACATCAGTTGTAATGAAATACAGTTTCTTAGTTGATAAATTGGGGGGGGGAACATTTATAAAAGTTACATCGAACTTTATCTAGTTGACCATACTTTATATAACACCAGATTATACCTTATGACATAACTTTTGTCAGAAGTCAATGTTGGTTAACTAGCTATCGAGAAAACTGGAAAAATAATGGACAGTTGTGATAATCAAGTTTATAACAATTTCCCAAGAGTTTTTACCTGCAAATATGTCAAGAATCAAACCCGAGAACTTTGAAATGACTGACTTAGTACCACAATTCGAATTTCTAAATTTAATTAATTGATGATATAAAGCAATGGTCATTCAAAGCATACTTAGTTGAGAGATAGATGAATTATGTTGAAGAGTATGAAACTCGGAAAAACATCAGCGCCTCTAGATTGTACATTGATTGATATATGATTATTGACGGGTGTCATGTTTATCTAGTCCTTTAGTCCTGACCAACATTTGTCAATCAAGTAACAACTTGGCCATTATTTAAGTATCTTGACACAATGTACGATATTCAGATGTCATATGATCCGAGATGGTTGGTAGGTAACCCTACCTAACCGAACTTTCTTGCTAGTTGACACTCGTCAACTAGATAAACCTACAATCTTACAGAAACTGATATTCCTATTTCTTAGTCATCACTGAACATATTAACCTTTACTGATCAGTACATATTAACCAATGTCATGTTTGTTTGATTGCTTAATTTTCCATATAACGAATCTCACATAATCAATCGACTGAATAATAAGGGAATATTTCAACTTACCTTCAAATAAAATTGGTGGATATTTTGAAGAAAATAAATGTGAATTTTTAACAATAGATTCTGTTAAAATTGGTGGTGAAGTTGAACAACATGGTGGCGTTAAATGTTTCAATGAATTGTCTTGTTTATCTACACATAATGTCTCAGTAGTTCCATCAGACTTATATACTTCATCATTAGTGTTATAATTATGATCATCAGGTTGATGTTGTCGTGACTGAAGAAATTTATGCGATTTTTGTAAACCGTAATAATAATTGTAATAATAATAGTAATAATATTGTGATATTAAGTTATTTGAATCCAATGGGTCATATTTATTGTTCAATAGTTCAATGTTTTTACTTCTTGTTAAATCACTGATAGTTTTATTGAAAGATGTGAATGGTGAACATGAAGATTGTAAGTCCATTTGAATATTATTTTTATTATCATTAATTTGTTTTAAATGATCAATATGATGTAAATGTTTCATAATTTGTAACCATTCTTTATAAGCTGTTGAAGTATAATCTAAATTGAATATTGATTGTGATGTACTAGGTAATTGTTGAGATGATGACGATGATAATGGTGATGATGATGAAGTAAGTAATGACGATGGTAAGGTTGTATTGGTAGATGATTCAATCAAGTTTATATAAGATGAACTTGTAGGTAGTTCTCTACAGTTTTCAGAATACTTTTCAATATTCTTCATTTTCTGATATGAATTTGGACAGTATGATTCACAGGAAAAACTGGAAAATTTCAAAAATACACCCATGATTAATTGTTTACTTATTTACTGTAGCTTTATCATAAAATTTGGGGTTAGAACCTTTGAGTTTCACTAAATTCAAACGTTTACCAACTTTAACTATAATAATTTCATCCCTATTTATTTATTTATATATTTTTTGATCCTAAACTGATCTTAGCTAGAAAATAAGGAAGCATTTGATAACTATTTTGTTCTAGTATGAAACTTCTCAACAGTGTGCATCCACAATCTAACTACATAGGACCGGACCTATGACCTTGGGTTTTTTACGCAAATATTTTACGTCTAGAACGAATCCAATGGTGTACATGTTTAAATTCAATCAGATCACGATATTACGCAGCCATTTTTCATAATCTACAATGGTTAACTAACAGACTTCTGAGGAGTCTTGTATCATGGCGAAAGAGTCATTCAGTATTTTTTGCGTTTTAACAGTAGTTCATTTAAAATCAGTTCATAGTTGAAATCGTGAGAATTCTACAAACCCCACAAATCTGTCTATAGTAACTGACTTTTTTTTCTTTTTAGTGAGTTAAATCATAACAATAATTTGGAAAATTACATTTTTCATCATGAAGAAAACAAAAAATTGAATAATTTCCTTGAATGACTTCGATGGAAGATCGTACACAGCTTAAAGTTTTTTTGATTAAGATTATCCACTATATTGTCAATGTTAAACAAATGGGTTTTACCATGCACTTTTGCCTATTTTTCTATTCATTTAATGGGTAAGCATAGGATATTAAAGAGTAATTTTCGTTAGAGATTTCATTTTAAACACAAAAATTTCACCATATTTGTGTTTTACAGCTAAGATGTTGAGGTGTGCTATACTGAAAGTGTCTATATTAGATAAATGCCGATCACTTCAGATGTTTTAAACAATATTTTCAATGAAAATTCCACCCCATTATGCAGTACTTGTTCATTAGATCAATGAAAAAATGACTGAAAACGCTAGATAAGATACGCTGGTTGAACATTCCAGATAACCTTAGCCTTTATCATTTATCATATTATGAGATAGCTGTACTAAAAATACTTGCAACTGATAAGCCAAATGTACATCGTACCTATTCCACGTTCATCATTGAGGTTTTGAGATAAAAAATTGACTTATGTTAAACAATTAGTATTTCTTCATCTAGAATGGTTTTATTTAATTTAGATCGATTCATTATCTTCATTAGAAAATTACGTTATTATTGATCTAACGATCATTTTGTACAGTAATGGAGAGTGTTAGATCATCATCCTTATACTAACTATCTCATAATACCATTTCAAATCACTATACAATCAACTTGTTACGAATAATTTTGTAAGGGATGTTAAGTTTACTATGAAATCATTGAGTAAGAAACATATTTGCATTCATTAAAAATTAGAATAAAGTTTCATTCAAAAAGAGAGAAAAAACCCCTTCAATATTTAAATCAACAAAATTGATAAGAAGAATTTTAAAATGATTATAGAAGTTTCAATTCATTTGGTATTGTTTTACTTGAATGTTCCCATTGATGTTTATGATTGCAATTGGTAAGTCTGTTGTTGAAATAAGTGCATACCGTGCGTCACAAGCGTTATAAGCAAAGATGGATAGTGGCTAGTAGTGGAATTCAGTTTGACGTGTGTTTCGTTTTATCTGGGACTCGTCAGCTGGATGTACCTAGATCTCAGACATGATGTTCTGGGACTCGAACTTAGTGCCGTTCGCTTCAAGCACGCGTCCTGGATTTCGCTGCTAGCTACTGTTTATCTTTGCTTATAATTATACAAGTCTGTTTACATGCTTAACAGAATACTCTTGAATTTTACAAATTATCTGTTAATTGACTGATAATACTTTAAAACTTTCATCTTTTTTCTAAATATTGCTCAGAGCTGATCTATTAGTCTTAGTATACATTATCGATCAATGTAATTGACTATACTAAATTGAGGAAACATCAGTTAAATAATGGTAATGAAAGTTTACGGTTAGATACTTACTTTACTCAAAAAACAAGTAATTGAAGTAACCTATGATTGATCAATGTAAATATCTCAGTCGTATAAAAGATTATTCACAGCCTGAACAGTTTAATCATAATGTCGTAATTATAATAAGAGTCCTCAATCTCACATTAATAGGATCATCATTTCTTACAGTTTTGTGAAACTGTCACAGTAACAAGTAATAGATAATACAAAACTTAGATTGGAGATTTCTTGTAAATCATTAGCAAACACTTGAAATTAAATCAAAATCAAATCACCTGAAGTAATAACTACCATAGTATGTAAATGAAATGTCGGATCCATTCAACTCATTGTATTAGTTCACTTGAAACTTCCCACTGATGTTTACGACTGTAATTGATCAGTCTCTTATTATTGGCATATATGCATACTGTATGTATTTCCTTGATATTGCCTTAATTTACAAGCATTATAAGCAAAGATGGATAGTAGCTAGTAGTGAAATCCAATTTGACGCATGTTTCGTCCTATTTGGGGCTCGTCAGATGGATGTAGCATTTGCTAGCTAGTGATAAATTAATCTACTCACATATGAAAAATTATCAACAATTTTCACTAAAATTATCTACACTACCAGTATTCATTCATAATTGCATAATAATATTATTATGACTAAGTAAATTATAGTCGAATAATGTTTAACATACCTTTTATTTGTATTACTCTATAGATATTGAATCTTATGTTTATAGATCACAGAAATAATATTTGAGAATTCAGATCATTTATCTTATTTCCAGTGAATGATTGACTTTTAATAAAATAGAAACCGTTTTAAAAAGAAAAAAAGAAATTAAGAAATTTCATTGTTATACTTTGTAATATATTAACTCTCCCTCTCATCTCCTTCATCACTCTCCACCTCTCTCTCTTACACACGCACACACATACCCATACATGCACACATTATACTATTAATAATAATACTAGTAATAAGAATATGAATATGAATATTATTCTTTTCAATCTGATCGCTAGTTAATCACATTTGAAATAATCTTATTGGTCAAAAAATAAAATATTGAAAAAAAAATTATCTGAAAAATGATTGGATGAAAAGAGTTTCAATAAAGAAAAAGAAAAAAGAATAGAAGAATAAAATAAAGAGATAAGAAAAATAAATAAGACAAGAATGAAATAGGGAGACAAGTATAAAGATTGGAAAGAGAAAATATAAAGAAAATTAGATAGTAAATGTAATAATAATAATAATAATAATAGAACACAATGTAATGATTGTTGTTTTTTTTTCAATAAAATTCCTCTTGTTTTAAATAAGATGGACATGTGAACAAAGTGTATTCAATTAAATATGTTGAATTGTAAACCAATCAAAATTTAAGTTTTTATACAATGATTAGAGGTGTATACATCTTTCTTGGAGGAGGGGGAGATTTAAGAATTTTTGTGTGCATTGAAACTTTAATCTATATATTCATATTTAACATAGTTTAATTCACAGCTGGTATACGTCATGAATTAATATTAGGGAACTTTCGATATGTTTTGTTCTATTACATAACTTCTTAGTAGTGGGTAGTCATAATTTTTCCAATAATTGAACTTAGGGCATTTAGATCTAGAAGTAAGTGCTTAAGATTCATATCATTGACAATATACCAGCTGAAGCACTGAAGTCAGACATCGAGGTTACTACAAACATACTTCACCTTCTATTCAAAAAGATTTGGGAGGAGGAACAAGTGCCGATGGACTGGAAAGAAGGACACCTCATCAAGATTCCAAAGAAAGGACATCTGAGCAAATGTGAAAACTACAGAGGCATTACACTACTGTCAGTACCAGGGAAAGTCTTTAACATAGTGCTGCTGAACCGGATGAAAGAATCAGTAGACGCGCAACTTCGAGATCAACAGGCTGGATCTGGTAGGGATCGGTCGTGCACAGACCAAATTGCAACACTACGGATCATCGTCGAACAATCAGTTGAGTAGAAATCATCACTATACATCAACTTCATTGATTATGAAAAGTCGTTTGACAGTGCAGATAAGAGAACATTATGGAAACTCCTACGACACTATGGAGTTCCTGAGAAGATTGTCAACATCATCCGGAACTCATACGACGGACCATGGTGCAAAGTTGTTCATGGAGGACAGCTGACAGATGCATTCCAAGTAAGGACCGGAGTCAGACAAGGCTGTTTACTCTCTCCCTTCCTCTTTCTTCTGGTGGTCAACTGGATTATGAAAACCACTGCATCTGAGGGAAAACACGGAATACAATGGACAGCTCAGAACCGATTAGACTATTTGGACTTCGTAGATGACTTAGCCCTCCTATCCTATACACATGGACAAATGCAGATAAAGACAGCAAGTGTAGCAGCAGTCTCGGCATCAGTGGGCCTCAACATACACAAGGGGAGAATCAAGGTCCTCGAATACAACACGGAGAACAGCAATCCAATCACACTTGATGGTGAAACTCTGGAAGATGTAGAATCCTTCACATACCTGGGAAGCATCGTCGATGGACAAGGAGGTTCAGATGCAGACCTAAAGGTGAGGATCGGCAAAGCAAGGACAGCATTCCTACAATTGAAGAACATATGGAACTCAAAACAACTATCAACCAATATCAAAGTCACAATCTTTAATATGAACGTCAAGGCAGTTCTACTGTATGGAGCTGAAACTTGGAGAACTATAACAGCCATCATCAAGAAGGTACAAGTATTTATAAATAGATGTCTACGCAAGATACTCAATATCCATTGGCCGAATACTGTTAGCAACAGCCTTCTGTGGGAGAGAACAAACCAGCTTCCAGCTGAGGAGGAAATCATGAAAAGACGATGGAAAGTATATGTATTACGGATATCACCAAACTGCATCACAAGGCAAGCCCTAACTTTGAATCCTGAAGGGAAACTGAAAAGTGGAAGGCCAAAGAACATATTACGTCGGGAAATAGAATCAGATATGAAAAGATGAATAACAAGTGGAAGGAGGTGGAGAGGATTGCCCAGGACAAGGTTGGATGGAGAATGCTGGTGAGCGGCCTATGCTCCTTCACGAGGAGTAACAGGCGTAAGTAAGTAAGTTTTTGATTTTAATCGATTTGCAGCATGGTGTCACGATTGTAACCTACAAATTGAACAGATTTCAATTAAGTGTCTCAACAACAGGCCGATTCAGTAAGAAATTTTCACATATGAAACTACATTAATTTTTATCTAACGGTATTCTGAGGTTTAGAATTTTTGAAATGCTTTATTGAAATTTAAAGTGTAGGCCAAATGGATCTTTTGTCAGTGGTTTAAAGGAATGTGTCAAGATTGGCAGGAGAATCGAAGAAAATATTTTCAGTTTTGTATTAGATCGTGGGTATGCATTATGTTGGGAAAAAATGATTTCATAGCTGGAGCCAGACACCATACGAACTATCTCAAAATTAGAATTGATCTTTCCACATGATTAGACAGACTATAATTGTTTGCTCACTATTGTTACTATTTGAAAACATAAATATTGGTACAAGGAGGCACGAACACATATGCGCCAGAAAAGTCGCTCGATTTGTATGTGGGTTGTGGTACTGTCCAGGTGCCCAAGCCGAGATAGGTGGTCTTCTTGGGAGGCCACACTCGGAGCCTTCGATCTGAAGGTCTGATGCACAAGGTAGTGAAACAACGTCAGGAGATGAAGTCTCATGTTAGCCGGTGACCAACGATTGGCGCATACTCCATTTGTTCCTCAGGATCCTGGACCCCATGTACACCATTTGTTTGGAATGAGGGTCTTCCAACTCCCGTAGGTGGACTCTCCGTGTTCACCAACCCGGTTAAAGTGCTGGACATACGTTTGTCATCCTCTTGATTTCGCAAAGAACGGCAATGCCATGAGAATGCAGTGAGTAGGACTTCCTTGGCAATGACTGTATAGACGTGACCATGTGAGAGCGTTTCGAGAGGAAGAGTGAAATCCCCACCATCGGCTGTAACAGAGCATGAAACAATTTTTCGAATTTCTGGTGTGAATTTACGAATAGTAAATATCGGTCACATCAGAAGTTAGGTAGATATTGTTGTAGCATTTTATGATATTCATACAGCTTCGAAATATCAATGAATTCGGAAATGTAACTCGACAGATTCCAACTGAATTGGTGATTTACAAGTAACATATTTTGTGTGAATTATAAGGGTCTTGAGTCCAATCACTGGGAGAATGTTATAGACGCACACCGTTGAAGCCTCCATACCAAGGAGAAACATTTATTTGATCCTGCCAAATTCAAAAGAATTGTCTATCTGGAGTCAGTAAATGATGCTAGACATCTTTCTACTCGGACAACGGTTAAAATCTCATCATAATAAGTTTATGAACCAAACAATTGTGGATATTTGTTTGATGTAACTAAGATCAATTTTTGACGATTACCAACTCAAATAAACCCTTCAACTGAACCAGAATAGTCACCCTTCAGTGAGTCGCTTCAAGATGTCCCTGAATTTCTAGTGAGGACTCGTGACTAGTGAAGTCCAGACATGTTGGAAATAGAATAGTTACTATTAATTACATTGGATGATTTTCACAAAAGTATTCCACTGAATGTCGACCTAGTGGTCGAAAACTAAAGGGAATGAATTCGATTCGTAGTGAAGACATCGGTGCACAATGTTAATTGATACACTAGGACTAATCATCTGTCCCCCTAGTTTTCAGTAGTACATCAACTGAGATCAATCTGTGTTAAATACTGATTACAAATTAACCATAAACTTAAACGCTCTAGTTTGTATTTCATGTGCGAATAAGACAACATATAATTAATCTGTTACAGAAAAGACAAGAACCACTAAATCAGTCAAAACATTAGGTATCGTGTCATTGATTACTTATGTCGAATAATACCAGGAAAACATATAACGATGTAGTAAGTATGGTTAATTATATCATCAGTTACTAAACTGATGACTACGAATCAAAGTTACCTAGAATATACTTGGTTTATGGGTAAATTGTGTTCATTCTAAGGATAATTACAATGACTGACTATTTAGAAATAAGACGTGGTGGCTGAAACTGAAACCCGGAACAAGTACTTTGTTTAATGTGGGACTCGGCTGGATACACTAACTACACCCTAGTATAGGTGTTCAGACTAATAGTTAAACACTTTAAACGCGAATACGTTATTCACTAAGCTACATAGCTACAAGATACTAATTAATTCCAGTTCTCAACGGTAGCGATGGGAAAAAATATACATTCTTACCAATAAAATTCATACCTCTTGATCAAATCACTAGATATCCGGAATCAGTAGCTTAATGAACAGACTGCTGTCATTTGGATTAAAATATAAGTATGAGCATCAACATTAGGATGTGGCAGGTACATACAGCTGATGGGTACTGACCAGGGCGAAACGTGCCCCTTAGACTCCACTGTTAGTCACAGTTCAACTTATTACTGTTTATGACTAATTGGTGAAATCCAAGTAATCGGATCACGATACTCGTATGCCAAACGAGACTGATCAATTACAATCCTTAATATTCGCAGCTGGAAAATATAATCGCTTATAAGAAAACTTCAGTAGTTTGGAAGTAGACAGAAGTAATAACAGTAGAGGTATCGAGAAGAGAATGACACCAGGAGATATCAGTGGAGCTTACTTGCCAAAACCATGTACTTTGCATAAGATAGGTTTGGCTACACATTAAACCGTAAACAGGTTGATTATTATTTAATGATTCATTATCGTATCATAGAACACTACTAGGTCAATCGATTTTGTGGAGTTAAGTTTAACTTGTATATTAAAGTTGTCATAGATTGAGTTCAGCTGAGACACAGTTGAAGACTAGGAAGCATTAAACAAGCGTTTCTTTATAGTATGAAACTTCTCAGCAGGTAGGATCCCATGAGAGAATGATACCGAAACATTCAAGTCTTGTAGTGAATGTTTAATCATTTTAAAGCATTGATTATAATACAGTAGTTTTTTATCGGCTGAAAATTTGTCAATAAACTATTCAAAACTATCTCATTTCAAATGATAATGTTATCTTGATCAATACTTATGAGAAGCCATGACCAGTGGAACTAATCAGAGGCAGTTACTCACTCAAAATAATGAAAGATGGTTGCATAACATCATGAAATGATTGAGACTAAACATTAACACTGTTGGATGCCGACACAGTAATCTGAAAGTTAGGTGTTTGTACGTCAAACAGAAGGTCCTACGTTCAATGCACGAGTACGTATTCGTGCCTGTGCACTGCTGATTAGTCCCATACTAGGATTAAACGGCTATCCAGTGCTCTCAGATTTTCAATGGTGGTTTAACTTACATCAGTTCATGATTTCAATGAAGTTCAACAATCTCCACAATCCCATACTGACAATAATCAGTTTACTCGAATAAAATGGGTTTTTTTTAGAATTAAGTCCAATTTGTAGAAAGCTTAAATTATGGGATTTCTAAGCAAAGGATTTTCATAACCATTACAACGATTGAGTTCTGGAACTTCTGATATTGAGGTGTATAGTGATGAAGTCTTACTCTAAGCGAAAAAACCGTCGATTGGTAGTTAGTTTTCCATATCTTTTTAGCCAACATCAATTCATGATAGAAAATATCTTTACAGAACTGTCTTAGCTAATAATCATAATTATTATTATCATTGTATTCCATCTTTTTTAATTAAATTTCTAAACATGAGTGATTATTACTGACCAGATTCCCAGGAAATTACCTAATTTTTAATGCGAACATACTTAGGATATTCATCACACACACACACACACAC
This sequence comes from Schistosoma haematobium, assembly GCF_000699445.3. Taxonomy (NCBI): domain Eukaryota; kingdom Metazoa; phylum Platyhelminthes; class Trematoda; order Strigeidida; family Schistosomatidae; genus Schistosoma; species Schistosoma haematobium. Next base: position 40,782,012 of record NC_067197.1, on the reverse strand, counting down.
GCACACGCACATTCCCTCAATTTTACACATACAGAAACTTGGTCGTAGGTATTTAATATTATTTCCCGTTTATTTATAGTTCAATATGTGATGGTAACCTGAAACTTTTAGACATTACAATATACACTATCGTTAAGCCTCACCCTCAAACACACACACACACATAAAGAACTTTAAAAACAATGAAAACGAAAAAAAATTAACCAACAAAAAAAGACATTTGTCGTCATTATTAGTTTGAACTAAAGCAGATCAAGGTTTGTATCCATGTTCAATTATGCACATGTTATCATTTGTGTAAGAGTTTGAAGATTATTTTAGTAGGAAGGAAATTAACTTCAAATTATTATTGAAACAATTTAGTTGTAATTAAATTTGACAGAAATATTTCACATTATCATTAACAGATTCCTTTTGAGTTGATTTTGAACTCTATAAAACACCGAAAATGTTCTTTTTAATAAAATGGATCGTAATTTCTGAAATCAGCAAAGAAAACTTTTAACAATAAAAATGACATAATCAATTAAGAAGTTTAATGATTATTTTGTTTCTTGTCCATGTGATTTAGTTGTCAGATGAAAGAATAAATAAATAAAATTTTTGTATGTAAAAACAATTTACAAATTGGTAACTAATATGTGATACATCCCCTCTCTTCCCCCCCTCTCTGCTATTTACTTCTATTAACGGTTTAATACTCAAATTAACTTAGACATTGGTGACATATGTAATATGTTAAATATTAAAATGAAAAAAATATGAAAACTCAACTGACAGTGAGATCTTAATTTTTGGTAAAAGAGGCAATTGGTTAGGAAGTAGTTATCTATGAATAATTTCTGTTTTTTTTAATCGGTTATATTTAAAATAAATTTTAGTACTTGACAGATAATGACCAATTATGGAATTTAGGGTGTGAGTTTCGTGTTGTTTGGGACTCTCTAACTGAATATACTTGGTATCCCATAATCCTGATGTTCACAAGGAGACCGGAAGCCAGTACCTTTCTCTTTTAAGGTCAGATTTTTGTCCAATGAGTTACCGAGTCCAGATAGTTAATAATCCTGGCCTGTTCTTGCATGCATATATATATAGTTGTTATTGATAACCTTTGTCATTCCAATTCTTTACCTTCCTTTATGTCAATTGTTCCACACTATTTCTTACCTCAATGTAAAATTCTAATACATATTTGTTTGTAAGCAGCTGATCAGAAACCATGAAATATTATGAATTTATATTATTCTGCATTAATGTTTGTTCTGGCTTTATTTAAGTTTCATACTAGTTGGTACTCGTCAACAAGTAATGTGGTGTATGCTATTTTTGTTGGCAGATATAAGTAGTATGTAGCACCAATCGAAAGTGGAATGCATGTCATCAGAAGATTGACAAGATTCAGTTGAAGGGAACAGAAAGATAAACAAAAAGTAATTGTGATGAAAACAGAATTGAAAGAATCATGAATATGTAAAGCATAACTGATGAAAGATGTGCAAATCATGTATTTAATGTATGGTTTTCATATTTTACCAAAGCGCTCTGTAATTATGCATTTAGCAATAATTTGGTTATCTCCATATGAGTTCTCTTTCACTACAGTAGCTTATGAAACTTTTATAGGACTGATGCCCTGTAACTCATATCACCTAGTGTTACTAACACGTTATCCCATTAGGAATTGATCTCCTGCAGGAATTCAACAATCATATTGATTAAGTTAACGAATTGTGAATAATATCATATTCGTGCAATGTTAAAGGCCGGTCAAATTCTACTGGTTGAATCACAGTGTAATCACTTTCAATCCTAGTAATTATTAAACAAAGTTAATAAGTTCATGTATAGTTTCTACAAAGAAACCGATATTTCACCTCTTGGCTTTTTTCTCAGCTGATTCGGATCAATAATTGATACTTATTTCGAATTCTTACCAAATATATAATTTAACAATTAACGTTTTAGGATTATATACTTGCTTCTTCTCCGTATTGTTGTCTTCATGAATCACTTGACCCTCGAATTTTAAGATGAAGATTTAAGTGAGATTTTCCTTCCCAATTCAAAATCTTTATCTTTTGCAAAGATTATTCATTTCAAAAAATTACTAACATCTTGGACTAAATTAAATGATCGATTTAGGAGATTTGTAGAAACTGTAGTCCTTTCAAAGTTGAATTCATGGGTCAATCTAAGTTAGACCACCATTGAAAACCTGGAAGCACTGGATGGCCATTTCGTTCTAGATTGACTTGTAAATTCAATTTTAATTTAAATTAAACAACTTTTAAAAGTTTGTATGACTAACACAATTGTATTGTTCCAATTTGATATTAAACAGTACGAGAAACAGTAGTACTAATATTATCAATAGTAGTGTTGTGGTGCATGCTACTTATATTGATATAAGTAGTATATGACGCGAGTCAGGAATGTAATGTCTGGCAGCAAAAAATAGGGAAGATCAAGAAAGGAAGAGCGGGAATAGAAAGCAATTAGTATAGGAATGCAAGAACAACGAAGTTCGAGACAATTATTGAACATTTTGCAAATTAAGTATTATAGTATGGTTTTTCTATTTTACCAAGTAACCCTGTAATTTTGTGCTAAATATAATTCGGTTGTCCTCACCTGTATTCTCCTTCATTACAGTGCGAGTAGTCGTAGTAATAGTAATAGTATGGTTAGTAGTATAAGTTTAAAATCCAACATATTTGTTCTATCCGCGTCGCTCATTACTTATATCTGAAGACGTAGAACTAATACAATTCCCATGATCCCAAAACACGACAACGACCCTTGTCGAAAACACCCTTATTTATATATTGATTTGTACACACATTTAATAATTAATTAGAAAAAAAGTCATATATAAATGAAAAGAGTCTAAAAATATAACAAATCATATGTTAAATGTCATACTGAACATAGTTCATGTTAATCTAATACAAAGAATATCATATCTCTTACAAACATCACAATGAAATAAAATTAATATTATACTGAATAAAATATCACATTGAAAATAAAACAAATATTACACTTGGTCGAGATCATGAATGAATCAATGTTAGGCCACCATTGGAAACCTTGAGGCGTTGGGACCCCTCAGCAGTGTGCATCCATGATCTCGCACACAGGGATTCAAACACAGGAAGCTCGATTTCGTACGCGAACGCTTGACTTTTGAACACTGAGCCGATATCCAACAATGTTAATATTTAACTTCAACCAGACCATGATATTGCGCGAACATTTTCCATTATCCTCAGTGAGTAATTGTCTCGCAACTAACACGGTTGAATCGCACTGGTCATGGCTTCTCACTAGAACATCGCACTCGAGACCGAGGCTCCCGCACGCAGGATCGTGGATGTGCAATACCGAGAGATCTCATACTATGACAACCAGCTGTCCAGTGCTTGCAAGTTTTCAATAGTGGTGTAACATTGATTAATTCATGATCTCAATAAAAACTCAACAATATCCATAACACAATACTGAAAAATACCACGTTGAGTAATTATCATGTTGAACTAAAAACAAATGTAATGTTGATGAAAAATCAAGAGTCAAAAATATAGTTTCGCCTTTTTATCCAATAATATCGATATTCAGGGTACTTAACGGACGTATGACCACCAGACTATTAAATTAACATCCAGTGGTTCACATTACTAACTTCAGTTGGTTCTAATACCGTGAATCATTCATGTGATGTCTGTCTTATTCATGACTTCATTGAACTTCACTGGAGACAGCCTCTCATTAAAAGTTTGGGAACTCCTCTTGAATCTAGTTACTAGTGAACAGAAATCACCGACGATACTGATGTTCAGTTGTTTGAATTTTTAACTTCAACTAATGGGGCCTATTACGTAACCAGAATCTATTACCATAACAAATATTTGTTTGATGCTAGATATGCTTAAACACCACTGATTACAGATTCTCACAGAAACCTAGTAAAACAAGAGATGTTAACTTAGTAGTTTAAAGGTATGTTAGTGCATATTTCGAGAAGTCTCATACTAAAATGAAACAATTGTTTAATGTTTTCTGATTTCCAATAGTTCTATTACCTAAAATTACCCCATGATAATTAAATTCAATTTTTCACTATCTCTATCCTATATATTCTAAGATTTGTCCATCGTCTATTAGAAAACAGTACAGTTTAAGATATCTTGTTTTGTTCTACTATTTTACTTAGATTAAAGCTTACTATTCAACAGATAATTGAACAAAATAAAACATTATCAACATGAATGATTTCAATTTTAATTAAAAAGTAGTTACTAGGTTACAAATTTCATTTATTAACTGAATAGATAAATAGATAATTCATCCATGTGGAATGGTTCTTTATAAAAATCAACAAGCAAACAAACAAACAAACTAGTTTCATTTCTAGAGTAAATTCAAATAATAAATAGATCTCGATCAATGAAAAAAAGAAGAATGATAATCTGATTAATTTTACAGTTGATTACACAACATTATAGCTAGTAATATTGAAATATGGTTTTTGTTGTTGTTGTTGAATGCTGAAATCACTTTTAGGTTAGATTATTCTAAAGTAAATATCTATAAGGCATCGTATAAGATTGAATTGATGATCTTTAGAAATTAGACAATGAACATTTAACATTAAATAGTACATGAAATGTACCCTAACAGTTTTAGTTTGTTAATATGTCAATTACTTTAGGTGAGATTATAATTTATGAATGACCATTGAGTGACTGTAAAGTGGCTTTGAGAATGTTCAATGAATTATTAGGGCTAAATCAAATTTATAAACCTGTATGAAGAGTAAGGATTATGATTTACAATGGATAGTTAGGGTTAGGAATTAGATTTAGGGTTTTCATCATGAGCTGACATTAACTAAAATGCCAAAATGGCACTTTAACCAAATGGACGAATAAATTTCGCGCCAAAATCCAAGACCTGACTTTTTAAATCTGATTGGTAAGTCCCATAAATTATAGTCTCGCCTGGAAACTTTCAGGTTTTCAATAATGGTCTAGCTTAGATCGACTCATGAATTCAACTATTAAAATTAGTACAACCTCCACAAACTCACATTCTGATAATAATTTTGATACAGTAGTAGAATAGCAACTTTGTACTGTATGACCAGTGATGTATGTTAGTTAAGAAACAACTGGACCATGCTACATATATTACAAATTAATACAAGTAAAAATATTCATTCTTCTGTAACACTTCTTATGAGCTGCTTGATAGTCTTATATAAAATGCAGTATAGAGGCACTGACTTTGAGTAGTTTCTGAGATTTGAAGTTCTTTTAAAATAATAACTATCAACTTGAAATTATTTTCTAGATGGTGTTATTCACGGATTGACCATTGATGACTATTCCAACCTGGTATAGGTTTCATCATTCATATGAACCTAGTATTCTACCAGAAGTCAAACCTAGAGTCACCAGGTCCCATTGAGTTGATACAAAATAGTACACATTCCCAACTTTAATCAATTCATAATATACCACAACAATTATACAGCTCCATTTGGTGCTAAATAACCAATGCTTTCTGGTTTTTTTTGGTTGTACACCAACAGAGATCATTCCATGATAACTATCACCTACAAAATAAACACAATCCTTATGAAATCCCTTCATTTATAATCATTATTTAATTACACTGAAAATTAATTTTTTTTTGTAAAAATAAAACCACCCTGTAATTATTAAAACATTGATATACTTGAAATGTATTTAAACAAAAAGCAAAGTTAGAACATGCAAACAAGACTTGACAACATAAAATAAGTAAGGAAAATTGATCACAATTCATAATCATATTTTCAATAAGAAAGACACAGTACATGAATGAATGAATGATCCTTTTATCTTAGAAATAAAGGAACTTCTTTATATATATTTATATGTTTGTATTATCTTTTGGGGTTGCTTTTCTTTTCACGATTCACTGAAAGTAAGAACCCTGTGAAATTGCCCTCAAGGATATTTTTTTCGAGGGGGGAGGGGGGGATAAAAGTAACAACTGTTCTCGGTTTATTAAATTATCCTAATAAACAATATTGGACTAACCATTAACACCCATTTTTATACTGACCATAAATAAATAGATAAATGTAACCTTTAATTAACTATGTTTAATTATCCAATTCTAATAACTTGACTTTTAAATAAACAATCGAAGAAAAAATTTGGAAAAACACATGTGTATAGAAAAGTAAGTTACATGGATCAATATTAAATTATAACGGTAACAACCCAACCAAAAACAAAATGAGTCGTGTTCAGATACTATTGAAAAGAGCTAAAATTCCATTGTAGTATTTTTGCTATATGAAAAATTGACGAAGCTCATCTTCAATCTACCTACCGTAAGAATGTCTACTCCATTCAGCTTTATCAGGTGTCTAGGCAGTAAAACTATTGTTAAAAAAATCTTCCTCAGAAACCAAGGTAAAGATCTTTTTTACCAAATGTGAGAAATGTCTCAGAAATTATTATAGAACATTTTGGTATCAATGTAACTCACTTCCTAACACAGTCACTTCATCCTATTCTGTGAAGACCAAAAGAAACAATTGCAAAGAAAGACAAATTCCAACATTATCTACAATATAAATTGGATCAAGTACGAGATTAGCTTCAAGTGTCAACACGTTATTCACTGATCATAGATAACAGTCTGTTCCACATGTATGATACCCATTATTATTTGTAACAGTTTATGTTAACCGACGTTTATGTTCAGTCTTTGTCCAATTCTCATTGTGAACATCAGCAATGCGATAAAGGTACGTCTTAAAACTGGCGAAATGTATATCATCGATTCCACCGTATAGTTGACATCTGAAAAAAATATATATAACATTACCTTATTTTCAGTAAAGAGTTGTGGAAATTGTTGAGTTTCATTGAAATCCTGAAACGATCAATTTTAGACCACTATTGAAAACCTTGATGTAACGGACGCACTTTTTATCCCAGTATGGGAATCCTCAGCAGTGCGCATCCACGACGCCGCAAGACATTCAGCTTAGTGATTTAAAGATTAAGCGCTCGTGTGCAAGACCGAAGGTTCTGGATTCCATTCACGAGTACAGGGTTGTGGATACGCGATACCGAGAAGTCCTATACCGAAATGGAACGGCCGTCCAGTGCTTCCAGGTTTTCCCTGGTGGTCTAACGTTGATCGGCATCATGACTAAGGCGATAAGTATCGAACTATTTAGACTTAAACTATTAATTTCATCAGTTTATTTCATTAGTCATTCACGTTGAACGTAAGCGAAACAAAGAAAACACATATAAACAGAATTTCGCAGCCAGTGGAAAAAAGTCTTAAAAAGTCATTATCCGTTTCAATCGGATGTGACAAAACAAATTTCCCTTGAAATTTTTCGCCCGGATTATTTAGTTGAATAGTAATGATCATTTATACCACCTTCTGATTCACCAATGACAACAGAACGTAGCAGACTTAGTTATTCGTAATAACATCATGAATTCACGCTTCATTTACGGTATACATATGTAAAGAGAGAGAGAGTTATGTGTTGAAGTATCTTTTGCGTAGGTAATAATGTTTCACTTTTGTTTTCACTATATGACATAAAAATACATAGGTGGCCCCAATAGAATTAGAGCAAATTAATTTATTGATTAGTGATGTTGTTTAACAACAAATAGCATAATGGATCATTGAAATTAGTTAAGTTGTGGGTTGATTAGAAGAGAGCCTTTTTACCATTATTATTATCATTATTATCTATTGAGTCAGTAAACTATAGAAAACCAAAGGCCATTAGTCAGTGTTATGTAACTATGCTCTAACGACGACCGTGGGTGACCTTGTGCAGTCATTATCTAACCAGGATACAGGTTGTATAAATGAATAATTTACTATTATTCTAAAAGATTAAAGTTGGTCGTCGTTGTCAGTGAACTGATAATGTACAAAGAGACTCGGGAAAGCTAACAGACGCCTTTAGTTATGCTGTAAATTATATGAAGTACGCCCAATATGTAATAACTTTTTTTCCAATGTAAAATGAATCGTGAACAGGTGTCTGTTGAAGCCTAGCTTTCATGCCATGTCATATTCACGGTAAAATAGATACATTTATCACTTGTAGGTGTTTTGGTTACAAAATATGCTGAGTCTTATTTAGCTCTTAAAAAGGCACGTGTCAGTTGTTATCACATTTTGAATTGGAGTGGTTATCATGAATCCAACCGATTCAATGCTAGCTATTAGTTTCAGCGACAGTGTTTGTACTCTTTGGAAACGATTATAGATACACATGCACCCACACGGGAGATTGAACATAAGACGTTCGGGACTTGTAATAAGCATGATGATATTCACTTACTGAATTGAAATTTAATGGTAAACCATAGTTTTAACTTCGATGTATTTACTAATAAGCAAACTATTCATCCAGTATCATTGGTGAGTTACCATACCACTTTGACTTGGTTGTTTCCACAAATCACTGGACTCCCTAATACAGCATGAAATTACTGATTTTATGTGGTTAAGAGTGACTGATACAAACGCATAGACATATGTTTCATGTTAATTGACGCTCGTCATCAGAGTGAATCTACAATATCAAGGGAACTAATATTCCTCATTTGAACTAAATAGAAACACAACATAGATTATCACAATAAATATCTCAGACTTAAAGGAACTTAGAATAGAAATGACTTAATAGCACTGTAATGAACGAGAACACCAGTGGAGACAAGGAAACGCATTTTAATACAACATTACGAAATATCTTGGTAAAATCTGAGTACCATACAGTAAATACTTCATTTGCAAAAATATTCATCAATTGTCTGAGACTTTGTTGATCATTCGTTTCCACACCAAACACTCCCTGCTCTCATTCTCTTCTCTTAACCTTCTGCCTCCAGGCATTTCCCCTTTCGAGTGGTAACATTTACTGTTGTGAACGAGAACACAAGCGGGAACAACCAAATGTATTTAAATACAAAATTACAGAATCTCTTAATGAAATTTGAGAACCATACAGTGAATACTTCATTTGAAAGTGTCAACCAACTGTCTCAAACTTGATTATTCCTTCGTTTCCATATCAATCATTCTCTGTTCTCATTCTCTTTTCTTCAATCTTCTTAACCTTCTGTCGCCAGGCCTTTCACTTTTAATTGATAATACATACTACTTATATCTGTCGACATCAGTAGCACACATCATAATATCATCTCTAGTTGTGATTCAAGTTTATTTAAGATGAGGCATATCAGTGTTCCCTCAAGAGTAAGAAAACATCTTGGTTATGAGTGTTAATTGTTATGTGAATAGTTTAAATTTAGTTAAAAGATAAGAGTGTTGATAATTTGAAACAAACAAACATTCTGTAACAAAATATAATTTAGATAAACATTTTTATAGTCTGTTTTATTTTGTACTTCAATATGCTTGACATTATTGTTTGTTTTTACAGTAAGAATTGACCTAACATTAAACGATACATATCATATACAGTAAACTAATGTAGATTGACCACTAATGTAAGTCAGTTCAGTACTTATTGTGATAATAAAATATGTAGCGAAGTATAAAAAGTGTTAATTTGATTATCATTATTTTTCATATAACAATGAATCTATGCGTATTTATTTGTCTATGGTGAATACCAAATTAAGAAAGAGTATGGTATAGAGATGAGCTTGAGTGAATCGTCAATCATCAGTATAGAGTTGTGGAGATTGTTGAGTTTTGATTGAGATCATGAATGGATCAATGTTAGACCATCATTGAAAACCTGGAGGTATTGGACGGCCGTTTTTTCATAATATGGGACCCCACAGCAATGTGCATCCACGATCCCGCGTGTGAGATTCAAATCCAGGACCCTCGGTCTCCCACACAAACGCTTAACTTCTAGACCACTGACTCGGCATCCGACGGTGTTAATGTTCAACTTCAACCAGACCACGATATTGTGCGACCATCATTCATTATCTTCAGTGAGTAACTGCCTCACACCCGAAACGATTGAACTGCACTGGTCACGGTTTCTCACTATAACTTCAGGAAATTCATCTTGAAGTTATTCACCAATGAGTATATGGTAATTATCAGTATATGGTTGAGTTTCGATTGAGATCATGAATGAATCAATGTTAAACCATCATTGAAAACCTGGATACTCACTGCTGAGAAGTCTCATACTAGAACAAAATGGGCGTGTAGTGCTTCCAAATTTTAAATGGTTGTCTAACAGTGATTCATTTATCATCTCAATCTTCAATTAACCAAGTGAATTGTTTTAGCTGCCTTTCAGTTAGTCAATAGAATGTCTGTTTAAATTAGAGATATTCTGTAAACAGAAGTTATAATACTTGTTATAGTTTACTGGTTTTAAGAAGTCTGTTGATTTCTTAGGGTTTATTATCAGTTTTTTTCGAGTTTAATTTTGTAAAAAATATTGTAGCGTAACATTATCAATCTGACCATGCGTTTATTCACACTGAAGGTTCCTTGTTACATTTTTCTCATAGTCACAAATAGTTCCAAAGAAAATTCATTACAGTCTACAAAGTCTTTATAAATAAATCCACTGAATGGCTACGAAGATCATATCGCGGAAGAACCATCTTTGTCTTTATATTGTTATAAAGTTGTACGTAAAAGTCATTATATATTTTAACTTTTCTATTTCAACAACTCTATTATTCATCGAACCACCAATAAAATGATTTTATTACTAGTTCACTACAAACTATATATATTGAGATAAAACTGATTGATATACAGTTACAGTCACTCACCCAATGAAGTAGGAAAGCCCCATAGCTTTTCAAGTAGAGAAGAGCCTGAAAGACAGCGCGACTGGACACAGGAGAAAATTTTTATACAGTGGTCTTTTCTATTACTTTTGGAAGCTTTTGTACAAAACAAAAGTGCTGATGAGCTTCTAATAAGTTCACCGGTGAAGAAAAGTGGAAACTATCGTTAATTGTGCTTCATGTGCATATGTTCAAATCCAGGTATAAAAGATACACATATTCCAGTGATATACATAATGGGATAGATACGAATTACACAGGTCTTCAAGCCCAGTAGCATTTAAACTAAATGAATATCAAGTATTCAAATCAGTGTGTAAGTCTTCATGGTCAATGTGCTCACTTCAAGTTCTTACCACAAGCCTGTTTAGTATCAACCACTATGCACTGGTTTCGGAACACCTTATGGTCTACGCTCTGGCCCGCCCCTGTCAGACCTTATGGGTCCTTCCAGACTAATCTGTTCAGGCACCGAAATGAAACTTTTCTTCAATGCCTCAGCTGTAATACCAACCCAAGTCGACCTCTCTTCTCATATAATCAAGGTTAAGACAGAGTGGGTGATCAGTTCGATTTCCATCTGACTACGGAATGGTTGGTCGATCCGGTCTCCGCAGTACCACTTGCGTTAGTTCGTGACGAAAAAGATCAATATCTGCATAGTTGGAAAATGGTCAACTAAAACTGCTATGACAGAACGGATATTGTTAAAGTTGAAACTGCTTTTTCGAACTAATTATTATTTATTATTATTTTGTATAATTACTGAGTAACTAGATTATGCTGTGCGTATATTCTACTTATCGTGAGCTTTCGTTTGATACATAAACTATGGTTATACGATTTACTTTTCCTATTCTATGGCCAGTGTGTTGTTCACAGCCTCTCCTATTCACAGGCAGTTTGGGTTTGTATAATTGTTATTTTTTATATTATGATATAATATGGTCTCATATCTCTGTATATAAATCACATCTATATAAAACACAAATATAGGAGATGCCAGTTGCCACTTCTGAACTCTAAGGTTGGACATACAATGGAGCTAGTGTATTATCGACCAACAGGAACCTGGTTTTCGGCTAAAGGTTCATAATACTGATCCGGGGTGCAACTGACCATACCAATGACACTAAGCTCTAGAGTAAATAATAGATCAAATTAGAATTGGGATTCTGATTGGTGGCCAGCGGGTTATGAAGACAATGAAAACATTTAAACAACATGAATAATAAATTTATTCAGTTAGTGTAGAACATTAGTTTACTGAGGAGTCGCAGAAATTCAACCATCAAATTGTCCTTCTCTGATCATAATGATTCAAAGTTTTCTGCTAATTATTGTCAGTAATTCAAAATTCAATAGTACACTCATCATTCTCATGTTATAACTGTCTTAGTTCATCTTAACTTTAGTAAGAAACCTATATTCCTACTACTCATTCATTTGAAGAAGAGTTGTCGTTCACGTCTCCTGATACAATTAGATATTAATTACATAGCATCATAAAATGACTCAAATTAAAAGTTGTATGGCCATCGAATAAGAAAGCAATAGTTCAATATTATTATACCAACTGAATGACTAGAATCCCCCTAAAGATGTTTAACTATCAGGATTGAAGATACACATTGATGAGATGTTCCAATTACAGATAAAACACACAGTAATCAATCAATATTGTTTTTAACTCGTCTCTTGAATGGAATTAAATTTGATTTTTTTTAAAAAGTACCTTTAATATTCAATTATTCAATTACATTAATTGACATTGAAAACAATTAACCACCATAATTTGTATTAAAATAATAAACTAAACTGTTGAGGATATTAGATCCCCAGAACTCATTTGGAAAAGGTCCTAATTTATTAATTTTATTCTGAAAATTTGAATTTTATATTTTCGTGCCAAGAGACGCTTAACTGATCTACAGCTTACATTTCCCACTCTGAAATCCTTGACTGTCATTAGTTGACAAATTTTTTTAGTACACTATTTTAAGGCTCTCTCAAGAGCGATTCTATTATTGTATAAATAAGCTTCATTTGTGTATTTTCTGGGTGCTTGTAGAATAAATTCTCTACACCTCATCAAGACTTCTTGATCTAATTAGCAGGACCGGGGACAATAGATTAGAATAGGCTCCCGAATGCTCTGGTACGGTCAAGAGTGGGGATAGTTCGATCCCCCTCTCGAAATGTTTTCACATGGCCACGCGTATATAGTCTCTGACAGGGAAGTCCTACTCACCGTCTTCTCGTGGCGGGGGTGTTGTTTACAAAATTCAGAGGACGAAAAGCGAATGTCCGGCGCTTTAACGGAATCAATGGACATGGAGAGTCCACCTAGGGGAGTGGGAAAACCCTGATTCCAAACCAATGGTGCACATGGGCTCCAGTATCCTTAAGGAACAAATGGCGTATGAACCAATCGTTGGTCACCAGCTAACATGGGACTGCATCTCCTTACGTTGCTCCACTGCCTTGTGGATTAGACCTTTAGGTCGAAGGCTCCGAGTGTGGCCCTCCTAAGAAGACCACCTACTTCGGTTTGGACACCCGGGCAGTATCACAGCCCTCACACATATCAAATGAGATTTGTGTGGCGCATATGTATTTAATGCCCCCTTGTACCAATATCTATTCTCATTTATTCTTCTATATTAAAAAAAATCCTGTAAATTATTACTTTTATAATAAATAACAAAGTAATTAACAAGTTCAATAATTTGCTTGACACGTGTATTTATTATTAAACTAATATCCTCTTTCTAACTTATTCCATCTATATTCACTTGGTATTGTTCTACTTATATCTTCCCAATGTTATTTAGAATTGCAATTGATCTGTCTCATGTTGGCATATGTACATCCTGTGTGGACTGCCTTGATATTAACTTTAAGTCATCTATGCATATATATATTCATGTAAGAGGTAAAGTTTAAATTTGCCTTTTATATGATTATATATGTATAATGACAACAATTTAAACCATTTTCTAACTATACAGTAGCCTTACACGTGACTACTGTCAACTAGTGGTCAGCATCATCTGTTCACCTTAACATAACTTGTATCACATTATACATATAAGTATACATAAATTCCAACTGATCAAACATATTAAAAATATGATATAACAACTGGACATTTAATTTGATTGTTTCTCCCTCTCTCTCTCTCTCTCACCCTCTCTCTAACCCTCTTACCCTCTTTCAAATAGTTCAACAAATAACAAATGCAGAAGAAGAAAAAAAATGAGAATTTATTTTATTGCACTGAGATTTATTTGACAACAGTTTGAACAATATGGCCTTTATTATCACCCTGTTAAATGAATAAATTACGTCATTATTACAACAAATGATAAATTTTCATTTTCTTATTGAATTGGATTGAGGGGTAGGGAGGGGAGGAAGGGAAGGGAGGTCAATGGAATTCTGACGAAATATACAAATTATAATAAATTTGGTTAATTTTATTGGAAAATATTTAAAATTGTAGAAATTAAGATGAATATTTGATTAGAGTAGATAAATAAGGAAATTTTCTTGATTCTTAATTCATTTTTAAGATTCATTACGTAACTACCAACTTAATTACTTACTTACGCCTGTTACTCAACTCCGCCTGGAGTCCCTCCGGGGGCTACTGCCGGTCCCAAGCCCGGATAAAGGAGGAGGGTTGGGCATGGGGTTAGCGTCCCCATCCCGTAGAAAACTAACTCGCTAAAAAAACGCTAACCAGAAAAAATTATTCAAATCTTTTAAACTCTGCCCTGGGAGTCAGAAGGTCTTCATTTAGAAGGATTATGACGCCTCATGATGAAAGCCGAATTCCTTCGGAAGTTACGAGGCCGATGCCCCTTCTGACAAACAGAGCGACCATTTATTTAGGTACATGGAATGTTCGTACAATGTGGGACACCGGAAGAGCCTTCCCAATTGCTGCAGAAATGAGAAGATACAACCTAGAGGTACTTGGGGTCAGTGAAACACATTGGACACAAGTTGGACAACAACGACTAACTACAAGAGAGCTCCTGTTATACTCCGGCCATGAAGAAGAAAATGCACCACATACACAAGGAGTTGCATTGATGCTGTCCAAACAAGCGCAAAATGCACTTATAGGATGGGAATCTCATGGACCAAGGATCATCAAAGCCTCGTTCAAAACAAAGAAAGAGGGTATTTCAATGAACGTCATCCAATGCTATGCGCCTACCAACGACTACAATGAAGACGCTAAAGATCAATTCTGCAATAGGTTGCAGTCAATCGTCGAGAAGAGCCCAAAAAAGGACCTGACTATTCTGATGGGAGATTTCAACGCCAAGGTTGGAACGGACAACACTGGATATGAAGACATCATGGGACGACACGGACTGGGAGAAAGAAACGAAAATGGTGAGAGATTTGCAAATCTATGTGCCTTCAATAAGCTGGTCATAGGCGGCACCATATTCCCACATAAACGCATTCACAAAATCACATGGACTTCACCGGATCACTCTACACAAAAGCAAATCGACCATATTTGCATCAACAAAACGTTCAGGAGGACTATAGAGGACGTGAGAACCAAGAGAGGAGCTGATATAGCATCAGATCATCACTTGCTGATCGTCAAAATGAAATTGAAACTCAAGAAGCACTGGACAACGGGGCGGACAATATCACAAAAGTTCAATACGGCCTTTCTTCAGGATACTAGCAAACTCAACAAATTCAAGATAGTCCTCAGCAACAAGTTCCAGGCCTTTCATGATCTACTCAATGGAGAAGGAACTACTGTGGAGAGCAACTGGAAGGGGATCAAAGAGGCAATCACTTCAACATGTCATGAGGTCCTGGGTCACAAGAAGCACCACCACAAGGAATGGATCACTGTTGGTACACTGGATAAGATTCAAGAAAGGAGGAACAAGAAGGCAGCGATCAATACCAGCCGAACAAGAGCAGAAAAAGCCAAGGCACAAGCTGAATACACGGAAATAAACAAACAAGTGAAGAGGAGCATCAGAACCGACAAACGTAAATATGTGGAAGATTTAGCAACGACGGCGGAAAAGGCTGCAAGAGAAGGAAACATGAGACAATTGTATGACACGACAAAGAAACTCTCTGGAAATCGCCACAAACCAGAACGACCAGTGAAAAGCAAGGAAGGCAAGGTAATCACCAACATTGAAGAGCAACAAAACAGGTGGGTAGAACACTTCAAAGAACTGTTGAATCGACCAGCTCCACTGAACCCACCCAACATCGAAGCAGCACCCACGGACCTCCCAATCAATGTTGGCCCACCAACAATTGAAGAAATCAGCATGGCCATCAGACAAATCAAGAGTGGCAAAGCAGCAGGACCGGACAACATCCCAGCAGAGGCACTAAAAGCAGACGTAGCGGCAACTGCACGGATACTCCACATTCTCTTCAATAAGATTTGGGATGAGGAACAAGTACCAACAGACTGGAAAGAAGGACTACTGATCAAAATACCGAAGAAAGGCGATCTCGGCAAGTGTGATAACTACAGGGGCATCACTCTTCTCTCAATACCGGGAAAAGTCTTCAACAGGGTATTGTTAAACAGGATGAAGGACTGCGTAGACGCCCAACTTCGTGACCAACAGGCAGGATTCCGTAAGGATAGATCGTGTACAGACCAAATCGCAACTCTACGGATCATTGTGGAACAATCAATTGAATGGAATTCATCACTCTACATCAACTTCATTGACTACCAAAAGGCATTTGATAGCGTGGACAGAACAACACTATGGAAACTTCGACACTACGGCGTGCCTCAGAAGATAGTCAATATCATACAGAACTCATATGATGGATTACACTGCAAAATCGTGCATGGAGGACAGTTGACAAAGTCGTTCAAAGTGAAGACCGGTGTTAGGCAAGGTTGCTTACTCTCACCCTTTCTCTTTCTCCTGGTGATCGACTGGATCATGAAAACGTCAACGTCCGAAGGAAAGCGCGGGATACAATGAACATCTAAGATGCAGTTGGATGATCTAGACTTCGCAGACGATCTGGCCCTTCTATCCCAAACGCAACAACAGATGCAGGAGAAGACGAACAGTGTGGCAGCAGCCTCAGCAGCAATAGGTCTCAATATACACAAAGGCAAAGCAGGATTCTCCGATACAACACAGCATGCACCAATCCAATCACAATTGACGGAGAAGATTTGGAAGATGTACAAACCTTTACATATCTGGGCAGCATCATTGATGAACAGTGTGGATCTGATGCAGATGTGAAAGCTCGGATCGGTAAAACAAGAACAGTATATTTACAACTGAGGAACATCTGGAACTCAAAGCAACTGTCAACCAACACCAAGGTCAGGATTTTCAATACAAATGTCAAGACAGTTCTACTGTATGGGGCAGAAACCTGGAGAACTACGAAAGCCATCATCCAGAAAATACAGGTGTTTATCAACAATTATCTACGCAAAATACTTCAGATCCATTGGCCGGACACTATTAGCAACAACGTACTGTGGGAGAGAACAATCCAGATCCCAGCGGAGGAAGAAATCAGGAAGAAGCGCTGGAAGTGGATAGGACACACATTGAGGAAAGCACCCAACTGCGTCACAAGACAAGCCCTCACATGGAATCCTGAAGGTCAAAGGAAAAGAGGAAGACCAAAGAACACATTACGCCGAGAAATGGAAATAGACATGAGAAAAATGAACAAGAATTGGAGGGAACTAGAAAAGAAGGCCCAGGACAGAGTGGGTTGGAGAATGCTGGTCAGCGGCCTATGCTCCATTGGGAGTAACAGGCGTAAGTAAGTAAGTAAGTAAGCCTGTTACTGCCCGCGAAAGAGCATAGACTGCTCACCAACATTCTCCATCCAACTTTATCCTAGACAATACTTTCCAGTTGCTATTTATCCTTTTCATATCCACTTTTCCGCTTTCCTTCAGAATTCCAAGTTAGGGCTTGCCTCGTGATGCAGTTTGATGATTTGCGTAATGTATATCCTATCCATTTCCATCGACTTTTCCTAATTTCTTCTTTGGCTGGAAGCTGGTTTGTTCTCTCCCACAGAAGGCTGTTGCTGGTGGTATCCGGCCAATGGATGTTGAGTAACTTGCGTAGACATCTATTTATAAATACTTGTACTGGGGTGTTTATCGTAAGTTCCCAATAGATATATAGTGTATTCTAACTTCGTGGATTGGTTGAGGTTATACAATAACACCGTCGGGTGCCAGATGAGTGGTCTAGAGGTCAAGCGTTCGCGCGCAAGATTAGAGGTCCTGGGTTTGAATTCCGTGAGCATGTTCGTGGATGCGCGTTTCTGAGGTTTCCCATGATGGGATGAATCGGCCGTCGAGTACTTCCAGGTTTTCAATGGTGGTCTAACATCGATCGATTCGTGATCTCAATTAATAACTTTTTATAGTTAATTTAGTGATAACTTGTAACCTTAACAGCACACTTAGTGAAACTTATTAACAGAGGTCCTTTGGAAACTTGTAAAGAATTGTGCTCTCTCAAATATTTTAACCCTTATCATTTAGAATTTTAAAAGTTAATGATTTTCAAAGAGATAATCAATACGGATTGAACCTAATAGAAGAACCGTTGAAGATCTCTAAGCACTGAACTTTTATTTCATCCTAACATGGAACTTCTCAGAGGTATGCATCCACAATACAATCAACAATTCAAACCAGGACATTCTGACTTCATCATCAATAATGTACATGACTAATTTGAAATAGTTGAAATCATGAGTCAATTGAACCTAGACCATCATGGAAAACCTGGAAGCACTGGACGGCCGTTTCGTCCTATTGTGGGACTCCTCAGCAGTGCGCATCCGCTATCTCGTTCCCTACAGTATTCGGACCCAGTGCAGCGAACATGAACACCAGGGGGGACAATCCAATGTATTCGACAAAAAATTACAGGACTTGTTAATAAAATCTAACAATCATAAAGTGGTTAAGTGCTCGCGCGCGAAGCCAGTAGGTCCTGGGTTCGAGTCTCGCGGGGTGTGGGATCGTGGGTGCGCACTGCTGAGGAGTCCCATACTGGGACGAGACGGCCGTCCAGTGCTTCCAGGTTTTCCATGGTGGTCTAGCTTCAACTGACTCATGATTTCAACCTGTGAAATTTCATAAAGTAAATGCTTAATTTGCAAAATGTCCACCAATTGTCTCAAAATGACTCACACTTCATTGTTCTTGCATTTTCATACAAATTGCATCCTGTTCCACTTCTTTACTTTTCGATCCTCTTGTCTCTCTGCTGCCAGACCTTCTGTTCACGACTAACATCGTCTACTACTTATGTCAGTATAAGTAGCACACACCACACCAGGACTTGTCAGTCTCGCGTACAAGCGCTTAACCACTAGACCACTGAGCCGGTATCCAATGGTGTTAATGTCTAACTTTAACTAATCCGCGGAATCGCGCCACCGTACACCAATGTCTTCAGTGAGTTGATATCTCACAACAGACCTGGTTGAACTCCACTGGTAACGGCTTCTCCCTGGAACTCCAGGAAATGCCTCTTGAAGTCAGTCACTAGTGAGCAGATGATTTTTATCTCCACAAAACCCCTTCTGATAATTTGAAATAATTCAAGATATTTTAGAACCATAATCTAATGTTATTGATGTGTGATTGTTTCACTGTTGATAAAACTCAACTCCTTTCATCAAATCTCAATAATTAAGATCATGAGTTAATTGAAGTTAGAGCACCATGGAAAACTTGGAAGCATTGGACGACCGTTTCATCCATAAATTACTTCTTGAAATGAATCACTAATGACCAAATGATGACTTTTAGTGTGAAATAAAAGTTTATGAAGATTATTTCTTCTTTTTTTTTCTAGCTAATTGTTGGAATGTTATTCAGGAGAACAAATACTTTATGTATATTTTTTTTTGTTTATTTAATATTTATTTTTTATCGGTTTTTCTTTTCTTTCTTTTTTCTTTTTTTTTCTTGGTCAAACAAAGATAAACCCGCACTATAAATATACATCATAAATATCAATTAATTCTATGTTGTTATTTTAATTATTGTAATATACCTCTGTTATATGAACGTGTCAGTTGATTTTGTCATTAAACGAATGTATATATAAAGAGAAAGAGCGATAGAGATAGATAGATATTAATCATTGTTGAAAATGAATTAAGTGATTGAATGTAAGTGAAAGTACAAAGAGAATTATGTGATGATGATGATGAAGATGATCAACAGTACTTTTTTTATATTATTTATTGGTGAATTGTAACAATTTACCTTCATTATATTATGACTAAGTTACGGCTGAATAAATTCACATAATAATACTGATAACAATTATATAGTATGAAATATAATTGTACTTTCATATGTTGTGCTTATATTCTATATTCATGTAAATAGTGAATGAGTGGATGAATGAGATATAAAGTTACAGAGAAAGAGAAAGAAAGAGAGAGAGAGAGACAGAGATGGAAATGAGATTGACGAGAATATCACAAGTAGTTTTGTTTGGTTGTTTTTTTTTCTGTTTTTTTTACTCAAATATTTTATATTTCGATGATTTTGATTTGAAAAAGGAGACAAACAGAAAGCATGACCCAAAACTTTTGATGTGTAACATAATAAAGAAGAGAAAAAAAAGAAGAGAAGAATTAGACTGTAACTTAGTTGAATTCTATTCTATTTTAATTTATATAACTTCACACCTTATAAATTAAGTCTAAGAGAGAAAATCAGGGCATATTGACATATATATATATATATATATATATGAATGTCTAGATTTAAGACTTATGTTCAATGCATCTATTGAGTAGAATAGAAATGATATTGAATTAAAGTTAATGCTAATAAGTAATATAGAATAAAAATTTTCAATGAGATAAAGATTATAAATCGAATTAAGAAGAATAACAATGAAAATGATTGTTTCACTATTATAACAACTAGATGACACACTCTCTCTCTATCTCTCTCTATATATATGTATACGTAGTTAAATATATATAGACATACATTAGAATGTATATTACTTATATACATACAAATAAATGTGTTACAATAGGAGATAAACAAAAGTCAATGAGAATAAATTTTACAAAAACAAGTTAACAATTGAACAAATGTATTCTATGTAATTGATACATTGAAATAAGGTCACTGATTGAATTGAGGTCAGGTAAGTAAGTAACTGAAAATGGTGATGATTATGATTATGATGTTAATAATGAGTAAAAAAGGAGAGAAAAAAAACAATAATAATAATGAAAACAATTATAGTTTGAAGACACTATGATTTCAGATGGAATAAGACAATGTGAAATAGAATAAGCAACCTACATAGAAGAGGGAAGAAAATGTATAATAAACATGATATAGTTCAACTGTGAATATGTTCATGTATGTATGTGACATATACACAGATATATATATATTCGATTTATTTAACTATAGACACCAAGATTGCGTATATACCTATACATATAGATAGGTATATTGAAAAGAAAATGGTTTAACTTATTCTAAGTAAGAATACAGAGATGGTATGAGATATATCAAATATAAAACTAAATGATACAGTTGAATTCATTTTTTTTCTTCTAAATTTTCGGTACAACTTAAGTAGATATTTCACAATATTTGTACAAACTAACATCATGTATACATCATGTATATCAATCCTCAGTTTTGTTCTATATTTGGTTAGGGTTAGTGATTAAAAGTTAAATGATAAAACCATTTCATTCATTTATTTGTTGTTGACGATGATGATGTTATCCACTACTAAAGAATGACTTATTCCTTCTATAAGACAACCGAATATATAAGAAGATAGGGAAGTAATATCTTCGAAAGTACTTTTCACAAATAGATTTATGTATATTATACGTGTGTATGTATAAAGTTACATTTGTAGAATCATTTAAATTCGTTCAACAGGTGTTATGTATATTAGTGAAGAAACTATATTTTCAGATTTCATTCCTTTTGTTGATTTAAAAAAAAACTTCTTCAAGTCATGCGTCCAAAATTTTGTTTTCTTTGGTTTTATCAGCAAACATGGATGATGGCTAATAGTGAAATCTAAGATGCGTGTTTCGTCCTATTTAGGACTCGTCAGCTGGATGCATCTCTCCAGGATTCGAACCCGGTACCGCTCACGCGTCCTGGATTACACTGCTAGCCACTATTCATCTCTGTTTATAATGCTTGTGACTTAAAGTAATATCGAGATAGCCCGCACAGGATGCACGTATGTCAATAAGAGACTGATCAATTGCAGTCCTAAACATCAATGTGAAGATTCAAACAAACAATACAAAATGGATTTTCAGT
Source organism: Schistosoma haematobium (assembly GCF_000699445.3). Classification (NCBI taxonomy): domain Eukaryota; kingdom Metazoa; phylum Platyhelminthes; class Trematoda; order Strigeidida; family Schistosomatidae; genus Schistosoma; species Schistosoma haematobium. The sequence goes on along the minus strand of NC_067197.1, from coordinate 40,759,806 downwards.
TTCTTTGTTATCTCATAATTTGTTAGTGTTTGATTCATGTGTAATGTGTAGCTTTTGAAAAATTTACGTTCAGCATTAATATATATTTTATCCTGAAGGAAGGTGTAGAGTAGTATATATGAGGTTATCTAGAAAACAAAAGAAAAAGAGGAGAACTAAGTCGAAAATGCAATAAGTATAAAGATTATCAACAATTTTTTTTTCAATATGTTACAGTGGAATTTTGAACTTTCAATCTATCAAGATATTACCACAAATCGTAGTATTTCAATTTAGTAGTCTCAACTACCTGGCCTCGTTTCCGATTGCATATGGAATCCAGCCGTATAAAGGATGAGACAGTTGCCTACCAATAATATATATATATATATATATATATATATCACGGACTGGTTGAACCTATAAATGTAAATAATTGAATTCCGAACTGGAAGTACTTACATGAAACCGCTGGAAATTGGTGAGTGCTCACTGCTGAGAAATCTCAAACTCAAACGAAACAACGCCCTAATGTATTTTAGTTTTCAACCATATGCCGCTTAAGTTCATTTTATATTGTATGTTTACATCTTCCCATTGATGTTTAGGACTGCAACTGTTCAGTCTCTTATTGACATACGTGTATCCTGTGCAGACTGTCTCGATATCACTCCAAGTTATAAACATTCTAATCAAAGATGGATAGTGGCTAGTAGTGGAATCTAGGGCGCGCAAACGCAGAGTATGCAGAAATGTCAGTAAGAGACCGACTAATTGCAGTCCTAAATAACAATGGGAAGATTAAAGTAAACATTACAACGTGAAGTTAAACTTCACCCCATGGCACAAGCAAGTGGTTATCAGGTTATCAAGTTCGAGTCCCACAGTGAACATTAACTCTGAGATGCAGCTACATCCAACTGACGAGTCCCAAATGGGACGAGACGCGTGTCCTGGATTCCACTGGTGGCCCCTATCCATTTATATTGAATAATAAGGGAGTATACACAAATATCATGTTTGTTTAGTACTTATTGTTGATTAAATTGAACGATAATGTCTCAGATCGTAAAGCCAATTGATTTTAATTCATACCTCACGAGAAACATCAATTCTCTTAGGATTCAAGGCACATCATGTTGATGATTTCCAACTAACATAAAATCTAGTTCAATCTAGATTTCCTCCTACTTACAACGACCTGTTAAACATAAAGGAAGTATAATTATTCTTAAATTATATGTATACATTTTTATGCTAAATAAACCTCATCACACACACACAATATATATATATTCACGAGGATATGTCTACATAGTTTGGTTGCCTATTTTCATTACATCAATCATATGATTTGTACATGTCAATTGTTTTGTTACGATTTAACAATTAATACATTCCTATCTTGATTCATTATTATTATTATTATTACTATTATTGTTACCATTATTATTATTATTATTATTATTATTATTAACAAATGTTAATATAGAAATTGTTACTTTCACATGTGAAAAAAGACGGATTTCCATAAGGGTGTATGGTTTTGGTGTTGAGTGAGAATTTCAAGCGTTTTTTTTCTTAGTAAAAATCATAATGATAATGATAATTATGATGATGATGATGATTTGTGTAATGAACAATTAGAATCATTGATATGTGACCATTAAATTTTTTTTCATTGTGGTCCATGTGCTGCTTACGATATTTCCAATTAGTATATTCAATTGTATATATAGATTAGTTAAGGTATTTCGTACATGAAATATTGAATTAAAAAATGAAAAAAAAGTTATATCGATGTTTTACAGGGAAACAATCTTAAAAAAGAGATTGTAAAAACGAATGAACTGTGCCCAGAACTAGGATTGTTATATCCCGATGAGAATAATGAATGGTAAGTGTTGGGATCTATTTCTGGACTAATCCTATACGTATACTTTTATCGTATAATTATTAAGTAACTAACTTATGCATATTCATGTTCCTCTTATTATAAGCTTTATTTTGATCCATAGACTATTACTATACGACTTACCATTCTTAAGTTATGACCAGTCTATCAATTACTATCTCCCACATACACATTCACTTTTGTCCAGATCTTGTACAAATGTTATTTTCTACTTTATGGTACGATATGGTCTGTTTGATTGGTATATAAACTCAGTATGTTTGAAATATAATGATCCATATCGCAGAGGCTTGGATTGGTGTTCTGCACTTAACTGGCTAGGCTAGGCAGGAAGAAGGACCAATCAGAACTCTAGACTGCTCATACGGGTTTACGCGTCATTGGTTCGGCCGATAAGTCACTGTTCTCTAATCGGCAGTATCATTAATAGGGTACAAAGCCACAAGTTATAACAAGGATCCAGTATGAGCAATTCGTTTTATTTAAGAATTATTAGTTAGATTTACCTGCATTTCATGTGGAAACTTAAACCTTTTTCCTTTCATTTCAAACGACCAGCTCATTGTCTACTAAGCTACTAAGTCCGGATAGTTGGTAACATTTTTTAACGGGAATAAAGTTTATATCATTATTAGTGAGAGTTTGAACGATCTTGTTGTTAATATTCAGAATTAAATTTTGTTTAATCTTTGTTTATGTTGGAATTCCAAGGGGTTCAGGAACACCAGGAAATGTTTTATTCAAACAGCATTGAATGTAATCTTCTTAGAAACATCTAGAAAATCTAGAATCACGTGCCACAGTTCTGAGAGGATATTTGCCTATGCTGTATGGTTCCAGGGATTTTACAGAAGATAAAGGTCGCATGTAGCTCTATAAATAACCTCGTCTTTCTGTACATAAGTCAGCCTTGGAGTAAAAGGTAATTCTGGCACTCCTCGCCTTTTCTATTGTGTTCAAGTTTAATATGGTTGTATTAGAAAGTGGCTAGGAAATCTGGTCGAGCGTCCATTTAGCAAGACTTATTAATTGGCATGTGGGCATCCTCTATCGATTACCTCAATATATATATATATATATATATATATATATATATATAGCTACAAAATTTATGAAAAAGACTGATTGTAGACAGCGATGAAATTAAAGAAAAGAAAATAGTTAATATGATTTATAAAAAAATTATTATCTTACATCAACTGTACTTGGTATAAGCTAACTGTTGACTGAATAAAGAATCCACAATATTTCGAAATAATTTAGGTCGAAATGGTTAACTATTAAGTTACGACCAAACGGTTTAGAAGCATGCTGTTCTATACGTCTAAAATTCCTGGATTTTATCCTCTTTGAGTTTGTGCTAGACGTAGGCTTATTAGAAGCTCCAGAATAGGATAGAACAGTTGTTAGTTACTATTTGGTCTTTGGAGAACGCTAGTCGGAGGCCTATACTCCATTGGGAGTTACAGTCGTAAGTAAGTAAGTAATTTAGTCTTTGAGAACTTTTTGGATGGTGTCTTTATGGTATAGAATTCAGATTAAAAATAATTTCTAAATTTCATCATGGTTGCCTACCTTACTGTTTATCATTTTGTTTGTTAATTTTACGACACTACTTTTTTAATATTCAGTAGCTTATGTTTTATCCAGTCATCTTTAGGTCTCGAATTGGACTGTTATTCTGCTATATTTGTACTTTTATTTCATTGTTTCAGTTTGTTGTTTCCTACTTATATTAGTATTTTCACAGATTGAAATCATGAGTCAGTTGAAGCTAGACCACCATGGAAAACCTGGAAGCACTGGACGGCCGTCTCGTCCCAGTATGGGACTCCTCAGCAGTGCGCACCCACGATCCCACACCCCGCGAGACTCGAACCTAGGACCTATCAGTCTCGCGCCAAGTGCTTAACCAACTAGACCACTGAGCCGGCATCCAATGGTGTTAATGTCTAACTTCAACCAATCCAGGAAGTTGCGCCACGGTATACCATTATCTTCAGTGAGTTGATATCTCACAACAGACCTGGTTGAACTCCACTGGTAACGGCTTCCCACTAGAACTCCAGGAGTATCTCTTGGAGTCAGTCATTAGTGAGCAGATGATTATTATCAGAAGGGGTTTGTGGAGATTTTAGAAATTTCACAGATTGAAATCATGAGTCAGTTGAATCTAAACCACCATGGAAAACCTGGAAGCATTGGACGGGCGTTTCGTCCTAGCTTCAATTGATTCATGATTTCAATCTGTGAAATTTTTAAAATCTCCACAAACGCCTTCTGATTATATTAGTATTGTTCACCCCATTTGGTATTCATGATTTGCGCTGTCACTTGACACATTTTTTACTATGAACGTCTCACCTATGTTCAAAGTCGAGCGCTTAATTTATTTTCTATTAATCTCTAGTGTTTCTATTTGATTGAACAATTTGTTGGTCTCTGATTTAAGCATAATTTTTACAGACCTTTCCGTATTCATTTAGTTAAAAGACATGATTTCTATATGATGTATCCGACTGTGTAACTGACTCTAGAAATTTCACATGAGACCCCCTTGTTGTATTAGAATTCTCAAGAAAATTTTATATTTATGGTATAACCGGTAGTAGTCATTAAATATAATTGACTTAAATGAACGTCTTTTTGTGTGTGTATGACATAGGTATTTCCAACCGGTTGGGGAGACCTGAAAAATTCCTGTAAAAAAGAATAAATGAGCCTTGAAAATACTAGAAATTATTTTATCGAGTTTCGCAGAAACATCTAGAAAGTGAAGAGTCACGTGTCACATTTCTGATTAGATGATTACCTATCTTTAGAAGAGTTCAAGAATTCTTTAAGTTAGTTTAAACCACGGATTTAAATGAAATAGAAACCATTGAAAAGATAAGTAAACTCTGGATTTCTGTTAACTGGTTAAAAGTAGTCGACAAGAACCTCTATTCATATTTATTGACATGCATCAATAAGGCGTACTTAAAATCTTGAGAAAACTGGTAATTTCTGTAGGACTTCAACTAGTATTATTTAGTTTCGTCGTCTGAAGCGTTACGAATAAATTTTTTGAGGTGTGACTGACCTCCTATAATAGTAAGATACACTGATTATTGAGTAGTGAACACTGTTTATCTAGTCCTTTTAATACAGATTGAATTTTATCCGTAATTTAAAATATAGACACTAATCTAATTGACTCGACACAGCCTGCGCTATTTTGAGAATTCAGATGATGGCAAACAATAGTCAGAAAACTCTAAACTTCTGTTTTTTTTTTCTCAGCACTGCACACCTATGACTCTGATAGGAATCAAACGTCTAACGTTAGGTTTTATGATGAGAGTTAATGTTTAGCAACCAGTTAGTTGGAGTTATTCGATGTTATCAGTATATATTTGTGCACTAATGATAACGAAAAAGTCTTATGGTGTTCCTTATCTCCTTTCCAAAATGAATTTTAACTTATATCAATATCCATAATGAAGATCGTGGCTAAATTGTTGTAATCATGATCAAGATTATTGGATATTTGTATTTAGGTGGTTTTCATTTTTTCTAATTTAACTTAATTCTACTTAGTAATAGTAAGTAACATGAAATAAACAATAAAAAGGTTGAACGAGAAGCAACCAAGTTACAAGAAAGTAATTTGTATGAAGGAATTCTTTAAGTTGTAAACGTCAAAAATTTCTCCCATCATTTCTTTTAGACAAAGAACACTCCATCAGTAATTCTGTATACAGTTTATCCTACTCAAAATGATTTGTATTACATCTTTTGTATACTCCTTTTTAGTAAGGCTCTACAATTATGACGAGATTTGAGCGTTTGACTGAATCAGCACATAGTATTCTGAGATTAAGCACCTTTATAGTGTTTTCTTTAAACAAAGCGCTAGTTTTCGCAGTACAATTTAATCATTGATCAACAGCCTCATCATAACACTTGGAAATGTGTATTACCGAATACTACTTTAATGGACTAAATGTAAAATGCTTGCCGTAATAAATTAAAAGCTGTCGGTATGTTACGTCCTTGATCTGTCTACCCAATAATATACAAAAGAGAACTTGTCTCGATCTAGGTTAAGGCCTTGATACGATAGGTTAACTGGTTCAATCATAAGGCTAGAATTGCATGAGTCCAAATTGAGACTAACTGCCTTGGACAGAGGGATGTAGACTACTGGTTGACAAGAGAGGGAGAGAGAGAGAGAAGACGAGTCACCTAGAACACGTGTAGATTTGTTTCTGACTCCTGATTCCGATTAATGTAAGAAGATACATCAATGAATAGATAACTAATACGACCACAAGGCACAAACGATTAGAAAAATACAATTGTGTCCAAACTAAGCATTGTGGTAGGGAAATGAGGAAGAAAAAATTACGTTTAAATTACAAAAACTTTAGAATAGAAAAAGGTGTAACAGTAGATTCTGTGTTAATTGAAAGATTACAATTTATTGAAATAACCAGGAACAAAACTAAATGTCAGTATTTTACAAGCTTTGAGTAAAGTGAAATAATGTTCCCAAGAATAGCTTTCGTTGTTTGTAATGGCTTCTTTATTTTTATGTTCACATCAGCGACCAATCCCGTTTTTGGGGTCGTGGGTACTGATATGACTTGTGACTATGAGATTCTCTTGGAAATACACACTGGTTTGTCTATAAATTATGTTCTCGCCGATCTCGGTTTAGTGGTCTAGAGGTTTAGCGTTTGTGCACATGACTGAAGTTCCTGGAATAGGTCCCCTGTGGTGTGATTGTGGATGCACACTGCTGAAAAGTTTAATGCTAGGATGAGACAACTGTTCAGTACCTTCAGCTTTTCGATGATTGTCTAAGTTAGATCGGTTCGTAACCTTAATAGTATTGGTAAGTTTTATTGAGTATTCAACAAGATACATGGTGTTCATTATCATGTTATGAATTTGGAGCAAAAATCCAAGCTGAGCATTCTACCGACTTCTTCCAGCCATCAAGCATTGCAACACAGTGAACACAATGCCAAGTTATCATGACTTATTAATGATCACATTATATATTGATAGATATAATTCGATCAATATTAAAGACTAAAAAACTGCACATTGGTCACTTCTCGATGATCAATCAGATCAAGGCATAGTGTATTTCTCATTAGTTAAATCTATTTGAACTATGAGTGAGAGGGAAAATGAGCTTAAATACATTATTTCACGACGTGTCTGGTTATATGAACTAGGATAGTGATCCTATTGAACTCTAATTATTCATATGAAGCCTAAAGACCAGTTCAGTATATTATTGTTAGTCAAGGTTTATATACTTGTGTGGTGAACAAGAACATGAGTAGGGACAATTGAATGTGTTTGACCACAAACTTACAGAGCATCTCACTAAAATCTGAGAACCATATAGTAAATAGTAAATTTGCAAAATACCAATCCATCGTCTCAAAGTTGACTGTTCCATTTGCAAATATAAGTCTGTTGTCTCAGATTTCATTGTTCATGCATTTTCATGCCAACTGCGTTTCATTTCTGTTCTTTCCTTCTCGATCTACTGAAATACATTCTATGCCTGACCACCATTATATACTACTTGTATGGACATAAGTAATCCACACCACACTTAGTCATAATCTGTATTATTTACTCTAGAAATAATTATATTACTTAACTGTTTCTAAATTAAAAATAGGCGTTAGAGGGTCCAAAATCTGTGACTTAGTTGTTTTAGTGAATAATCTAACGGTTTCTAAGACAATATATTCAAGTCATCCAGTCAGATATCACATTGGATTAAAATGATCAATATTCACCAAATATTAATCTTGACCCAACGCTACATAGTCTTTTATACTAATCAATAATATTATCCTATTGACTATATCTAATATTAAGCACCTAATATAAACTATATATGCAAAGTGTACAGATTATTCAATAGTTTGACAAAATTATTTAATGCATGTATAACTTATTCATTTTATCAATGCACTAATCTACGAATCATCATGCCAAACCTTTTCACTTTACCCCTCCCCCTTTAGATCAAATATATGCATGTTAATAAGATGATTACTATTCATAGAAAGCCTATAGTTGTTGTTGTTGTTATTGTTGCCAAGACTTCATAAGATATTGTTCAAATCATTGTACCTAATTTGTATTGGTCTATTTCGTAGTAATGATGGATATTGTAAATAATAAATGGTTCGTTAATATATTGAATTTGTCAATTTTTTGTAGCAGTGGCGGATGCTTTTTATTCTTCTAAGTGATGTTGTGGAATAAATGGATTCTACGTTGTTTAATTATATTCAATACATTTTACTGGGTAATTAATCTTTTGTTGAGCTGGTGACCCGATGTAAGTTAAACCACCATTGGAAATCTGAGAGCGCTGGGCAGCCATTTTACTCTGGTGTGGGGCTCCTCGGTGGAGTCTACCCACAATCCCACACTCAGGACTCGAACCCAAGATCTTCGGTCTGGCGCACAGTGAACCAGCATCCAATGGTGTCAATGTCTAACTTCACTCAATCCACAAGATCATGCAATCATCTTACACTGTCTTCGGGGAGTAACTGCCTTACGCCCGATACGGATTAGCTCCACTGGTTACGGCTTCTTACAAGTATTGATTAAGATAAGAGGATTATTTGACATGATTAGTTAATATTTAATTAAAATATCAAAACTATTAATAAATGATGAACCAGTTTTAATATACAATTACTATTTTAGATTACAGGATGTATTGCTTTAAGTGTTGGAATTTATGAAATCACTTATAGTGATTATCATTTTCTTCGAGGAAAATATGATTTTGGATTATTTACTGGTGAGTTCATGGTGTATATGTTTGTTTGTGCTGGATGTTTTTATAGCGATTGTATTTTCTATTTTTATCATCACGATCTGAAAGTTTGAAGTCTGATTTCAAAAAAGATCGTACTTGGTTATTGCTCGTGTCATGAACTTTAAAGAAAAAGCTGTACGTCACGGAGTTTATACAAGTTTACTAATTGACGTCATTTAATAGATTGATAAATAGGTGTTAGATGATTGGAGGTAGTCGATGGGAAATTATTCCTGACCCAAACATCATGTTAATTAAGATTCATCCACAAAGAATACCTGGGATCTTGCGGGAAATTATGCATCCTATGGGATTCGAACCCACATCACTCATCTAAACAGACACTATCGTCTAACAATTTGAACCAAAACTGATATTCTACCGGACTGAAATATTTTTACTGGTTAATTACCAAACAATCATATTGTGTTTATCAATTCCTCAAATGCTGATTGAGTTCTCTAAATTGAGCTTCAGTGGGGTCACTAGTTTGAGTGACTGTTGAGGATGTTAGATCCCCAGAACTCACTTGGTAAATACCTTTTTTCATAATTTTATTTTGAAAATTTGAATTTCTTTGTTTTCAAGCCAAAAGCGCTCTTTCACCTTCATGTCGTATGTCCCACTTGCGAGAATCTTAAACACTATTGGCTCGTTGTATCTTTTGGTATACTATTTTGTAACGCTACCCAAGGACAATTTTATGCTGTTTATATACGTTTGATTTGTCCCTGTTGTTATTGCTCGTGCTTCTGGCTGCTTGCGGAATATATTTCCTCGTTCGAACTTGAACTTCTCACTCTAGTTAACGGGGCTGGGACGCATCAGAATAGCTAGCTTATTGGTCTTTGGTCACAGAGTCTTTGTTCCGTTCTCAGACTAGGTGAACTCGTAATCGCTTCAAATATAGTAGTGACCCAACATTCCATGTAGTATTTTGAGACTAACTGAATTTGTTCAGCACTAAATGGACTAGTAAAAAACGACACTGGTAACTACACATTGATCAATCAATTGATAAGTCTGTATCTTCTGACAATGAAATTACTTGGATAATTACATTAACATTGGAACAATTTGTGATGACCACTAGTAAAATCTAATTTATATATTTCAATCTTACATAAAATCTTTCAGATTCATTTAATTTAGTCGAAGAAAAATCTTTATGTTTCAAATGAAACTAATTCATCATATCCCATCAAACTTAAAACTATTTTTATTTTCCTTTCATATAAATCTATGATTATAAAATGTTACCTAATTTCTAAAATAGTTTAGTATTGATCACTGATATTCCTCCTTTTAAACTAGGATCTTATATGATATGTTCATGTGGGATAATTATTTTAATATCTAGTCCATTTGGTTGGGCTGGGATCCTGTCAAGATCAAGAGGTATATCAATATCAGTAAGTTCAATCGTTAAATCCAATTCAATTATTTTGTTTTAATAATAATAGCAATATGAATATTTCAATGTAATCACTTAGAATATAAAGTATCTTTATTGTTTATTAATATTATTATTACTATTATTAGTGGCTTTACTCATTATTATATTTTTGGTACAATATAGAATTCTCAGCAAAAAGATATCTCAACAAGTTTCCTTTTCTTATTTCTTGATCGATCCTTGCAATAAATATTAAGTGGTCGCCAGTTAGATGTTAATAGTTCAGGACTCGACATCTGAATAATCTATATTCTTTTTTATGCATATAACCACGATGTCTCTGATTGGACTCTTTTGTAACTTGTACTGCGAAATGTTGTAAACTTTTCACGAACGCATCTGAATAGGTTATGTGACTAAAAGGCATAATGATGTGTTCAAACAAACAAGAAAACAGATAACTTGTTGAAATAACCGGATGGCAGGAACGGGTAGTCTAGATATTCAAACAGGCCGCCTTGATCGATTTTACATTATGATAAACACAGTCTGTTCAACATGTATATGAACTATGTTTATAAGAAAAAAATACGTCGTAAATATTGGATTACATCAGTCATGTATTTCACTGAATGTCATTTCCGTTATTTTAAACATACCTGAATGTTACGAATTTCTTCTGTACACATAAATTGGGGTTATATGTACGAATTCCTATGGCTTCAGCTATATGTAGGAGGCGGGAACGAACTCTGTCGGGAAATGATGGAGGTATACGATAGATAAGTCGAAATGATTTCGATTTATCTACAGCATGACCGCTATCAATGAGATGCGCCAAGTTAGAACTGCGAATTGTTTTTATCTGGCCCTTTATAAACCAAGCTGGTAGATGTTCACTCATTCGTTGGTTAAGTTGCCTGGTAGTACGCCCTATATAGCTATCTCCACAGGAGCAGCTGAATTTGTAAATGCACATTGAGGAGGCCAACTCAGGGGCCAGATAAAAACAATTCGCAATTCTATATTGGCACATCTCATTGATACCTGGATGTTATAAAAGACTTGTTCAATTATTTCATCATTTAGTGTTTTATTATCTTCAGATTAATCCATTATTACTTTTATGAATATTTTTTACTCATTGAAGCTTTTAGTGGGATTTTTCAAGTCAGTGAAGCTTTTAGTTCATTTAAGGTTTTGGTTGAGTGTTGATAACTTCTAGATGATGTTCGTGTATAATTTTCGTAAATTCAAATATGTCATGAGAATTGTGGGTACGGATGGCTTTCGCAAATTTACTTCCATGATAGTTATCTGGATAGTGAGTCAGTGCTTGAAAAGTTAATTAGTCAGTCAGCTACAACATAGGACCAGGCATATATATATATATGCATCGGTTCGATTTACCGCATCTGATTAGCACAACAAGATGAACACCAAATTCATAGTAGTAGTTACTTCAATGGTAGTGATATATAAAAGAAGGATTGTATTGCACGGAAAGCATCAGAGATCATAAGTACTTTCGCCTTTTTCTTCAGCTTATAATGAAAATGTGAAATCGTGATCATGAATGCATCTGGATAAACATTTTGTATTTTAATCAAATAGAATAAGTAGTATATGTAGATAGAAATCGGATGTGTCGTTAAAGCACTTATTTTTATCAATTTGTAGCTACACAGAATCACTACAGACTATTGTTAGTTTAGGGATACATTTTCTCAGATCATGAAGCTTGAAAATGAACACAGAAATATGAGATTATTTTTGAAAGTCTTCAATTTATTTACTTAATACGTGTAAGAACGCATGACTGGCCTCAATCACTGATTGTGCCAGTCTATCACTACGGGATTTGAATCGACAACTGCATCTCTGTTCTAATGTGGTGTGGCAAATAGAACTGATGTACGCACGTACGAAGTTCTACGTTGTTACTGACTGTAAGAACGCAACATGACCTCTCAGAAAGAGTGGTGTTTTTCTAAACTGTAAAAATACCGGACTAATGAAGTTTAACTAGTATGAGAACTATGTGTAAAGTTTCTCCAGTAATCTAAATTCAAACAGAATTACGTAGTGACCGATACAATTTTACCAATGTGCCCATCGCAATTTGATAAATAGAATTCCATAAGAACTGAAGATTAGGCAAGCATGACACTGATTAGTACATAAAGACCGATCAATTATAAATATCTCAGTCTTGCAGAGGGTTAGAGATGATGTCTCAGACTGTGAAGCTAGGTAATACGGACTGTCTCGAATTATCAGTACGCTTTGCTAACACGAAAACTAGATTCAACAGGGGTTCCTGTCGATGACCTCCAACCACTTGAATTCAGCTACAAGATTTACACAAAATGATCAAATAATGTAAGTTAAATTATAAAATGTAAATCTTGATTACCAATGTTAAATAAGGTCTATTAACGACGCTAAATTGAACTAAACCTGATATATCTATAAATAATAACATATATGACACAACTATATCAAATTTCAGCGGTTTATATATTTCCATTTATGAACGAATTACTGTCACTTTTCCGCCTTGATTGATTCTAGAAGTTATGATCTATTAGTAAAGCGTAAAGAAAGTTGCTTATAAAAGTGATAATTATATTTTAATTTACCATATTTACCAATACCGACTATCTTCCTCTCCCTCTCTCTTCCTTTCATACAAATCAATGACTAATACACTAAATTATTGGGCATTTTTCCTGTTATTGATATCCAAAACTGTAATTTTTACCAGTCTCTGTTGAGGTATAATCTTTTAACAAATATATTTCTGTCTTTTTCATCATAAGTTTTGTATTATTCTGGTACTTAATGGAATTTGTCTACTTAGTTGTGGAATATGGTCATCAAAATATTCTGAAAATGTAAGTATATTTTGATATCATTTAAATTTAATAATATAGTTACATGGTTACAGTTTATGTCTGATTGATTAAATAATCAGAAGGGGTTTGTGGAGATTTTAGAAATTTCACAGATTGAAATCATGAGTCAATTGAAGCTAGACCAGCATGGAAAACCTGGAAGCACCGGACGGTCGTTTCGTCCTAGTATGGGACTCCTCAGCAGTGCGCAGTCTCCACAAAACCTCTTCTGATAATAATCATCTGCTTGCTAGTAACTGACTCCAAGAGATACTCCTGGAGTTCTAGTGAGAAGCCGTTGCCAGTGGAGTTCAATCAGGTCTGTTGTGAGATATCAACTCACTGAAGACAATTGTGTACGGTGGTGCAACTTCATGGATTGGTTGAAGTTAGACATTAACACCATTGGATGCCGGCTCAGTGGTCTAGTTGGTTAAGCACCTGGCGTGAGACTGACAGGTACTGGGTTCGAATCTCGCGGGGTGTGGGATCGTGGATGCGCACTCATGAGGTGTCCCGTACTAGGACGAGACGGCCGTCCAGTGCTTCCAGGTTTTCCATGGTGGTCTAGCTTCAATTGACTCATGATTTATATCTGACTCCAGTTTGATCGTTTTTAATTGCTGTTGTGATATACATATCCCCAATCCTCGTATATAACTATCGACTTAACTCGCATTAGTGAATAACGGTATTCAATAAGTCAAATACGAGAATGGATTTTTGAATATGTATATTTCGTACAATTGTTGATCGAGACAAACGACCAAAGAAAGCTAAGGGAAGAGAGGGAAGCGGAATGACGCGCAGTGGAGGTGTGTGAGCCAACTCGATTTAATCAAGCGTTAATCACCATTGATAGTCACACAAAAATAAGCTACTGACATGTGATGAATAGAATAAGAAATGTACACATACGCTCATATAAAAACAGTTAAGGTTGATAAGTGAATAATTAACAAGCTTAAAACGTGACTAAAGAAGAATGAATAAATTGGACTGTCCAGAAGCTAGAATAAGTTATATTGGCTTAATATAGTAACTGACACTACATTGTATGAATGATAATTCAGAATATTGTTTTTGTAACAAAATTGCACAAACAAACGTTAGATTATACAGTTCTCAAGATAAGTCAGATAAGTGTATGTTATAAAGATTAACTTAAAAGTAACTTGGACAAATTTAAATCCATTGTTGACTAAATGGTAAAATAATTATGGTGAGACTACAATTTATGGACGACGTTTGAACGAATCTTAAGTGACTTTGAGAAATATTAGCCAATCAGGAAACAGTTAGTATAGAGTAGAAATATATTATTCATTTCTTTTACATGATTCAAAAACTTTCCAATGTTAGAAAGAGGTTCAGAGGTTCTAATATCGTAATACATGTGATACAGGAACTCATCTATATAACTCGTTAATAGTAGGCCTCTAGATCCATGATAAGGTCGCAAAAACTCTCTCTGCTTCGACCACATAGCTTCAGTATTGTTTGTGTTCACTCCGGTTGTGTAAACTTGTCATTTTTTATTACTGGTGCTCTTGTTGTACAGTTCGTAACAATTACTATAATTTACTTTAGTCTCAATTTGGATCGTGCGGAAAAAGTTCCTTTTCTAGCAGACTTCTTCCTCCAACATATGTTACATCGAAAGACAACATCATCACGGTAGTCTGCACGACGTCCATAAGTCATTTGATTACCACAATCACAAACAAAGTAACTTCTTAATAGTTCCATTTGTTATAGCCCCTCAATTATCATGTTTTCTCTAAAAATCTTCTGTGAACCGATTGTACGCGAGCATCAGGTACTGAAATTGGAGTCGTGACCTTGAAATCCCTCAAGCACTTCGGATTAGCTCGTCCATAAATTATAGTCTTGCCATAATTATAAAAAATCCCTAAAACTATTTTTGAAGATTTTTACATAATATTTAATAAATTTACTGAAGTTTTCTATGGGTTTTCCTAACTGCAACAAATCAATAAAACAATGATATATAAATTCATTCAGATGGATATAAATCATCTGTCTTCTTGAACCCTAATAAGAATTTACAAAGAGTTTAAAGAATTATTATTTTATTCCTAGTTACAGTTTAGAGTTGAGGTTAAGTGTTTAGGGTTCGAGTATATGAATAGAATTGATTCACATATTATATCTAATCTTAAAATCAAGAATAGGAGATTTGATGAGTTTATCATTATCCATTTAATATTTCTTTATAATTCTAAATACTCTTAACACTATACAAATTGATTTCAACTTCTCATTTCATATTATACAATATAGAAGTAATAAGGGTGTAATACAGAGACAAACATAAAAATAACCGGAACGAATATTCAACTAATTCTCAGTAAATCAGAAAACAATTACTTTGTTAAATGGATAGTTTGTAGATAAGGAAATAATAATACTACAATGCATAGACAGATTTCATATATTTAATAGATTAGCTAAAATCTTCTACGAGTTAATCTGCCTGTAAAACGAAAAATAACAACATAAAAACTCGTCCCCATGGATATCGATTATTTATTTTCACCAGAACATAAAAGGCTTGAAATAGATTTCTAGGATTTTTTGGTTGAGATCATGAATCGATCAATGTTAGACCATCATTGGAAACATGGAAGCACTAGATGGTCGCTTAGTTCTAGTATGGGACTCAGCAGCGTGCATCCACGAACCCACATACGGGGTCCAGACCCCAGACCTTTGTTCTCGCGCATGAACGCTTAACTTCTAGACCACTGAGTCGGCAGCTAACGGTGTTAGGTATTTAAGGCAAGAATTAGGGATTCATGTTTAGGATTTCCATCATGAACTAACATCAGCAATAAGGGGAAACTGCTCTGTAGACAAATGTATAGATACATTTAGCACAACAAATTAAGAAGCGATATCTGATAAGTTCATTGATAAAATATAAGGTCATCAGGTTAAGGTTTATTCAGCATTAAGATTTTAGGTTAGAATTTAACGATAGTGTAGATTCCCTTTGTCATATTGTGGTGTTTGAATGAACTAATGATTCTTTTGTACTTGTTGAATGCTTGATTTCGAATTCCAAATACAGTACATTCGTTCGTGCTTATCTAGTACTTCTTGATCCGATTACGTTATTTCTGAGATTCTTAGTTCATACTATAATTCAAATACTCCTAATCATCATATTGGCGTCGCGATGGAGCTTGTGATGGAATTGTTGGATATGCATTCAGATTTAGATGCTTTTGAGGATTATTTTGAAAGGTTCAAAATCTCGGCTATGACCAAGGAAGATGATGAGGATGTTAATATTGTAGCACATTTCCTCACATTCATCGGAAAAGAAGCATATAACTTACTAAAAACTCTGGCTTTACCGGAAAAGCCCATTTCGCTTCCTTATACTGCTCTCAAGGAATTACTGCTAGACTATGTTAATTATACAAATTTCGATTGCGGTAAAGGGAGATTTCGTAAAATGATTCACAAGGATATAAGAAATTCCACTAGATTACGTCATCCCAACCCAGTGCATACTCAAGGATATACAGATAATTCATTGAGGAGTTGCAATGCATTTCACGAAGATGGGCACAAGTTTGGTCAGTGTTTGTCCTGTGGCAAGTTCCACTCTTTTAATTCATGTAAATTTCGTAATTCTATGGGTTTTAAATTTGGTGATATTGGACATATTCAGTCAGTCTGTAATACTAATGTTCATCTTATTGCAACTAATATTAAGTCTTGTAATTCTGATTCGGCGAGGATCTAATTTATGGACGAGCCAATCAAAAGCGTTTTAGAGACTTCAAGGTTACGACGCCAACTTCAGGGCTTAATGCTAACGTACGATGGGTTCGCAAGAAATTTTGTTCAAAAGGTGTTAATTTAGCGACTATAACAAATAAAACGGCAAGACTATAATTTGTGGACGAGCCAATCAGGTGTAAGATAACAGATCTCGGATTTTGGAGCGAAAGTCTTTTATCCATTTGGTTAAATAGGGTTTTGACATTATAGCTGATGTCAGTTCGTGATGAAAACCCCATATATAATTCTTAACTGAGGCAAATTACGACAATTATTGCGAACTGGATAATAAGAGCACCAGTAACACTGGCTGCAGCCAGGTACTACAATATATACGATGCTTGGAGAGCGTACAGACTCCTACATAGGCTTGGTTAAGTGCGTCGTGTCGTTATCCACAAGCAGTATTTTGTGTACTCTACAACCGAAGTGCACATAAACAATATAGAAACTATGTGGTCGAGACTGAAAGAATTTTTGACATTTTATCATGGCTCTGGAGGCCAGCTATTATGTAGCCGTATGTATGATTTTCTAAACTGCATGGATTACTAATTTAGAACCTCTTTCTAACCTTTTGAAAGCACGTATAAGAAATGTATCCACTTTATTACCTTGGTTTTGCATAATATATTTTTACTCTACACTTAATGTACGCTGATTGGCTCATATTCTCAAGGTCACTTAAGATTCGCTCAAAGGTCGTCCATAAATTGGATATGCGCCTCTGATTCTATTAAGTCCAGTGTTCCTAATGATCATTCATCCTTATCAACGATTTCAAAAGACAATGTAGAGTCATATAGCAGTTCGGAGTTAAATGAAACTCAGAATTCTTGTGAGACAACAATTTCTAATCTACCAACTTCTTATCAGATCTCTCATGTTATGTACCAGATATAGATTGTCCTAATGATTCACATATTCCTGATGAAAGTTCTTACAAATCTGAGGAAAATATGTTGAGTGAATCTAATCTTGATCGGAAACCTGATGCAGTGTTGATAGATGCTGATCTTTCTAATGATCCTTTACTCTGCAATGACATTCATAATAAATTTGAGGAAAGTATTTCAGAAAAATCAAATCTTGATGTCGTATCAAATATTATTTGTCCTCATAATCCATTTGTTTCTTGTGGGAAACTTGTGCACTGCGAAGCGCAGGTACCAAATGAGCTCGATTTTGATTACAATTCGGATGATTTCATATCAACTGTTGTTTATCCTTACCACAAAGTCAATTCTAATGTTTACTCTAAACAATCTGAGAAATATATTTTAAGTGAAGCCACACCATTCATAACTTGGGGATATGAAGATCCAACATTATTTCGTAGGGGAGGATAGTCTGAAAGTCTATAGTTCAAATTCTAGGTAGCAGTAGTTTCAGTACTCAATCCCAGGAAGCAGACAATACAGAGTCTTTATCCAATACACTGTTGGACAGACACAGAATGAACTTAAGAAGAAGACGTACAATCAATTACAGACACCTAGACTCCAATTTAAGCTGTGACGGATGTGGTGTTCGAATGAACTAATGATTCTTTTGTACTTGTTGAATGCTTGATTTCGAATTCCAAATACAGTACATTCGTTCGTGCTTATCTAGTACTTCTTGATCCGATTACGTTATTTCTGAGATTCTTAGTTCATACTATAATTCAAATACTCCTAATTATCACACATATGCAATCTATAGGAACAGAATTTGGGGTAAAAAAAGTAATTTTCAATTATCATTTTAAATATTTTGAACAATGTACAAAAGTTAGTAGAAAATATATTTGGAGATACACCAATGAGTAGAAAATTGGATTGCTGACAAAATTGTTTTTAATGCTCATTATACATAACATTTGAATTCTGAGCAAAATCTCAAGAGTCATTTTCTCAATTCTGAATAGCTAGTATGTATACCATCCCTTTTTATTGACTGATCATTATATACACTACAAATTTATGTTTATTAATCCAACAACATGTTGAAAGTTGAGATAACAAATAAGTAACCACTTGATGTTTTTACTTGTATCATCCCATTGTTATTTAGGTCTGCAATTGATCAGTCTCTTGTTGGCATATGTGTATCCTGTGCGGACTGCCTCGATATTGCCTGAAGTCACAAGCATTATGATCAAAGATGAATAGTGGCTAGAAGTGGAATCCAGGACGCGCGTTTAGTCCCATTTGGGACTCACCAGCTGGGTGTACGTGCATCGCAGAGATGATGTCCACCCTGGGACTCGAACCCAGTACCGTTCGCTTCAAACGCCATCGCGTTATCCACTTAGCTACTGAGCCCTGATGGCCACCTGCTTGTGCAATGGGGTGAAGTTATATTCACTTCGTGTTGTTTATTTATATCTTCCCATTGTTATTTAGGATTTCAATTGATCAGTCTCTTGTTGGTATATATGCATCCAGTGAGGACTGCCTCGATATTGCTTAAAGTCACGAAACGCATATCCTAGATTCCACCGCTAGCCATTATCTATCTTTACTTAAATAATTAACCAATTTATAAAATATCATTCAACTAAGAAGAATAAAGTTGAACTTTTTTATAAAACAATTTTTAGATTACTTCAATACTGTAACATTGATCTTTATCAACATTATTTAATTTAACATTCTTTTAGATACACATTGACCTAAATGAAATGTTTGATAATTTACTAAAAAATTATGACGAGAAACGTTTAATGGTGAATGATGAAACTAAATTTCTTAATTACATTCAATATAAAGTAAGTAATATGAACATAAATTTTCTTTTTTTAAAATATCAAACAACTGGAAAGTCATCAAGTACTGTAGAATATCGATACATGGAAACCATTATTGTCATTTCTCTCCTAGTTCCAGCTATTTTAAATGACAAGGATTACAAAAAAAAATACAGGTTTATTTTGATAAAGAATGAATTAGACAGAATGGAAGTATGAATATAGATACGGTGACTTTGAAAGCAGGACAGGAAATCAGTTTAGTAAAAACAGTAACTACCCAATAAAAAAAGAAATCATTTAGTCGTTGTAAATATGAGGATTGGTTCCTTTGACTAAGTAAAAAATGAAAACAAAAAATGTATATACTTAAAGTAACAAAATAAACTAGTAAATAAGTGATTTTCTGGAGACTTAAGATTACTAACAAGTGAATAGATGATTCATCCTTAATGATCTACAATCCTCACTTCTTAGGGAATCAAATACACAACCCTCAAATCTAGAACTAAATACACAACACTCTTAGTATACCAAGTTGTAATCTGTTATTTTAAAATACCAACGTCAGTTACATTGCAAGCAGTACCATCTTCATTCACTGTTTTCTGTAAGTACTCATCTAACTGACAACTTTGTTGAATTCACAGATCATAACTTTCTACTGAGACTTCAGGAACTATATTTCAAAGACAATCATTACTAAGCTCATAAGTATCATCCAGTGCAGTGACTTTAAGGTGTTTATTTTTTAAATATAAACACAGTTTTCATTACATTGTATGTTAACACTGCTGGAAATTTCAAATCTAAGATGAAACAGTTGTCCAATCCTTCTAGAGTTTTTTTATTCTTTGTGTGTTGTTTGTTCTTAGTAAAGGGTGTTTTTAGTATTTATCAGAAAAAAAGTTTTTTTTTGTAAGACCTGTCATCTACCTAAAGGAGCGTTTGTCTAAGTTACTCACTAGTTTAAAAAATCCTCTTCGTAATCAGATTTTTCAAATGATAAACAAAATAGATATATACGATTAAAAAGTATGAAACATTAATACAGTGCATTTAATATTTGATTGTCTATGGAAACAAACAGGAAGTTTCAAAAACAAAAGTATTAGAGTGGTAAAAGTCTAAGTTATATTTATGTCTTTAGTGATATATCACTAAGAGTGATTTGAAAAAAAACACTAACTGGTTAATGAGTTACGACAAAAACCACTAGTGTCTAGTCTTTAGGTCTGATCAAACTGTATCATTCAACTTGTCAAGTAGCCACTAATAAAGGGTAACACATTTGACTGAAACGTTGAGTTATGTGGCTTCGATCCACATGAAAACGACCAGTTCTACCGAGATGATGAACGTCGAGAGATACAAAACCTAGTTTCAAGGCATCTTATATTACTGTCAAAATAGAAATCTAGAGTAAACAAATTAATTTACCAATAATATCTACACATATTTTATATTTTGTATTATCTTTCTAATAAATTGTGGATGTCTTATTATGCAGCATTGTATTTCCCTTTACATCAATTGAAAAACTTAAACCGCTTCGTAACTTAGTGATTAGTGAATTCACGAAATTCTTCAGTTGAACACTTAATGTTCATCATTGAGATGCTTATGCAACCCAATACATATTTAACTCAATAATCTTTTGCATGGTAAATTAAGTTCTCAATTGTAAAATTCAAAAAAAAAAATTTATTACACAATCTAACATTTGATGGTGACCAGAAGAGAAGTCTATCTGGCTTGAAATATTAAAACCAAGGGAAGTACACCACATGAATCCTCACGAAAATAATGCTATCTATCAAATTTAGTTAGTGGCTAGAAGCAGAATCCAAGACGCGCATTTCATTGTGTTCGTGACTCGTTAACCAGATGTACTTGTCATATCCCAGTGTTAATGTTTACTCCAAGGCTCAAATCAATTGTCTTTGGTTTCAAAACCCAGCTTGTTATCCACTGACCGGCTGCGTCCAGATACCCATTAGCTTAATGTAATAGGTATGAATTGCTATTTCTTTTCTCTAGGGATTCAATATTTTAAAATCACCATTCTGATAGTAACAATAATTATCCTTTTGTAGTTTGATTGCTGTGGTAAATTAAATGTTGAAGATTTGTTAGATCGTAAACCAATTATTGCATGTGGAATGAAACCAATTGAAAAGAAGGTATGTTCAATTTTTTAGGATTATTATTGTCATTAACAGTGTAATTAATAATTCATTCAATTAGGGATGTTTAACGAAAGTTATTGGCACGACAAAATCCGGTCAATTTCGTATTGCATTTGTTAGCATCTGTTTAGCTATGTGGCAGGTCAGTAAATAACTAACTATTAAGTAGTGTATTTGTTATTATTAGATTTTTTATTAAATATCAATCAGCAAATATGTATATCACGGGTTGACCTTAGTTAAATAACCGCTGGGAACCAGAAAGAGCTGGACAAACGTACAGTCCAAGTAAGGACTCCTTAGTAATGATTAGCCATGATCCTATCGAAGACAGAATCTAGGACCCTTGATCTCGAGGTGAAAATCTTATCTTTAGACCATTGATCTGGCATCCAATGGTTTAAACATTTAATTTCAACCAATCATCTTCGAATCACACTAGTGATTAACTGTACTCGGCATGGCAGAGCACCATTAACCAAACGTATAAAGCATTAAATACCTGCTTATTGGATCAAAGGTTAAGTATTGGCATTGAAACCAGAAGTCCTGGATTTGAACACTGGCGGGGCCATGTGTGTGCACTGCTGGGTGGTACCATATTAGGAGGGAAAGGCATTTCAGTGCTTCCTGGTTCACAGTAGTTGGTTAATCAGGATCAGTTCGTTATGTCAACTTCAAAATTTACTTATTTTCACGATCCCCGTAGAATAATAAAGTTATTGTTTTCTTCCTTGTGAAGTCATAATAATTGTGCCTAGCCCACTCAAATTTTTGCTATGGCTGTTTTGTAACTATGCAGGTTTTTCGAGGAATTCTCATATTCTAAACTTATTTTAAAAGTTGATTATGCACGTAAGGTAAAAACAAATGTATTCGTGAGGTTTTGTAGTTAATCGATAACGTAATGTGATATTAAATGCTATAATATATTTTCAAAGTTGAATTCACTAGTCGATCTAAGCTAGATCACTGTTGAAAACCTGGAAGCACTGGATGGCCGTTTCATCCTTCATGTGAAAGCATGAAGCGCACTACTGAGGAGTCTCATACTAGGACAGAACGGCTGTTCAATATTTCCAATAGTGATCTAGCTTAGATCAACTCGTGAAATGAACTTTGAAAATACCACGATCTCCACAAATCCCTATACTGACTATAAGATATCATAATGGTTTGGATATTTTTCTTCTTGCCTATGCTTTGGAGAGTCGACATCAGATTACACTAGAATATATACATATTACATCATGTGAAAAAAGTTGGAAATGTATTGCATTCAAATTTGATTAACAGTTGAAACATATTTTAATATATTTTCAGGATTATTATATTTTATTTTAACACATAGATATTGGTACAAGGAGGCACCAAATACATATGCGCCACACAGATCTCAATTGATTTGTGTGAGGGCTGTGATACTGCCCGAGTGCCCAAACCGAAGCAGGTGGTTGTCTTAAATGGTCACTACCTAACTGTTTGAACTAGAGGTCTAATCCATAAGGCAGTGGAGCATCGTAAGGAGATGCAGTCCCATGGTAGCCGATCGATAATTGGTTCATACGACATTTGTTCCCTCAGGGTATTAGAGCCCATGTACACCATTGGTTTGGAATCAGGGTTTTCCAACTCCCCTAGGTGGACTCTCCATATCCACCAACCCGGTTAAAGCGCCGGACACTCGCTTTTCGTCCTCTCAATTTCGTAAACAACACCCCCGCCACGAGAAGGCAGTGAATAGACTTCCCTGTCAGAGGCTATTTACGCGTGGCCATGTGAGAGCATTTCGAGCACTCTCGGCCGTACCACGGCATTTGGGGGATGAAATATATTCTAAGATGGGATTATATCAATATTGTAACTTTTAGCATGGGATCATTGTTATGATTTTCTGAATTATTATTTTCATTAACCTTTGTATCTTACCTAAATCGTATATCTGTCCTCTTTTAGTTTTTCGGTATCATTATTTACTCCTTCTTTACTTGTTCAAACTGGAATAATCAAAATCACCATCATCATTTTGATTATTAGTATTCAAAAAAGAATACAAGGAACTTTGAATAATGATAATGATGGAAAGAATTTTTAGACAGAAGTATATGTTACTATAAAATATATTGGTATCTATGCCTTAAAAAGAAATAAACAAATGAATTGACAATATTCAGTGAGGATAATTATTTTGATTATATTAGTAATCGCAGAGAGAGAGAGAGAGGAAAAAAAGAAAGATACCTTGGTTACAACAGTATTATGTCTTTTTCTTTTCCAATTTACTTGTTTAAATTAATCAATTAGGTTACAAAACTTCTATGGTAAAATAAAAAATCATGGATGTTAAATGATAGTTGAGACAGATTTTTGTATTTATCATTGATAAATCTTAGTTGGTGTACTGCTAAAGATCAGTGAGCATTATATAGTTGTTTGAGTATATTTTAACACTTCTCATTAGTGTATATACATGACTTTTTCAGCAAAACGAATAGTTTGAAGGTAGCATTCTTCAACTTTACACAATTTCCGAAGTGTCATTCAATACACTTTCTGCTATCTGTTTCATTCCTGATAGTTATACTCCAAACATTTAGTATGCTTCAAATCATTAGTGACATTATTAGGATAGAGGGTTTGAGAAAAGTGTGTTTTTCGGCTCAACCCATTCAAGGACTAAATAAATGTAGGAATTGACGAAATGCGTTTTGGGATTCAGTAATAAAACATGGTGTGTACTGAATGAATATTCTGTCAGTAATGTTGTACGTTTCTGATTATGACATTAGGTGGTGGGTTTACAAGTTCCATCAAAAAATTACTTCTTTCAAGTATGTAAATACATCTTAGTAATAAGTGATAACCAACACGGCATCTAAGTAAGAAGTTTCCATACAATTGTCCCCAGCCTCCTCACTGCAGATCGTAATACTGAATCATTTAGACTAGCTTTAATGGAAATAAAACGCTGAAAATCCCTGCACAGCATTCCATTGCACAGTATTGTCATTCATTTGTTTCTTCTTGTCTTGTATTCAACTTTTATTTAGGTCACTTGGTAACCACACTTTATGTTCGATGCCTGGATATGCCTAACCATAACATACGTCAAAGCATGATGTTTGGTGGTATATGCTGGAAGAACGTTGGAAGCAGCCAAAAGCTATAAAATCGTGTAGACAGGTGCAGGCCACCTGATTAAGATGTGGGGTTATCGTGACCAGTGATTAGTGACATCATTACTAATACTACAGTAAAGCGGACTCAATAAATTAGTGGTCTTATCACGTAGGTATATGGAAGTTGAATGCCGGCTCAGTGGTCCAGTAGGTTAAGTGTTCGCGCGCGAGACTGAAGGCCCTGGGCTCGAATCCAGCGAGCGGGATCGTGGATGCGCACTGCCGAGGAGTCCCACAATAGGACGAAACGGCCGTCCAGTGCTTCCAGGATTTCCATGGTGGTCTAGCCTCACTTAACTCATGATCTCAACCATTGAAATCATTACAATATCCACAAAACCCTTCTGATATTATATATATATATGTATATATATGTCAATTCGTGGAGTTTCCATCTCAGTGAAAATCAGTTAGCTCACGGAGTAAATAAACCTATATTATACTAAAATTGCCAAATAACTTTCCACTAGTTGGGGAATGTTTACAGTCGTAATCTCTTCGACTGCATTGACAACACACATTACTATGATTCGAAAAGAAAATATTGTAGTTTTAATTATTCTCATTAGCAAAATAAAAGACAAATAAAACAGGTATATTAATATTATTATCATTGTCCCTTCTTTTGTAAATCAATCGTATACATAAAACAACAAATTATTCAAAAGATCGACAAATTAAAAAAATACAGACATATTTGAGGCAAAGTAAAAAGTGTGCACACCCAGAGGAAACCTGCGTCCAACTAAAATAGTAGGTAGGTGTGCCAAAGAAATAATGACCAGTTGAAAATGTATAATACTAATACTTAGTATTATTACATATCCATGGGTAGAAGACTTGATAATCCGCCTTGGCCGCCACTGAAGCCACTGGTAATGATTTTTAGCTAGATTATGAACATTTGGAAGGAGAAAAAGAAACGCTGGATGAAGGAAAACCCATTTATCAAGTTACTATGTAGTGCAACAGGAAAAACACTAAAAACGATACCACTACCAATACTATTAATAATAATGGTCGTTAAAACTAGTCAGGATGATAGGACGTCATAAAAACTGACTTTCAAGAAGTATCCGAAATAAGTATATTTTACAGAAAATATGTAGTTTATATTATGGATTGGAGTTTGGTTATACAATTATCAAAAATAAAGAAGGACTGGACATCTGATGTTTACTATCTAGTATCAAGTAATTAATCGTGAAAAATCTAGTCTAAAAAAGAAGGGGAAAACTTTAAATGTAAACACTTAAATTATTACTTTCTTTCACATTCTCACAACAGCTGGAAGAATGAAACTAGTGACTGTAGTGAGATTTGACGGAGAGACAGAGTGATAGAAAAAAGGCAGAAAATTAAAATTTAAACCCTTTGGTTCTCAACTCAGTTGTTTAAAGGCTAAGAGATCATTGAGAGGCTTGAATTTCATTGGTCCGATCCCTGATACGATCGTGGGTGTGAAATATTGAGGTGTCACATTTTAGTAAGAAACAACCGTCTAGTCTATCGTGTTTCTCGATGGTTATCTAAGGTTACTTCATGAGGAAGATAAGAAAGTTAACAATCGCCACAAATCATTCGTACTAAAAAAAATAATATCATCAATAGATAATTCAGTTAGTCAATCATAACCAGTGCAGGACCAACCACGGAAAAATGTATCGGTTCAAGTTGCCAAAACTACATCAGTACACTAAGTTGGGAAAGTAAAAAGATGAACGATAGACAAAAAGTTGGAGTAACTGTAATATTTAAAATTAGACTTAAAAAAAGACTAAACAGAGAATATAAATAGAAAAGTAGGAGCGAAGTACCATTAAAATCCAAGACCTATAGGAAGATAGAAGATAAATGGATCTACACCACCAGGATAGATACTGAGCCACATCACTACTACAAAACATCTGCAATCCCTGATCATGATTATTATGCCGACACACACTAGATGATTTATAGATCTGCTAACATGGTACAAAAAAAGATTATATGGTTTTCG
Organism: Schistosoma haematobium; assembly: GCF_000699445.3. Taxonomy (NCBI): domain Eukaryota; kingdom Metazoa; phylum Platyhelminthes; class Trematoda; order Strigeidida; family Schistosomatidae; genus Schistosoma; species Schistosoma haematobium. Next base: position 40,732,855 of record NC_067197.1, on the reverse strand, counting down.
GTGCTCTTTTTTGTGGTCTAATCTGACACAACGCAGTACTGAGCACAGAGATAAGTCACTCGTTAAGGTTACGTTGCATTTGTCTAAACCATTTCAATCGGTGAGAACTTACAGCCGTATCAGTCGAGTCGTCATTTTTACTTAGCTACCACCTAATATTTACAACATCAATATTGCTACTTTGATTTTTCCACCATACACGAGACTGATAATTTGAAGATATCAGTGATCAAAGATACTAGTAATTCAATGGTTATTAGTTGAGCCTCATTAATAAGTCAGTCAGTCATACGCAACATAGAGACTGGTACAAACATGTGTTAGTTCAAATACCCATGTCACATCACCACAACAAAATGAGATTAACATAACGAATAATAAACGAATCGAAATAATGGTAGTATCAGTGATACCGGAACAGAGTAAGCATTAAGTATATATTTCAAGAAGACGAAATGAAAAGTTATGTATGATGAAATGCTGGAACTGAAGGTTTAAAATAAGAATGGATGCATCTGTATCACTGTGAGACATACCGAATTAAGTCACTCTAAGTCTCTAACCACTGATTGTGGTAATTATACAGACCTCACCCCAACCAGGTAATTTGTATATACCAGCATTAGCAATCTGGGTCTTTTTGCAATTCCATTTATCATGATGTGTTGCTTAACAATCTATTCATAATTTTTTAATTGTGAATATCATTTATACATTTTGAAAAAACACAGTTTACTTACTTTGAACATTGAAGAGGGTTTATTATTTACCATTGAGTGGGATGGTGTAATAACTTCAAATAGTTCACGACATAATCCAATAGGTAAACTACCATTACCCAATGGTACAAGAATAATATAATCAGATTTGTACAAAGAACATTTTTCATTTTCCCCGACGCTTCCGCTACCACCGGGAATGCGAATGAATCGACTATATGATAAAAGTGATATATATGAAGTAATAGACACGTAGTGGTGTAAAACAATATTCCGAATTGAATGAAAAAAAATAACATTTTACTAAATATAACATGAAAAGTATTGCATCACTACTGATTAGTGTCGTGTGGATCTTGGAGGGGGGCATCTTCGTTTTTCTTCACTAAAACAATAAACTAACGTTGAACCGAAGCAACATATCAGCCTTTAGATTAAAAATAATTCTGAACTAACATCATCTGACGATAGTATTCTCTATTCCCTGACTGCTATCATAATAACTGATCAATTTTTGTTACTAACATTAAAATTTTCAGTAAACCGATAAAAACTGGAACATCTAACAATACTGTGATATATTGTTTTGAAACAACAATTGGTTTGTGCATTATTATTGAGGGCTTTATTCGTAATTATAATAAAATGCCTTCAAGTGGGATTATGGAGTTTCCCTGTCTTCAAATGCTGGTCAATTTGTGGCTACTGACGTTCGTTTCGAATAGCTTTAGCAATTTCAACATCATACACCATATTAAGTATTGTTACTTATTCTAAGTACACATTTAAACTGATCCGATACAATCCACTGATGCTTTTACAACAAAGAACAATGAATACCATCGCTCTGAATGACACCATCTGTTTCAGTGAGCTGAAGGAGTATCAAACGGCAGCTTCTACTCTATGACACTTTTAAACATAACAAAAAATGTCTAATCAACTGTTATCATTCCAGCTTCTAATATAGGGTTTGTGACTTCTCCACAAAAACTTGATCTATTTATTAGTGTTTTAAAAGTTAAGCACCCGTGGGCGAGATAAAAGGTCCTAGGTTGGGTCTCCAGTGGGGTAGTGGATGAACACTGCTGAAGAGTCCCGTACGTACGAAGTAACTTGTCCAGTGTTCACTAGTTTTCAGTCATTATCTAACTTAGGTCTGTCGGTGATATCGCTATCATCCAATAATTTCCTCAGACCCTCTGTACAGATAAAGTCATAAAACTAGCCTATATATTCAGCATTGATTGCCTTCAAGAATAAGGTCTATGATCTAGTCATTATCCAATATCGACTTGCTTGATTATCATACGTACCCTCCTCCCTGGGATTTCCTTTTATTTAGTAGTAGAAATAGTAACATGAATACGAAATAATCGTAAGACATACTACAATTTGTAATAGTATTTTAACGATACAAAAATCAGAGGCTATTCTTCCAAAAAGTACCTTAATTCTCCGAACCAATTGCTCGATAAAGATGTGCACGGCTTACGAACTATCCCGTTTAATGCAGGACTGGCTTCCGAAGGATTTTCCCGGGCTAATACTAAATCTTTCATCATTTGTACTAACGACGGTTGATATCGAGCTTGTGATACACCTACTAAGTTGCTAAACAATTAACAGGTGAAAAAATAATATCAATGAAAGTGTAGAATTATGTTTCAATGGAATTTATACAAGGTAAACATAGGGGTTTGGAACTTAATTGGCGAAAAGTCTAACTATAAACTATGTTTCGCATTTCAATGATGTCAATTAAAATTTGAAAACACTACTTGGAAAATACTTTTAAACTTGTGTCGAACTTTTCCACTCATTTTTTACTAACCCCTTTTTGTGTATCACATTGTACTAATTAATACCTAGTAGTCTATGTTATCATTAAACATCCTTCCGAACAGGATATGTGTGTTTCCAAATCGAGACGTACTAGTAACTTCAAACATTTACATCCCATCAGAATTTTGGGATTCATTTTCAACTGTCATGTTTTAAAGCTAAACAATTAGACCAAAGTAAACAAAAGCATGATAGGACGATTGATTTACAATAGGAAGACTACACCATGGAAAAAGAAAATCAATACACTATTGCAAGCAGAGAAAACAAAATGAAACATGGGAATAAGCGTATATAAATGGATAGGATGAATGCAACAAACAAACACCACTGCATTAGACTGCTAGGTAGTAAAAATAGTCAAAGATAGCTCAAACTGTTGAATAATAATAAGTAGTGTGGCATACGCGGAAAAGAGTAAGAATAAGAAAATTGAGGTCAGCAAGTGGAAAATCCATTCAGTGCGTCGATATCCATTTCTCCATCATAATAATAATAATAATAATAATAATAATAATAATAATAATAATAGATGTGTATATACTCTAAATATTGCTGCATATTACTAGAGCATTGTGTGAGATTATGTGCTTTGTATAAACAGGAATTATATACGTAGTAACTTTAGCATTCTTGATTTGTTCCTATCAGTGACGTGGAAATTGAAGTTGGTAAATTTTTAGAAACATCAAAATCAGCTTTTCATGGATGGAGAACACATGATCCTCACAATCGATTAAAATACTTTTCACATGAATAGTGATAAGATATGCTTAAAAGTTAGAATCCAACATTTCACATTGTTAGCCAACGAGACAAATATTTTCATACACCAGAATTGAATTTATGCTATTATATTGATATAGGAAGATTTACAGAGATTGTAGAATTTTTATATTTTAAATCGCAAACTGATCTTAATTACACCATTATGAAAAACCCATGAGCATTGAACAGCCGTTTCATCCTAGGATGGTGTGAGTAATCTCACTGGACAATTTACTTTGTTAATTGAACCAATTAGGATAGATTATTCGATCAATCTTGTGATGGTGGAGATTTGCAGCTCAGGTGGATGATTTTGATGGAGTTTTGTTCTCTGAGCTGGATGGTTTGGTCGTGGAGCTTTCATCGTTCTTCTGAATGATTTTGGTTTGATCACTGGTATTATCGCGGCTTCTAGTCTTTGTATCACTGCTTCTGCGATCAGTCCTGATATTGGTGATCCCAATGGGATCAATTTGGATTCGCTATGTAGACGACACATTCGTCATCGTCAAAAAGAATGAGCTGGAAAACACTTACAAGCTGATCAACAACGTCTTCGATGACATCAAGTTCACAATGGAACAGGAGTCAAACAACAAACTATCATTCCTGGATATATTAATCACTAGGATCGACACGGAACTGGAAACTCAAGTATAGGAAACCGACCCATACAGATCAAATTCTCAACTACAATAGCAACAACCCAAGAGCTCACAAAATCAACTGCGTACACACTTTGTTCAAAAGGGCGAGGACACACTGCAGCACACTGGCAGCACGAAAACATGAAGAGAAATACCTGAAGGACGTATTTCAAAAGAACGGCTACCCAATCAACTTCATCAAAAAATACCGACCGCACGCAGCATCAGAACCTAAGTCAAGCACAGAAATGAACAAAAGGATCGCCCTACCATATGTAAAAAGCATATCAGAAACCGCAACGAGACTGCTGAAAACCTTCGGGATAGGTGTGGCACACAAACCGACAAAATCACTACAATCAATCCTATGCAAACCAAAGGATGAAATAACAAAAGAAGACAAATAAAACACTATCTACAAAATAAATTGTGCCAACTGCGAAAAACACTGCATCGGACAAAGCGGACGCCCCCTTCACCTTTGCCTACATGAATATCGATTAGCAGTCAAACGCCATGGTACTTCTTCACGTGGACAACTTCGAACACTCATTCGATTGGAAAAATGTGGAAATCTTGGACAGAGGAAATTCCAAAAACACTAGAGAATTTTTAGAAGCCTGGCACTCAGGTCAATCAGTAATCAACAAGCACATTGAAATCGATCGAATTTATCAACCAATCAGGAAAATTATGCACAAACATAGGAACAAAAATCAAACCAATGGGAGACAACCAAAACAAAGAAGTAAACAACGACAAATTTAAGGTCAATAAGAACCAATCAACATCCAGTTGTACAGAACAAGCTGTGAAACGCGTATGGAGAAATTCAAACACTTCACTTCTATCTGAAGTTTGTGCTGATGATGTCGTTCAGAAGAACGACGAAAGCTCCACGACCAAACCATCCAGCTCAGAGAACAGAACTCCATCAAGATCATTTTTGTCGTAATTTTAGACTAGTGAAAATCGTATGTAAAGAATGATCTGTTTGTTGAATAGTAATATTCTTTTTAGTCACAGGTTAGGTATGCGTACTGGTTCTTTGATATTTCAGTGAGACATAAGCTGCTGATTGAGGGAAAAGTCGTATTTGTTGTCTGAATAAACCTTATTTTCTGTATTAACCAACGCAATCCTATCGAACTGTAGCATCAAGCTAGATCGAGTTAAATGTTATCAATTTAATAACATGAGTGTGAACTAGAACATTGATATTCTAGATCTGTAGACTACACACATAGTCAGCTAAAAATCACATTCTAATGAAAATATGACAAAAACAGGTACACAAGTTTTGTATGATGAAAATCTATTTATTTGCATATTAAAAAGAGCTATGAAATTAACAACAGACTAATACTGCTACTTACTTATAACTAGGCAATTGAGCTCGTTTCTGACGGAATGATTTTATATTTTGAACAAGATTATTTAGTGATAAGCATTGAGGAATTAAACCACCTTGAAGGAGATAGAAAGACTTTTAAATAATGTAATAAATGGTTTTATTGTACATCTGTTGATGATAATTTATTTTGTCTATCAAATGAGTGATTACTAGTTACAAATTTTTCTGGAACACTCTGAAGCCTCAAGATCGTTAATGATAACATGTTATACATGTGCTCGCACACATATTGGCTATCTAGAAATCAAAGTAGTGGTTAGCATATGAGTAGATTAGCAAAATAAAATATGACAGTCAAACCAAAGCATAATATCAGTTCCTGAAATCACTGACTATTAGGAATGAGCCGCATAGGGGAGCTTCGATTCTATGATACACTTCTGTAGTATATGCGGATATCTCACAACCAAATATATCCAAGAACTTAGGTAACTCTTAAAAATTCAGAAAATGTTGGGGATTGCTTATGAAGTCTTTTTTTCAGTGAATCGCGTGTTTGTGATTGAACTCTATGAAGAATAAAAGGATAATCCATGGCTAGATTGGGCGAAAACATTCAGAATGAGAGATGTATTATTCTTTTTGATTAGCAACTCATTATTCGGATAATTGTTAATGAAATGATTTTTTGGAAAAGTTGTCTGTGCATACGATTCTAGAAATACGTGAAACAATTAAAAGAGAACTGAAGTTTCTCATTTTCAACGACTTTCAGAGATGTCTTGTCAAAGGAAATAAAAATGGAACAATTATATTTGTCGAAAAGTAGGGGAGCTTTGAAAAGAACAACATGGATGTATTTTAAATTCTGTATATTAAAATTGTTATGATCCCACTTTGTATTGAACAAACTACAAACAAATAAGTATCTTCCTATACCATTCAGTTACTAGTAGATACAGCTAAGCCTACACACAAACATATATACAAAACAATACAAAATTTTTAATGAAACTAAATGTGATGGAATTTTAAACCACAATAATTGATTAACAAATTGAAAATAATTAATATTTACCTGGAACTCTTTGATGCAAAGAAGATTCAGCAGTTTTTGATCGGCCAACTGTAAAAAGTTCCTAACAAAAAATGTCAAATAATATCATAGTACATAATAATAGGTGACTAAATACTTTTATAACAGGGCGAAAATTGAGCAAAGCTGAAGTTTTGGAACTGTTCTACCTGAAATTATTGTTTATAATTCTGTTATACAATTACTAAATACTTGAATTAGTACACCTTTGGATTTCCTCAATTGTCAGCTTTCGTAGCAGGTGCCCAAGTAGGTAGCTTAAACCAAACAGAAAGACATTTAGGTGGGAATTTTAGTATTCCGACTCAGCGAACAGATAATGGTGAACATCTGCTGCAACTGTGCTCAGACAATCGTTTACTTCTAACAAGCACTACTTTTAAGCATAAGGAGAGACATTGTCTAATATGGCGACCTCCTGTGCCAAACCAACGATGGACTCAAATACATCATATTACAGTATGGGGGTTGTGGAGATTGTTAAGTTTTTGGTTGAGATCATGAATTAATTGATGTTAGACCACCGTTGGAAACCTGGAAGCACTGGACGGCCGTTTCGTCCTAGTATGGGACTCCTCAGCAGTGCGCATCCACGACCCCTCAACCCGCGGGATTCGAACTCAGGACCTACTGGCTTCGCGCCTGAGCACTTAACCATTAGACCACTGAGCCGGCATCCAATGGTGTTAGTGTCTAACATCAACCAATCCACGAAATTGCGCGACCACCCATTGGATGCCGGCTCAGTGGTCTAATGGTTAAGTGCTCAGGCGCGAAGCCAGTGGGTCCTGGGTTCGAATCCCGCGGGTTGAGGGGTCGTGGATGCGCACTGCTGAGGAGTCCCATACTAGGACGAAACGGCCGTCCAGTGCTTCCAGGTTTCCAACGGTGATCTAACATCAATTAATTCAAGATCTCAACCAAAAGGATCATATTACAATTAGTCATTGTTGGAGAGGTTTGATCGAAAACTGCCGCTCGTTCTGGAATACATATTAAAACGCTGATCATGCTCTAATACGAGCACGCATTTGCTTGCGCCTCACCGGATACAGAAAAACCACATTAAGAAGATCCATTAGACTTGCACTCAGTGACGTGAAAGCCAAAAATAGATTCCAGGAACAACTGAGGTCACACTTCGGCAATTCTGAAAACGACGCTGACCCGTAGGTTGCTTGAAAAGATATACAAACAGCTGTGGGAACAGCGGCGACATATATTAGTGATCCGAACCAAAAAAATCAGCGGATGTCTGCTAAGTGTATTGCACTGATAGATCCTCGTAATCTTATCCCATCAGGCTCCGAACACGATAAAGAGCAGAAACAAATCAGATCTAGATAAACAAAAAATCTAAAAACCGACCGTGAGCAGTAGTGGGTAACGAAAGCAAAAAAAGGAATCGATCACAACGGCGTGGGTGTATACACTCTTTATCTCTCCTTAAACCGTGAGATCAAAATTACTTTATACCTCTCTTTCTACGAACTAATTCTTTCTTCTTGTATTACATCCTTATGCGCAATCTTTCTTCTATATATTACTACCATTGAAGTAACTGACTCTGTGAATTTGGTGTTTATCTTGTTGTGCTGATGACGTATAGCAACTTGGACTGATACATGTATGTGCCTGGTCCTAAGTTGTAGATGACTGATGGCCTATTTTTTTCAATCCACTAGCCGGTTAGGTTCGTGCATAAAATGGTAGCGTATCAGTATCAACTTCCGGTGACCGCAGGTCACAAAAGTAATGACCCAATTGAAGATTAATCTGACATCCACTCTTAAAGTGTCCAAGTTTTCCAATCCTAACTATTCATTGTTCAGTGGTGATTGTGCAGAAATCATTGGATTACTTTTTATACAACATGATGAACTATAGTATATGTTACAATTACTAGTTGTAAATAAACTGGAGGGAATAATGTAGGAGGACTTTAGAAATAAGCTAACAGAAGCTGATATTAATATATATGTGATTAGTATTAGTTGAAGCACACAGTTCTTGAGTAGTGATGGTGAATTATGAGTAGTGTCTTGACCAGGTAGTATTATTTTTTATCTACAAGCAGATGTGTAGCTAGCATGACACTACATACAGTTACTGAGAAGAATTAATGTTGTCCCTTCACGTTGTTTCAATGAATGACTGACTGACGAAAATTAGTCAGATTCGCAAAACTTGTTTTAATCGCTTGTTTCCGGGATTCTACAGACGTTTCATAGAATACTAGGTGATGAAGAAAATTAAGTAAAAGTCATCAACTTTGATTATATCAAACTGTGGAATCGATGGTAAAGACAGCAAGGGAAAGTTACTTGACAATGATAGTTAAACTGGAAACAATGTTCAAAGTAGATGTGCAACATGAAACCACCTTTACGTTGATCGAGATGATGATTATCAAATTACATTTTTTATTGGTGATGTCTAAGAGTTGAACACTCGAACTCCGTGCAGAAAACAAAAGGTGTGGAGTGCGAAAGCTTTCGTCGAAGGTTAACTAATGTATAGATAACCAAGGCATTTACACGTTCAAATATAACCCTTAGATTCAAAGGACTTCTGAAAACACATTGGAATTAGTGATATAACTGCTAAGTATTCAATAAGGATTTGACATATAACACACTGTTTTCTATGATTCTCTTGACGGATTCCAAAGAACATTGACTGGACGAAGCACATTAAGCATTCTTGTAGTCTTTAGGTTTTTTCGAGGAAATACTAAGGGCTACCAAAAGTTGTTTTTGTTAAGAATATTCGAAAATTTCAAATTGTGTAATTTGAGTTATAACTTTTATACGACGAAATCCTGTCATAAACCTAAAATCTTAGAGTTTATTATCCTCATTAGATAACTTGTCTTTCGGTATGCTATATTACCCTATGTTTCTCAAGGTTACTAACAAACTGTGAGTACAAGTTATAAAGTAATATTGCACTTCGTACATAATATGAGAGGCTCTTTTTGTAAAAGACAAGTCTTCTGTCTTTTGATGCTGTATAATTAGGCTTGCAGTGTAGTGAAGACGAACACCAGGGGGGACAATCCAATGTATTCAACACAAAATTACAGGATTTATTAATAAAATCTAACAATCATAAAGTAAATGCCTAATTTGCAAAATGTCCATCAATTGTCTCAAAATGACTCAGACTTCATTGTTCTTGCATTTTCATACAAATTGCATCATGTCCCATTCGTTACTGTTCGATCCTCTTGTCTCTCTGCTGCCAGACCTTCTGTTTACGACTAACATCATATACTACTTATGTCAATATAAGTAGCGCACACCACAGTAGCACTAACGTTTGGACTTAACCTTATTTTGGCACTGATCTAATTTATCACTCTATAAGGAAGATGTCGAGCAATCAGATGGACGGAGATCAATAAAAAACCAGTCGACAGAAATACAATGATACGTGAAGATTATAAGCAAAGGAATAATCAGAACGAACCGACTTAGTGTTAGCGGAATAATCGAAAAGCTCACTCCTACTTGAATCAAACACTAATAATGCTGTATTTAGAAAGATAATAAAAGCCTCGTAGTTACACCATTCAGTTAATAGAATGAGACACTACAAAAATCCTCGTCTTGAGCTATAAATCTTCCTTATTATTTCAGTATTCTGAACTTAAATGTTGCCAAGTTCAACTACATTACTAGAGTGGCTAAATTCGATAATATTCGTAATAATTCGTCACTGATTGATCTCAGCAGGGGTAACACTGAAAACCAGGAGGCATTGGACAGTTGTTCTTTTCAAGCATGGGATTCATCATCAATGTATACTCATGACTTACTAACAAATTATACTAATCTCCACAAAACCTCATCATCAATACCATAATTGTATGTACACTAGTGACTTACTTTGAGATGAATCCTCAAGGTTTTAGAAAATAGTCATAACTAGTGCTCTATAGTATTCAGTGTAAATCCACCCCCAACTAAGATTAATCAGCGACAAGTGTAACCTAAAAGTCAAACCAATTTACACGAAACTCTATTCAATTAAAAACCAATTCATTAAATGCTACTTACTCGAATAGCTGACCAAATTGATTCTGAGAGAGGTGAATGAATAGGTACTAAGCTTATTGTGTGTATTACGAAGAGAAACATCTCATCAAGACTTGGTAATTTTCTAGAAAAGAAGCAACCATAACAGTGAAAAGATTGGAAATATATAGGTAAAGGATAACAAAACACATGAACTGAATTGTACTGCACGACTACTTTTGTAAAGAGAAAACTGTCGATTTTTTTAAAAGTGAATTGACAACAGAGTGTAACATATCATGAGCCAGACAGTCATCACGATCAACGGGAGGGGATCACGGTTACATCAAGAACTGACTCAAGTTAGAAATATGAACTATTGGTTTCCCACTGAGTTTAAATGCAACACGTTTACAGTAAAACCTGAAGGTCCCGATTGTTGGTAAGAGTCATACGCTAAATAAAGACAGTTGTTTAATATTTATTAGATATCAACGGTACCCAACTATGGCTGTTACCTTAAGGTGATGGTTGGACTTGTATATCGTGATGACCTAATGGAGCTATAATGGTTGAAACATTTCTTTTTTTCAGTCCGACTATACTAAGCAGGTTAATTGGAGAGCGATAAAACTAAAAATAGAAAACGAATGGTCCAAGAGAAGTCATACTAACAATAGTACAGGGGTGTGACGGCAGTAAGGTATATCCCTCAGACAACCAGCATCTTCGGCTATACGGTCTTCTCATGACAGAATGAAGAGGTTTGAAAAGATCTCAAGCAGTCGTCTCTTAGACTCTGCTGTCACGTTCCCAGGTCATCAATACCACTACCACCTCTGTTCAAGCACACCAAGGAGAAGTAGTCTTCTGAGGTGTGGACAACCATTAAGTGAGAACCTTCCTTGCACCTCTACCTCAAGCAACACTCGGAGTTCCAATGGTTCAAGCATCTGATCTTAATCCGTCCTGAACACTACATCTTCACACTAATATCCAAAACCAGCTCAAATAAATAACTAGCAATAGTTGTGGTATGTTTTGGTTCACAAAAACATTTTAAAAATACAAGCGGTAACTTACATGGCTTCTTTGTAAGCATTTAATAGAATCGACTCACAATGTGTTGGTTTATGAAGTTGTTGAATAAGTTTAGCATCAGCCTGACTGGCAACCAATAGAGAACGTTCAAACTTCACCAATAACTTCTCCAAACTAATCACATCATCGTGAACATTATGATGATATCGATTGCGACTTGTAATTGAATCGAATGTATTAATTACAGCTAACGTTAACTGAATATGATTTAGAAGGTCGAAACGACCCGATTTACAAATTGGTCTGGAAAAAAATTAATCAAGAATCAAAGTGTTACAAATGATGGCAATGTATAGAGGGGAAAGGAACGAACGTGAACAGCATATCAACAAGAAGTGTGCAAATCTTTCATTTAAAATGTATGCCCTCTCTCGTCTCGAGTGGAAAGCAAAAGAATTTAGAAACAAATTCTGTGATAAATACAACAAGAATTATACATGAATAGACAGATCAGATGTTTAATGAAACCAGATAACTGTACTAGTTTCTTGGAAATATGTATATATTAATTAACTATGTTCGCGTCCAACTTCATTTCTTCCTTCGCCTTTCTTATATGGTGTACCATACTACTCGCTAAAATTCAATAGCTCATGTTATCGTCAATCATTTTAGAACGCGTAGCTCATGATATTTCTTGGTTGATAACTGTAAGTACTTATATGTATTTTCGAATGTTGAATCTATTTCATTGTTGTAATTTTCTCACTTACCATTCTTAGTAGCTTTTCTTCGGTTCATTTTTTGTTCATGAGGAATTTCTTAATGTCTAACAATTTTCACAATTGATACTGTATAACCCTCATTTCAATTTGTTGACTGACATACTGTTACTTATTATTATAGTAAGTTCTGATAATTGTTTCTAAGATAACTGCATAAAGAATACATCTTGTCGTTGATTGTGCTTTAAAGCATTCCTAACACCTTAGAAGATTTATGTTTTAAAGTTTGTAGACTTTGTTCATGTTATCTTACCATTAATAGTATAGTTTTTGCAAACAGATCTTTTGTTTTGATTCTTGGATTTGACGCGTCATTCAATCGTTTGGTTAAAATGAAATACTATACTCTCTAACTGGTGTCCCTAGGACCGGAACCTAGCCTTATATTTAAGGCACTCGGTTTTTACCATTATTACTATTATTAGCTCATTCACCAGGTAGATTTCTCTACTTGGCCTTAAGCCACATATTAAGTGTGCGGGCTAATGATACCGATTGGTTGTCCAAACTGAAGAAGGTAGGATGAGATTCGTACCAACTTACTAGGAAGTAAGAGAGCCTAAATCTGTAAGCCAGCTCTTCACTTTTAACCACTAGGTCCTACTTCGGAACTCCGCTTCACTCATTTCGTTTTGGTCAGCAGATGAGTAGAGGAAAATAAAGTCAATAAGCCAAACACTGTTTTTTAAATAACTTACATGAATAATTCCTTAATTTGATTTCGTAAAAGATCAGCCCATTTTGCCTTGGTTCTTGGTGGTTCAGATAATTCAGGTAACTCATAGTGTATCAACTCAGAGATATTTAGTAAGTTTTGTTGGATTTTAGAGAGTGATGCCTTTCAAGAAAAAATAGAGTTGAGACATAGCATAAGTCTTCACCCAAAGTTGTTATTCACTGTGTTTTATTATCCTGATAGCATAGAAAACAATCTAATCTAATCTCTGTATACAAACTCAGTTCGATTCTAGCCATTACACGTCAAAGTTGGTGATGATAAAGAGTAGTAAGATTGTATTGAATTAAATGGTTCGAAATATAAGTTGGCGTTTGATTTACAAGTACACTTATAAAAACAAATGAAAATGTAACTGACTGATTTGAAAATTTCACATTCCAGACTACTATTGGTTCATGAGAGCTATTGATACTACCCACTGTCCAAACTGAAATAGCTGGAGTTTGGGGAGAGGGTTAATCTGTGACCAACGTGGATGACGACTGAGTAAAGATTTATGTACTTAACTTATAGTTATACTTTTTTGTGACCTACTTACTCCTGTTACTCCTCGTGGATCTACAGTGCGTCGGTGAGAGCAGTTTTGCTACACACTTGTGAAACCTGGCTTACCCAAGTTGAGGATGTTAGAAGACTTTCGGTGTTTGACCAACGTTGTCTCTGGAAGATTGCTGACATGCAGTGGCAACACCATTTTAGTAATGCAGAAATTCGGCGACGTGTGTTTGGGCACAGAAAAGATAATTCAATTGGTGTCACTATCTTGAAATACCGACTTCGGTTGCTTGAACATATCTTACGAATGTTGTACCAGCAAATTCCACATCGCACATTACTTTCCAACGCTGGGACCAGTTGGATAAAGCAGAGGTAGTTAGTGTATGATATGGTGTCGTGGCATCAAAGAAATCCGTATAGGACGGGCATCAGTTGGCACTCCACGACTTCATGGTAAGAATCCTAGGGATGGTACAATACAGTGGTTTGAGACGTTATCAGACATAGCTCAGAATAGAAGCCGGTGGCAATCCGTCTGTAATGTTCTTTTACTTTCTTCACAAAAGTGAATAACTTATTTAACTGAAGGAATTCTTTCTGGTTATACTTTCCCGAACTAAACTGCTTCTCACATTATTATTGTTATTATTATTATTTCACCATCACACACTAATTCCAATTCATTTTTGTACTTTTTTATTGCACTCACTTTTCCTTCTCTATCTTTTTCACCTCATACTTATGGTGTGGTGTAAACATATTTGGTTGCTCCTCGTACCAGTGTTCATGTGTTCAAGTAATTAAATAAGATTCCTCGACTGCACTGGTTATATGTGTTTATTTATTTATTTCAACACATAGATAATGGTACAAAGAGGCACCAAATACATATGCGCCACACAAATCTCATTCGATATGTGTGAGGGCTGTGATACTGCCCGGGTGCCCAAACCGAAGCAGGTGGTTTTCTTAGGGGGCCACACCCCGAGCCTTCGACCTGAAGGTCTGATCCACAAGGCAGTGGAGCATCGTAAGGAGATGCAGTCCCATGGAAGCCGGTGACCGAAAATTGGTTCATACGCCATTTGTTCCCGCAGGATACTGGAGCCCATGTGCACCATTGGTTTTGAATCAGGGTTTTCCAACTCCCCTAGGTGGACTCTCCATATCCACCAACCCGGTTAAAGCGCCGGACACTCGCTTTTCGTCCTCTCAATTTCGTAAACAACACCCCCGCCACGAGAAGGCAGTGAATAGGACTTCCCTGGCAGAGGCTATATACGCGTGGCCGTGTGAGAGCATTTCGAGAGGGAGAGCGGACTCTCTACACTCTCGGCCGTACCAGGGCCGTATCCCCAACCACATACTACCTCAGCGAGCGATATTTGGTGGTGGAGTATGTTGGGATAACACTAGAGGCGGATAGACAAAAAGAACATGGCACCAGTCCATGAAATAATTGAATGTTGGACCAAGTTGTATTGGTAGGAACAGGTTACTTGATCGGAGACTGGTTGATTATCGTAAAAAACATTAAGTGACATCGCTCGGAATCAGTTGTGAAGTGATAGATGTATTTACCGTCTTTTTTAGACTTTATGTTGAAAAACTCACTTTTCATTAGGCGGGCTCATGTTTTTTGAACCACATCTATACTTAATTCTCCCTACTTTTAGTGACACTGTTACTACTACTAATCTGTCACTTGTTTTAATAGTTTAATCTTGTTGTATTGACATGGTGTGACAAATTGAACTGATCCACATTGTGGTAGGCTATACATTGCCTAGGACTGACTGAATCATGCTCATTGAAAATAATAACAAAAAGCCCATTCTCGAAATGCAATATGAGGCCAAAACATTCAATCCTTCAGTAATAGTGGGGGTTACTATTGACATCGATTACTCTCTAGTGAGAAATTTGTGCATTCAGATGTCTGATAATGATCAGTTCAAATAAAAACGTTACTTACATGCTCTTTCAACATGAAATAATCATCAAGTAAGGGATTTACAGATACATCCATTGACTGCAATAAATCCGTACACAGGTCATGTGATAAAATTTTCCCGTGGCTTTTATTTTCAGATGGGCTAAAAAGAATTGAAACAAGTATAAATCGATTAGAATAATAAATTGAACTCAGTACTCAAACGTTTATGTACTAGGAGTCCTAAATTGGAATGCTTGTCTGAAAGGAGGTAGAATGTGATTTGAACCGAAAATTCACTCACTGCGATTGGAGCAATTGAGATAAATTGTGATACGAATGAATGTTATTGCGTTTTCTGAGCCAGTTGATTTAAAATTAGGAAAACTTTATGATAAGTCTTGCTAATTGAACGCTATACTCGGTTCCTAAGCTATTCTCGTAACCCCCAAGCTAGAACTACACAGCGACCTGAACACGGGAGAAAAGGCGCAAAATATGCGAGAAGCATTTTACTTCAAAGGTTCGTTTTAGTACAGAAAATATAGGGTTTTTGTAGTATTTTAGATGTCCTTGGGTTTCCCGAAAATTTTGGAATGCTACTAAACATAGTAGCAGTGTAGTAATCAGCCAATCAGAAACTGCACGTGTGACTTTTCACTTTCTTGATGTTTCTGGCTAAACTTCTAGTGAACGCTGATTGGATAAAATGCTTCTTTGTGTTTCCTGAGCCTTTCTTGTCTTTTGCGAGAAGTTTTCTAGATCACCCCCACACTTTAATTGTCATTATAGATAATATTATCAGCAATGTGCCTGCTTTAATTATAAAGCTTTGGTGCTGAAAGCTTTCTAATAAGGTGAAATTTAAGTGCATAAGGCAGTGAACCAAGGTTAGAAGAGCAAACGCATAAGTGCAACAGAGAAAGTTACGAACTGTTTAACCACAGTAAGGCACAAGGCAATTAAATAAACTGTAAAGTAGTTGTTTGCAAAGATCGTATATGTTTTCTTTTTATTTGCTATCACACCTATCTCAAGGCTAAATGATAGCTGAGGGACTAAAAATGAGGAGTCCCTATGGGAGCAGTGGGTTAAACACCTAGTCATGGTCTCACCTCACATGTAATTATCTGGACCGCTGGGGACAGATATATAAACAACCATGATCTGTATACACCACAGTTCAGTTTTAGCAATTAAAAGCTTCCAACACACTTCAATCTTTTTACCTTTATAGTGGGCCTGATCAGTCTCTGGAAACGAATATCGTAACTGCATCGGATCGAAGACCATAACGACGCTGAACTATACAAAGCAATATTAAGGACAACTAGACTGAACTTTGGCTACAGCAAAAAGTACACTTGATTCTGTTGAAATGATTTGAATGTTGATTAAAAAGACGGTAACTGCTTATGAAAATAACAGAGTAATCCTTTTTGGTATATATGAATACCACCAAGAACTGAATATTGCTGGAACTTGTTAGCCAATTCAATAGGTATGGACTAGCAGATTGTTTCAAGTATCAACACCTGTGTGTAGCCGGATAAGTGATTAAATGGTATTCAAGTCAATATCAGGGTTTCCGGTAACAGTTGAGTTCAACTAACGAAGATTTAGACCTGGATCAGTAAAGATAGTTAACACGTCACATATGCCCAGTTCTTCCTAATAGCGATACTAGTTTCAGTGTATGGATAAGGTAAAATAGACCAAGAAATAGCATTCACCTACACAGTTATTGACCTTGGTTTAAGTAATATGGGAGAGTCTAAGTTTCCTAATAATGATTTGCATTTTAAGGAAGATCACTGAATAAAAACAATACTTGATGCAGTTAAAAACTGGTCTCAAACATAATGATAGATTGGCTTTTCCACGTATACGTACTATTCCAATGTTGTTAGGGTCGTTCATCTCGAGAATTAAAGAAACTAAGAAGTGTGATGTAATTTTTAAAGATAATCATTCTAATGGACGTTGTTTGTAAGCATTATTTTATTAAGTAGAAGCATGAATTTTCTTACCACTTGGATAAGTGTTCCCATGATACATTGATTTGGTGACCGTCAGGAGATAATTCAGCGAAAATGGTATCTAATAAATGATTTGATCTTGTATACGGCTCTAAACATGCAATCGGGTCACAAATAATTGATTCATCAATGAAAATAACTGAAGCTGTGCATTTTTCAGCACTATCATGAAGAGACTACAAGAAGATAAAAAAGTTATTTACCTTTATGGTTAACCATAACATAAAGATATAACAGTAAAACAATTTTAGACCATAGGAAAAATGTGCAGACTGAACGTATTTGAATAATAGGTATCTCCAAAGGATTGTTTGCATATAATCAGAAGGTTTGAACAAAACTAGTAAACAAAAATCTTACTTTTTTTCTGTTTACTGCAGCAGGAAAATCAGCAAACAGTGCAGCAACTTTACTACTAGTCTGTCCAAATGAATAAACTTCTTCGACAATCTACAATAGGAAAAGTCAGTTATAAACAACCGATTAACCGCGAGATTTATTTTTCAACTATGAATTTATCGTATGAAAAAGCTTAATACCGTCGGGCATCAGGAAATTAATTGCAGCAAACGGAGTGAGAATGTTGTGAATAAACAAAAGGGGAAAAATAATAATAATGGTAACAACAACATGATTATTAAAGAA
Source organism: Schistosoma haematobium (assembly GCF_000699445.3). Taxonomy (NCBI): domain Eukaryota; kingdom Metazoa; phylum Platyhelminthes; class Trematoda; order Strigeidida; family Schistosomatidae; genus Schistosoma; species Schistosoma haematobium. The sequence goes on along the minus strand of NC_067197.1, from coordinate 40,714,727 downwards.
TGCTGACCGAATTCGAACACAACCAAGAAAAAAGGACACCAGAACTGTTATTAGCTATTGTTTGTAGCACTAAACAGCAATGCCAGGATGTTCGGAATGTGTTTACCCTTAGGACTGGCCTGCGTCAGCATTTGAACTAAATATAGGGAGTGAAGTAGTCGAACGCGTCAACAACTTCACTTACCTTGGAATTTTTGTCATCCATAAGGGGTTGGTATCTGACGAAATCTCTTAACGGATTCAAAAAAGCCCGTTTGGCTTTTGCCAACTTACGTCACATTTGGCGAGTGCGAGATATCCATCTATCAATTAAAGAACGAGTATGCTGCGCGGCAGGTAGTTCTGTTTTACTTTACGGCTGAGAAACGTGGCCATTAAGGGTAGAAGATACTCGCGAGTTACTAGTATTTGGTCACAGATGTATTGAATATTGCTCGCATCAGCCGGGATCCCTGGGTAAGTAATAGTGAAGTTAGACGCAGGTTATTAGGGTATGATGGTAAACCAGTTGATGAGGTTATGAATCTACATCGACTGAGAAGGTTGGGTCATATAATCCGCATGTGCGGCCACCGATTACCATGGCGCGAAATGCTGACTAGCGTTGGAGATGGGTGGAAGAAAGTTAGGGGCAGCCAAATCAAAACGTGGCATCAATTCTTGAAGTCACTAACTTCGGATATGAGCCACGTTGATAGATGCAGACTACTTGGTTGGGGTCCGCGCGACTACCTTATTCAATGGTTGGAGATTGTGTGTGACGTCTCAGAATCGATCACAATGGAGTGGGTGTATACACACTTTGTCTCTCTTTAAACCGTGAGATCAAAATTACTTTATACCTCTCTTTCTACGAACTAATTCTTTCTTCTTGTATTACATCCTTATGCGCAATCTTTCTTCTATATATTACTACCATTGAAGTAACTGACTCTGTGAATTTGGTGTTTATCTTGTTGTGCTGATGAAGTATAGTAACTTGGACTGATACATGTATGTGCCTGGTCCTAAGTTGTAGATGACTGACTGATTGATGTTTAATAACATCGCGAGCCACTGAAGTGTGCTTAGTGAGACCAAAGTTAGGAAGTTGTGATATGTTAGCACGAGCAAAACTTAAGCAAATACTTTCTAAACTGATGCTGAATAAAAAGGTAACTGCGTCTTAGCTTTTGATAATTATATATTGTTTCTTTTTCTATGAGCTTGTTATTAATTTTTATATCTCGGGAACCAAGTGTTTTGCGTAGGTGCGTCTAACATGTACAAATTGTTTTGGTTAGTGTTTGAAATTAGCTTCACTCGTCACATGATACTCTGAAAGACAAATACAGTGACCAACATTATCATCACTCACATGACATTACCACATAATTTGAGTGTTTCACTAGAGACAATGGTGATAAAGCACATTTTCCGAACATCCTAAGCTAAAAAACCATCTTTTGCAAGTGGGAATACGAAAAGTTGAGCATTACTTCAACCTTAGTTTCTAGAAATCTGATATCTATGAAACCATGGAACCATGTTACTACCATTTACAAACTATCTAATATTCTCAAAACCCATGAAGTTTAGGTTCAGAAAATTCTTTTATTAAATTAAAAATAGAATATCGCACGGGAGATTTTGAATAGTAAATCAAACTAAGTGATATACCTGGTTAATAAAATATACTGAAGAGTAGCAACTTACCTTCAAAGACCAGAAGATGCTGTTGATTTCATAAAACGCAGGACAGTGATTTTCTAAACCCTGCCTAGCATTTCTATAATAACTTGCATACTTACGGGAAGTAAAGCGTGCGATTTTGGAAGGACATACAAATTTCTGAAAGCATCTCGTGGAGTACTAAAAACGAACTCTATTTTGCAAGTAAGCAGTTTGTTCTGGTAACGTAAGTAATAAATGTGTAAATTAGTTACGTCTTTAGACAAATACTGCACATCATACTCCGGATATTCGTTCACATGAGGTAACTTGAAAAGGTCACAATTCCCAGTAGCTTCTACAGTGGACAATATAAGAGAACCTGAACGCTTTCCATTTTCGCACACAACAGACGTAATCTGTTCAAGGAGCGAATTTGTAAATGGAGAGGATACGATGAAAATGAAGGTTTTGTTGACTAGTTCCTGTAATATTTATTATTATTACAGTAATTTCTACCTCAGTGACGTCATAAATAGGAAATACGTTTTTTACGCCAGAACACAACAGACATGAACTAAATTTTTCAAATGCAACAGACTCTAGAATAACATAATTGACCCCCTTTAATTTTCCTAGAAGATCCTTCAAGACCGAAGAACGCATAGATTTGAAATGCGTACTGATTCAGTGTACAATTCGCCAGTGAGCTCGCTGTACTAGTGTCTTGATATTAAAAGAATGACTCAGGCCTTCAAAAACTCTAGGTCAAGTGAATCTAACTATTAAGCTGCAATTTTCTTAGCTTACTAAACATGTAGTAGGACCTGGATTTTTGTAAGTCTATTTTGAATGAATAGTTTTGTTTCTGTACAAAAAAGCCGGTAAGACATTTTTGGTTGAACTCTTGTGTTCGGAATCGTATGATGAATAGTTCTATAACTCAGTTGTATTTATTTTTCAGAGGCTTAGGAGAGTGAACGGGAAAGGAGCGAGAAGCGAAGAGCTGAGGAAGGAAATGATATGCAAGATGTACGGTATTGAACACAGCGGAGATAGTAAGCGCCGATTACAACTCCTCGTGATAATAACACTTTCAAAGCATTCCAGCTTGTGGCAGTAAACAGCTCTCTAAAACCAATCATTTCATAGACACCGGGTATTGATATTGGTTTTTTAGCTGTTACAGAAACTATTTGCTGAATATGGTCGGTCAATCATCGTAGTTATGTTTCGGCATAGCTTGCGTGCGACTCTTCTCCTTCTTCACATGCTTAGTTTAGAAATTTTAGGTCTCGCCATCTCTTGCGTCGTTGAAATTTTTCATGATCATAAACGAGTGAGTTTTGGGGTTGCTGTACATTAGTTGAAAAAAGCAAGATAAACAATTTAAATTTTCTTTCATGGGTTCACAAATACTTCCGTATGTTGTCTTCAGTATCAACCTAAGGCATCATGGTTGACTGCATTTTTATTTCTGCGGTGCTGAACTACATACACATAACGCTGAATATTAACAGACTGTACATCACTGACACGCTCGTCATATTTCGCAATACACATACATCTACAAGCAGAATTTCATTCCACAAAATATCACTCCTACATATGTTTGAGTTTCACTTGTTATATTTTTGTGTATGTGTATCCTCTTTTCCCTCATTCGTTTTGCATACTAGTGTTACCTCTGGACACAATGGGGGATCTGTGTGAGGATTATGCGATTATTAGAAGTATTTGAATTTATTATACGAACTAACAATCCCCGGAATAGCACAATTTAACCGATAAGAACGACATGAGCACTTATTTAGAATTCGCAATTAACGCGCAAGCAGGTACAAAGGAATCATTTGTTCATACAAATACCACAACCATCACAGTTTGAATTAAAATACAAGTTTCTATAAACGATTGTACTTCTCCTTAGGTTCATCATGTATCTTTCCGTCTGTGTATTGGATATAGACTCTTGACGATCTAGAATGTACTCATTAGTATCAGAATTAGCAGCCAAAGTCGGAATGGGCTCACCCGGTTCCTAGATTTGCTTTTGATCAACATATCGGCTGTGTGTACTCAGATCACTGATATCTATAATCCCCACCGTAGAATTTTCAAAATTCTTCATCGCAATCCCCGGGGCTGGTCGAAGATCACTTACACAATAATATTTAACTTTTCAGACTACAAACACTTCACAATCGAACGAAGAAACCTTCCTTTCAATAATTTTGATGGAGTCTCTTTCTTTGTTGTTTAACAATTGTTTAAAAATTCTATATTGCAGTAGAAATGTATCCACTACCCTCTCCAGTTTATTAACCAATGAAGCATTGATGGAATTAATGACAGTTTTCAATGTCCTGATAAAATCTTCTGCCTGACCATTAGAGCAAGAGCGCATGTGAACAGCGAACGGGTGTTTGCACCCTATACTATTCAGCCAAGCACTTACCGCATCCGCTGCAAAACGGAAGCCATTATCAGTCGTCAGCATCATTGGGGAACCCTTCTCGACAAAACCTCTTTCTTAGCGCTTCGATCGTAAAGTCAGTATTTGAAGCTGTGAAAAAATATTCAGGCCATTTTGTAAAAGAATCAATGATCACGAGTGCATACTAGTTGCTGAGAAATGAATCACAATAGTCTGCATGAATTCTCTGCCAGGCCTCAGACGATACTGGCTATGTAGCCTACTTCGAAGAATGATCTTCGACATATGACATCTTCCACAATTGTTTGTCGTGAGACACATATCTGCATTTGTTATCAGCCATCAACATGTGAGCTTTTGACAAGGACTTTATTTTCTAGACGCCCTAATGCAAACTATGGAGATTGTCAAAGACAAATGCTCGGAATGAACGAGGAATAGCATCACCATTATTTTTACACAAAATATTATCAGGAGTAGTGGATAACGCATCCCACTTTGAAAAATATACTGGAAGTCTACGTTTCAGACTATCATTCAAGCCTTTTCGTATGACACTGAGTATACAACAAAGGTATCGACGAAATTTTGTAATGAAACCTGGACATGTCCGTGGTAAAGGTTGCACTTACAGGTTATTCTTGTATTGATTATCGAGATATGTAGTCAACATGTTGGTTTTTTGGCACTTCTGTGCTGAATCGTATAGTCAAAGACACTCAAAGCAACATTCCATCGTTAAACCATAGCAGCTGAGAAACGTACTAATGATTTTTCAGGGTGATAAATGAACTTTAAAGCTTCATGATCAGTAACAATAGTGAATTTCTTCCCGAATAAATATTTATGAAGTCTTTTGACAGTCCAAAACACAGCTAGTGTTTCTCGCTGAGTTTGTGAATAACCTTGTTCAGCAACAGTAAGTTTGCATGAAACGCAGATAACTGATCTACCTCCCTGCGCCAATAACCACAGGTGTTGCACCACAAGTGGTACAGAATGTACATTAGGTAAGTTCAAAGGACAGCATCACTTTGAAGAAACCTCAGTAGACCTCGTAAGCAGGACTTTTGTTCCTCACTCCATTTAAATGAATTAGATAGTACATTTGTTAGTGGGGCAAAAAGCTTTATATCTGGTCCAAAACCATTACCATCAACTAGGTATCCAAGAAATTCAAAACTAGATACACAAAATGAGCACTGATTTGGATTCACTGTCATATTGTTTTCAATTAAACGACGCAATAAAGCAATAAATCTCTGGTCATGAACTACCTTATTAGAACCATGAACAATGAGATCATCTTGATAAACTTCAAAACCTTCAAGATCACTAACTACCTTATTCATCACTTCCTGAAATATGGCTAGAGAACAACTAAGACCAAGTTGAAGGAAGTTGTATTTGATCAGACCAAACGGAGTGTTAATTGCTCTGAAGGGATTTGAAGATAAGCTACTTTTAGGTCAACTGTCGAAATACTTTAGAGCCGTGGTTCTGATTTAGAATGGCTTCAGCTTTTACCGTCGTGAATGTTTTAATAAACGGGAGTTCAGTGTTAATCTATAGTCACCACGTATTCTAGGGATCTTGCCACTCGACTTCAAGGGATTAACAATAGAAGTACTCCATGCTGAAGACTAAGTCGGTTCAATTATACCTTTCGCACACAAATTGTTCAATGTCTTATGTACTGTTTCTGGAAGACCATGGGGAATTGTTCGTCTTTTAAGAAGGGTTGAATCACCCTGTACTTGACGTTTCATAGGCTGAATCCCCATCCCTGCACTGCACCTAGCACACGCATCAGAATCTTCTCTAGAAAATAATATCGATAACTTTTTAAACCTTTCTAATCTTTTTCAACTCAGTGTTGACAGTCCTGTTTCACTAACTAAAAGCTTACAAGACATGTATGAAGAATTATCATCTCTTATTAGCGGTTCACAGCATCCTCGTACTGGCAGTATGTGTCCAGTAATCCCTAATATTGAGACTTCATCCGGTCTTACCTTGTTAGGATTTAAATATTTCAAGTTATTAAATGAAGTAATGGACTCTGTACTGCCTGTGTCAACAATAAATTCATGGAATGTACTAACGGACATACATAGTCGCCCTTGAATACGAACATTAATTTTTAAAAATGGTAGATAAAGATAAATGATTATCAGTGACACCTGAATTAATGGTATCTTCTTCACAAGGTTTAGTACTACTTGACGCAAAATGGACAATAGTTTTTTAATCGTGACTAAATGTGTCCAATCTTACAACATTTAATACATTTAGCATAACGAAATACACATAAATTACGAGAATGGAATTTGCCACAGGATAAACACTTACAAAACTTGCGGTCACCTTTGTGGTCCGCTTTGCAACTCCTTGTTGAATCAACTTTTACTTTTTCACGAGAATAGGGATCACTATGAAAGAAACGCGAGTTTGATCGATCCTGAGAGTGTATTTCACTATGGCTACTGAGCAAAGAATTCGGAAATATAAACGACTGGATATCAAGTTCATTCATTGCTTCGTAGTTGATACATACAATTCTAGCATCTTGATAGAAACAGTTCAGTATTCTTAAAAGCTCTCTTTCCAGACCTGGTATGTCGATTTCTGAAATTAGTCGACCCCGCAGCTGCACATGAATTTGACCACCAAAATTGCATTTGGGAGCTTGTTTTTGCAATTCGAGGATGGATTCCCTAACCTTCTGGTTATTCTGGAGAATAATCTTATGAAATTTTGCTCTCTCACGACATACGAAACTGGTGCACTTTACATGATTTAATAATAGTTCCTTAACTGTTGCATAAGGAAGTGAGATATACTTTTCCGGAAGTGCAAAAGCTTTTAATAAACTGTAGGCTTCTTTTTCAATGAATTTGAGGAAATATACCACAATTTTATAACTCTCCACAGCTTTCTTGGTCATGCTCCAGATTTAAAAACTTTCCAAATAATCTTCAAAAGCTTCACAATCTGAATGAATGTCCGACTGTTAGATCGCAGGCTCCATTGCGACGCCAATGAGATGATTAAAAGTATTTGAATTTATTTTACGAACTAGGAATCTCCAGAATAATGCAATTTATCCAATAAGAACTATATGAACGCAATCGAATGTATTGTATTTGGAGTTCGAAATCAGGCAGTCATCAAGTAAAAGGAATCATTAGTCCATACAAACACCATAGATAGGTAAAATACTTATTTTGTAAGTAATGTTTGCTATTATCTTCAATTTCTCATTAATTATTATAATCTTTACAAACATCATTATTGACTGTAAAATTGTTGTTTGATAAAATAACCTTTGGCTTTCCGTTCAGTTTCCGAACGCCCCGTAGCATGACACATGGATTATCGTTACGTGGTGTTCCATGAGTTGGTTGGTTTAAATAATTAAGAATGCTGTCTCAGTTGTGCAGTGTTTAAGCTGTAGCCACCAGGGTAGATTTCCATCACTTTGTCTACCATATTTGCTAGATCCTCCAGAGTAACTGATTTTCCTGACAGACTGGGAATCTGTCATACATTAAGGAGTAACGGTTGTAGCCACATGTGTTTTAATAAAATTTCATCTAATTAATATAGACCGACCGATTGTCTCATATGCCTTAAGAGTTGTAGTTTCTTATCTCTCAGATCACATGCTGTTGATGGTTGTTGTAATCTTTTTTCGTCAGACGCTGATGTGTGATGAATAATCAATGTGTCATGTATGAGGTAATCTAAAAACGGAACGGGAGATCAAAGGCCATGTTTTTTAAAATAACACTTTTACAGTCAATAACGGTAATTGTAGAAATTATGAGAATTAATGAAGAATTGCAAATAATAGCAGAAATTAATTACAAAATGTCTGCTTTAGCTAGTATCACTGGTTTAATACAGTTATCTAGCTCACGCAATTGATAAGGACTACCAAATATTGTGAGTTGATTAATTTGTTTTGTCCAAACAAACTTTGTTCTTTTGTTAGCTTTAATTTCGCCATAATTGAATAAAATCATATTGCTGAACTATCAGAAATATTTCGGAATTCTTTATAACTGTGGACATTATAGATGTCTTTCATCATTCTTAATTACTGATAGTTGCATATAACATCTGACATTATATGAAGTTGAATATTTTGTTATTTCGAATTATATATCTGTTACCGTTATGATTACTCTCCCAAACTTTCGAATGAAGATGAAGACCATTTTTCGGTTTAGAAATTTTAAATATTCAGTCTATTCATATCAACTATTTGGTTAGACTGAAAACTATACTAATCCAAATCATTTCTTGGAAAGCATAAATAATTGGATTTGAACAATGTCATACTACTTTTTATAATAAGTAGCCAAACATTTGGCTTATAATTTACATTTGCATTTACCTTACTATTAGATTGAATAACAGTCAACTATTTTAGACTTAATCGCAATTTCAGATTTGTTTTTAACTGGAATTCTACCAATAAAGAAATAATGAAATAGTTTTTCAAGACGTTTGAATGATTTTTCTATGATCCCACTACATTTGTGAGATATTATTGTGTGTGCATGTGTCCATTTGTCTTTTGGTCAAAAAGGAATCAATAAAAAAAATATTAGTGTAGTGAATATTACCTCAATTATTGTACTAAAGTTGATTTCGCTAGTGAATTGTTTCATTCAAGCAAAATACCTGTACTATGTTAATATCTCGAATTAAACTAATTAGTAATTGTGATTTCTTTAACTAGCTAATACTCTGACATTTAGCTCCAGATTCGATTTCCTCTAGAGAAATACTACTGATAAACGAATGACACATTAGTATTTGAGTTGATCTATAGTCTATTCTAGTCTCATTATAAAGGTCATCACTGGCACATATAGCTGGAAATCCCCAAATTGGGTAAAACATGCCCCTTGGATTCCACTAACAGCTATTATCTAGAAAATTATTACTAACTAGTTTCAGTTACCATTTTCTCAAGTCAATAAAACAGGGGAATAAAAATAATTCTCATTTGTCATGACATACCACCATTGTACGATAACACGACCGGCGACTGAGGTTATACTACGACTAGATGGGATACTTGATAGATATGCAATACACAGACTGAGCCATGTTATATGAGGAACATGATTCTCAACCAAATATAAAGAGCTAGAATATATGATTGAGTTTGTCTCAGGACGGTTAGGTCTTGAAATAAGTACAGAACAACTAAGCCATTGAGTCATATACATTATAAATGAGGTGGTTGTTCAGATAGTCACCAACCGATTAAAATCGACACGGTGGACTATTTGATACAAACGTTATAATGTTCTTTGGATTACACAATGGTCCTGAGTTCTACCCTATCACAGTTATTAGATGTGAACTGATAAAGCATCCAAAAACAGAATGAGAATGTGACCCAGAACTCTCTGGTTTGTCAATAAATACTATCCAGCAGATGTTAGATTGCGCCAAATACAGAATATTTTTTCTGATAAAGATTTTCTCATAAATTTGTCAGTAATTAATATTTCTAAAGGTAATGAAACTCTAACAACGTATCCGAATTTCCGAATCTTTATCCAATCCATGCCACGGTGTTAGGTAGTTTGACGGCCCCCAAATGCCCTGGTACGGCCGAGGGTATGGAGAGTCCGCTCTTCCTCTCGAAATGCTCTCACATGGCCACGCGTATATAGCCTCTTCCAGGGAAGTCCTACTCACTGCCTTCTCGTAACGGGGGTGTTGTTTACGAAATTGAGAGGACGAAAAGCGAATGTCCGGCGCTTTAACCGGGTTGGTGGATAGGGAGAGTCCACCTAGGGGAGTTGGAAAACCCTGATTCAAAACCAATGGTGCACATGGGTTCCAGGATCTTGAGTGAACGAATGGCGTATGAAACAATCGTTGGTCACCGGCTTCCATGGGACTGCATCTCCTCACGATGCCCCACTGCCTTGTGGATCAGACCTTTAGGTCGAAGGCTCCGGGTGTGGCCATCTAAGAAAACCACCTACTTAGGTTTGGGCATCCGTGCAGTATCACAGCCCTCACATATCAAATGAGATTTGTGTGGCGCATATGTATTTGGTGCCTCCTTGTACCAATATCGATGTGTTAAAATAAATAATAAATAAATAAGGCAGTTTGGAGGGGCAGTCAGTAAGATAACCTGAAACCTTAGTTTCAAGCTAGTCACTCAGACTAGTGGCAACGTTGCAAAACTTATCAATAGAATTCGACCAGGGCTAAGAGATTAGTTAAACATGACATTGATGAATTCCCAATGGTCAGTTAGTTGTAAATCTACGCTACTCTTTACCTAATAATGTGAAAATATGTTAAACATAGTGTACTATAATGGGTTACAATCACAAGTGTCAAGTTTTCCTGTGTATAAAAGTAAGTTCTACATTGGTAACAAATATTTGATCGTGAAATAAATGTGTTGGTACAATCAGTATTTTAATGAATAGCTTTCTCAGTATTATCATATGATTGTAAATCTTATGTCTAATCCGGCTGAATGATAAAGGTTGGAGAGTGTAAATGACCTAGATTTTGATTTGATTTATCTACAGGGTGGATGGAGTAGAATGTTAAGTCTTTGCATTATATATATATATATATATATATATATATATATATATATATATATATTAAGGGTCATAAGGATAACAGTCAGCTGACAGAGTTAAATATCATCTCATGAATCAGTGATAACTAATAAGGTCTACTATTCATCACGTTGGCTTAATTAGTAGTCTTCTAACATGATAATTGTTTAAAAGAATTAACAAAACAAAACATTTTAGATCTGCAATGTTAGATTGAGCTATATTCTCAAATTTCAATGTGAGTATCCCTACTGGGTTTTTGATAATACTGTGCTCTTTATATGTTTACCGTCTTGTACATTGTTGCAGTCAAGTGCTGACTAAACATACTTATTATACTTAAGAGCACATTATAAAAATACTTGAATTCAATATGAGTGATACAGTTGTAGCGTGGCGTCGAGTTGAGATTAACTATGAACACCGCTACCAAGAAACACGTGCCAAATAAATCAGAAGGCGAAGGTTGAACGTAACCAAACAAATCCATAAAATCCCCGAGAAGCCAAATATCAGAAGACAGTTAATGGACCAAATCGAGATATATTCGCTGGTGATCGCGTGGCATCGAAAGGATACCGAGATCGTGCCAGGATACAAGCTTGGTTACAGAATGTAACCGAATTCGCGCGAAGTTACAATCAAAGGTGTAAGAATAAGAATGGAAGCCTAATATAGCTGTCATTAGCACAGTCAAACAAAAGCACATTAAAACAAACACTGGTACAGTTCGTTATAATAATAATTGCTTTTATTAAACTAGTCGTGTTCTCGTGATAAATGTGAGTCACTACAGGAGCCCCCCGCTAGAAATGGTTTACACTTTCGACAAATAGCGGTTTAAATCGTGGGACTGATCGGCTGACGAGCGATTGTAGGACGGAAGAATTGGCGAACAGGAATGCGATCGTTTATCGTCGAGTTGCCAACGAAGGTCGTTTTCGGAGAACGGTACCAGGAGCGATGTGCTGTATTTGTTGCTTGAGTTGGCATACTACCAGAGTGGTTTGTATCCAGAATCTGAAGATTGCGTTCGTAGGGAATGCGTACCAGAAACGCTGCAGACGTAGGACGAAACCACGTTGAGCCAAAAGACCAGAAGCGACCGTAGCGACCAAGTTCGAGACCAAGCGTATGCCAAGCATTCGAAACCAATATGTCGACTGAGTGCGTTGACAAGAGCATGGGTGATCAGGCCAGCTTTCGCCAAAGTTGACTGAAGTCGACGGAACCAAACGGAGATGGTCGAAGGCGTGGGCTCAGGAAACAAAAAGAAAATCAAAAAAGAGAAGAGTGTAGCATGCGTGTAGTACAGGAATATCCCTACACCGTATCGTTTGTTAACTGTGCGGCTAGTCGCGGAAGCGTACGGGCAACCGTACTCGGCGACCGGAACGTGAGACGGCAGTCTCGTTCGTATCTCGTGAGCCTGCAATCTCATCCGAGGTCAGAGGCGGCGTGGTCTGCTGATCTGGACGTGAGACTGTCGTCTCGTCCGTAGACGGTGCAGATGACGCGTGCTGTTGACCGGGACATGAGAATGAGGTCTCAGATATATCTGGCGTGGGACCTGAAGAAGATTTAAGGATCCCGCTAGGTTTGATAGGTCCAGCATTGAATCTCAGGTTATCAGATAGGGCACTGTCATCGACGTGTGCTGGTTTGAGACGGTCAATGTTGACGATCTCGACGCGGCCGTGTCGATCAACCTTGAAGGTCTTTTCGTGACGAGCGATCACGCGAAAAGGGCCTTCGTAAGGTTGTTGCTAAGGTTTGCGTACCGAATCTACTCGTATGAAAACATGTGAACAGGTAGATAACTCTCGAGGGAGAGCGACCTGTCGATGTTGTATTCGAGTTGACACCGGAGACAGCGTTCGCATAAATGCAGACAGTCGATGGACGTAGTCTGATTTACCGAAATTAGGTCTGCTCCGTGGTGTGAAGAATTCTCCGAGCAGACGCAATGTCGTGCCGTATACCAGTTCAGCGGCGGAACATCGTATATCTGCCTTCAAGCTCGTTCGAATACCTAAGAGGACGAGCGATAAGGTTTCGTACCAGTTGTCGTTCTCGTGTGCTCGTAGAGCACTTTTAAGTTGGCAGTGAAACCGTTCAACTTAACCATTTGGTGCTGGGAAGTAGACGTTAATGCGTATGCGAATGCATTCCGTACCAAGCAGCCGGGTCAGCGAGGAGAATAGTTAATAGGGGAAATTTTCTCGAATAAAGCGTGGAATTCATCGTCACGCGAATAAAAAGTGACAAGGATTCGGTACACATACATATGAGTCTATTATATTAATACTATTCTTATCGTTATCCGTCATGTCGAGTATATTATATATTATAAAATATGAAAATATACGACAGACCTGGATAGATAAATCATAGACTCACCGAATTGGCTTCTTTGGAAGATTTGACCAGATGTTGGGGCGTGTTCCAAAATACGGCTCACCAATTGTAGCGTGGCGTCGAGTTGAGATTAACTATGAACACCGCTACCAAGAAACACGTGCCAAATAAATCAGAAGGCGAAGGTTGAACGTAACCAAACAAATCCATAAAATCCCCGAGAAGCCAAATATCAGAAGACAGTTAATGGACCAAATCGAGATATATTCGCTGGTGATCGCGTGGCATCGAAAGGATACCGAGATCGTGCCAGGATACAAGCTTGGTTACAGAATGTAACCGAATTCGCGCGAAGTTACAATCAAAGGTGTAAGAATAAGAATGGAAGCCTAATATAGCTGTCATTAGCACAGTCAAACAAAAGCACATTAAAACAAACACTGGTACAGTTCGTTATAATAATAATTGCTTTTATTAAACTAGTCGTGTTCTCGTGATAAATATGAGTCACTACACAGTGAATAGTGCGATAAATGCAAAAAAACAGCGACCAAAATCCAAACCATGTTTGATAATGGGGCTCTGGAAGCTTTTACCTACCTGAGCAGCATCACTGACAAATAATGAGGACCCAATATAAAATATCATTTATCTCATGGTGATTTTTGTATTCTTTTAACAAAATTTTTTTCCGTTCGGTTTCGTCCAATTAAATGATTATTTTTAAAAAGGTGGATAAAACTGGTTATTTATTGCTAATAATTGGTATAAAAGATGAATACTTTTCGATTGGTTACTTTTCCTCCAAACCATGAACATAAATAACGTACAAAGTAAAAGCCCTATCCTTTCGAACTTTGTTACGGACACAGATAACATGTTCTTGAGTACATTGTACCTGGTAATGTTCCAACCTCTTACAGCGTTAAAGAGCGCCATCAGAAATTATGAAAGGGCGACGTACTTCCGTTAGGCAGTTCATAATTATTATTTCCACAATAATCAAGCCGTTTATTGCATTCGAAATTAAGATGATGATTTGGTTTTACTGAATACTTACAAAACATTTGCTATTGACATCGGGTGAAAAAACCTAACACTCACTTCACAAGCATAAGAACTGATTTACATTGTTGAATACACTGAGAAGTTTTCTTATTATAATAATACATAGTTTACAGACAATTAAAAACAGGCAACAAAATGCCTGTTTATTGTAATATGAGTACACACATTCGAAAATAAGTTCACCAAAGAATAATTTCTAATTTTTTTTAACCATATGCTAAAATCTCTCATCAACAGGAAGTTGGGAATCACAGCCGCCGTGCAATAATTGTCAATCCCCAATGTATATGCGAAGGTATGAATTTGCTATGCTTGAAGCAGTTACGAGTTCACCTATTCTGAGAACGGAACAAAGACTCTGTGACTAAAGACCAATAAGCTAGCTATTCTGATGCGTCCCAGCCCCGTTAACTAGAGTGAGAAGTTCAAGTTCGAACGAGGAAATATATTCCGCAAGCAGCCAGAAGTACGAGCAATAACAACAGGGACAAATCAAACGTATATAAACAGCATAAAATTGTCCTTGGGTAGCGTTACAAAATAGCATACCAAAAGATACAACGAGCCAATAGTGTTTAAGATTCTCGCAAGTGGGACATACGACATGAAGGTGAAAGAGCGCTTTTGGCTTGAAAACAAAGAAATTCAAATTTTCAAAATAAAATTATGAAAAAAGGTATTTACCAAGTGAGTTCTGTGGATCTAACATCCCCAACGGAGTTGGTAAAGCAAAGGCAGAATTCCATCAGTCAAAGCTCATCTGGAATTCAGTTGAAGAGGAAATCAAGGAAACAGGCCAACAGTGAATACGACAAACTTTAAGGAAACCATTAAACTGAATCCCAATGAGAGCCCTGTATTGTGATCCTCGAGGTAACAAGAAAAGGGGAAGATAGAAGAACATATCGGCCTCATAAATGGAAACAGATGTTAAGAGTATGAATAGTACTTGGCAACGGTTAGAAAGCAGTGCCCAAGAAACATATGGTTGGAGATCTTTAATCGGCCTTCTATTCCCGACACGGAGTAATACACCGAATTGGATTGACTAAACGTTTCTAATATTGACACTATATTATGTCAGTATGAATCTCATGAAAAGCACGATTCTTCTCAATATTTCAGACGCCTTTTGTTGGCATACGCTAACTACCCCTTATTTCTGGGGCTTCTTGTTGACTATCTCCAATCCCCCTACATAAAAGACAGGTTCTTGTTATTGATTATATTTTTCAATCATCTATATATACTGTCGGATGGTTAAGATGATGAACAGAATGTTGATGGATTAATTATCATCAATCAATGTAACATTGAACAAATTATAATTATCAGAAGGGGTTTTATGGAGATTTTAGAAATTTCACTGGTTGAAATCGTGGACTGGTTGAAGTTGGACATTAACACCGTTGGATACCGGCTCAGTGATCTAATGGTTAAGCGTTCGCGCACGAGAGTGACAGATCCTGGGTTCGAATCTCGAGGGGGGCGAGATCGTGCATGCCGACTGCTGAGGAGTCCGATACTAGGACAAAACGTCCTAGTTTTCCATGGTGGTCTAACTTCAATTGACTCATGATTTCAACCAGTGAAATTATAATTACTCAACACACTGAGTCTACTACTTGCTGGATTCATCAACAGTCCTTAACAGAATAAGGATCAATTCACCTGAATAACTAACTTAAGTATCTACTGTTTTATTCTACTTTTAATAATCAAAATAATTATCTAAGACATGCACTTCATCAGCTGAATGCACATAGTACTATGCTGTTCCTCACATTGTAATTCAAGCTCAGTAGCTTTCGCTCCAAACGTTGGTGCGTATTTCTCTGAATTGTTAAGTCCAAATGTCCACCAACCTGTTTGATGAGTATAATGTTTATTTAAGGCAATTAGTTCCTTTAATAAATGTTGATAGAACAATGAGAAAATGGAGTTGATCTAAAAAAAATATGATGCATTTATGTCATGCACTCGACCCAATCTGGTCGCATATACTTGTCAACGCATTTTGTTTTTAAAAAAATTTCAAAGTCAACTAAATAAAAGCCATGAAATGACTTTAGAATTACTAGGGAGAATTTAAGGTTACGACAAACTGTTACTGTACACGTAAGGGTGGGGGGTGGATTTACGAGTAACTAAGACAATTTTTATACAACGTTTTAAAAGCTGTATTGATGATAATTCTGTGCCTTGTTTTAATTATGTGCTTTGGTGTCGATCAACATAGTTTTATACTTCTGACATTTATCGGAATATTTTGAAGTCATCTAGGCACATGTTCCATAACCCTTGACAAGTATATGTATGGCCAGATTGTTCGAAATTTATTGCGCAGATACATCATATTTTTCACATCAACTCAGTCATTACTGTTTGATTAAAATTTACGAAAACGACTAATTGCTTTATATCGTTTTAATTTCACATTCTTCATGACTTGCCTACCATTCATGTTTTTCTATGCGATTATTTCGTGAATACAATTTTGAAATATACACTGTAACACTATTTAATCCAAAGTCATGTCCAGAAATATGTCATGTACGAATATTTCTGTCATGTTTCATAGATTTCAAGTATCATGTCAGTATTAATAACTACATCCCAAGTATCAACCAGGTTTAGAACAAACGTTTGCTAATTAAGGCAGTGAATATGACTAGAGAATGAACCCTCAGTTAAAATTAAATGTTAACATTTAAATTAAAATAAGA
The DNA here is from genome assembly GCF_000699445.3 of Schistosoma haematobium. NCBI lineage: Eukaryota > Metazoa > Platyhelminthes > Trematoda > Strigeidida > Schistosomatidae > Schistosoma > Schistosoma haematobium. The sequence goes on along the minus strand of NC_067197.1, from coordinate 40,697,871 downwards.
ACAAACTGTAAGGCATTTGTTGTCCTTTACCACTGAGGATAAATAGATTTCTGGACAAATCACCTTACTGAAGTTGACTTCAGATAGTATTCAAAAGTTCGTGTTAGTAGCTTTGAATTACTGTAGTACATCAGGTAAGATTCATTATCTAGATGAGAATGATGTGTGAATTCAAGTTTTTATTTCTGACATTATTTTAATTGATTAAAAAGTAATCCAATTTCGAAATTTATTGTAGAAAATCTAAATGACTAGACTGATCGAGCAGTGGTCTAAAATCATCCAATACTTGTTTAATCTGTACGTTGATAATTATAAAGAAATATATCATTTAAAAATCTCTTTTAGTGTGATAATTAATCAAGATTATTGATTGAGATCATGAATTGATAAATGTTAAACCACCATTGAAAACCTGGAGGCACTTAACGGCCACACTGTTGAGGAGTTCCATACTAGGATAAAACAGCCGTCCAGGTTTTTCATGGTTGTCTAGCTTCAATTGACCCATGAATTTAACTATTAATTGACATTCGTTACAACATGATGTCACATTTTTGATTTGATCCCATTTTAGTCATAGTTAAAAAAATAATTTTTATTCTTAAAGCTGTGGTGTGTGCTACTGATGTCGATAGATATAAGTAGTATGTATCAGCAATCAAAAGTGAAATGCCTGGAAGCAGAAGGTTAAGAAGATCAAAGAAAAGGAAAGGAGAACAATGAATGATTAGTGTGAAAATGAAAGAACTATGAAGTCTGAGACGGTTGATTGATATTTGCAAAAGGAACAGCCAAGTTTGAGACAATTGATTGACATTTTGCAAATTAAGTATTTACTGTATGGTTTTCAACTTTTATTAAGGTGTTCTATAAGTTAGTATATTTGGTTGTCCCTACTTGTGTTCGCGTTCGCTACAAAACGAAATCAGTTTGTTACATTTCAAAGATTGTGTACGTGATGCACCTAACATTACCACTTTTACTCGATGAGACAAAAATTGACTTTTGTTATTATTTAAACATTATAAGCGGTATACGAAGGTGTTTCTATAGCAAGTTATTTGCAGTATTTGAATTTTGCGGAGAAACTTAGATATTCTATACTGAATTCTGATTATCTTGTCTTTAGACTGTGCTTTTGTTCAACTTTTCCATATTTTGGTAAGAATAAAAACATTTGCGTAATATAGTGTAACGACCATCTAATACCATTGATGATATCTATTTCACTTTCAACATAACCAAAATCTACTGGTCACAAATTTTACTATAACTTTGAAATTCATATTTAAGTATTCTACTAGTGAATACAAAATAACAGTATTGATGAAGGGATTCTATAGAGTCTTCTATAGTGAGTATTCGTTACAGATCGAGTTCATTTAAAACACCACTATAAGTCGAAGAACACTGGACAGAGATTTTATCCTTATATTAGTTTCGTTAGCAGTGAATACCTACCAGCTACCTCCAAATTATGCTAATTTCCATAATAGTCCCTTATTAATACCATGATCATATCCTCATCAAGGACTTAGTTCTTGACGAACTCTCAGTTCTGATCAAGAGTTATGATGAGTGCTGCATGGGTTTCAATGATGATTGAACTAAGATTAACCTGTAACAGATGCAACCTATAGATTTCTACAAAACGGCTTGAAAAAAATCCCCTATTTTTAAAATTTTTTTAGAACAAATTTTTAAGAAACTTTTAGTGTTAACAGGTGGTTATCATTGTATTCAACTAAGGTAAGAAGAAAGAATCTACACAAAGAATATTAGTGATTATAGGTTCCACAACCATATAAAACACTATTGTTATACATTATCCATTTTACTCTGAAAACTTAAATAAATAGTGTGATTCGGAAGGGCAAATCCTTCTTTTCCCAAACTGATTTACCTATGGAAAACTTAAGATTTCAGTTTTATCAAAATTTATCCAGATAATTACGAAACAATACGAATATCAGGATAAGTAACCAGTACGGTTGCATGTCCAGTGGAATTATTTAGAGACAGAGCTAACTGAATTTAAATTTTGATAGGATTTTATTCTATTGTAGATGTCATCCACACAACCTTGAAAGCAACCAATCATATGAATAGTGATGAAATTTTACCTAATAATTCTAGATTTTTGTGGGTCAGTAATTTGGTTTATTTTTAAATATGAAATCAGACAAATGAATAAAAACAAAATTCTAAAACCTGAAAAGATTTATACATTGTTTCATGAACAAAAAAACATCAATAATTGAGATCATAAGTCACTTGAAGCTGGACCATTATGGAAAACTTGGAAGCACTGGACGGTCGTTTCGTCCTATTGTGGGACTCCTCAGTAGTGCTCATCCACGACCCTGATTAGCGAGATTCAAAGCCAGTTCCTACTGGATACGCGCGCGAGCACTTAACCACTAGATCACTGGTCTAGCTTCAATTGACTTATGATCTCAACTATTGAAATTACTACAATCTACACAAAACACCTTTTGATACTAATCAAGATATGCTCGCTAGTGACTGGTTTCAAGAGGTATATCCTGGAGTTCTAGTGAGAAGTAGTGACCAGTGGAGCTCAACCGGGTCTGTTGTGAGTTAGTAACTCACTGAAGACAATGGTGTACGGTGGCGCAATTTCGTGAATTGGTGGAAGTTAGATATTAACACCGTTGGATGCCAGCCAGCTCAATAGTCTAATGGTTAAGCGGTCGAGCGCGAGACTGATATGTCCTGGGTTTGGATCTCGAGAGGTGGGATCGTGTATGCGCACTGCCGAGGAGTACCACAATAGGACGAAACGGCCATCCAGTGCTTTCAGGTTTTTCATGGTGTTCTAGCTTCAATTAACTCATGATCTCAACTATTGAAACTACTAAAATCTCCACACAAAAAATATATTTAGAAAAGTAAAGTCCAATCTAAGAAAACGTTTAAATGAATTCGTTGTTAAATTAATCAAGGTTTGTAAATGCTTTACGTTTTGTATAGGTTGTAACTGACTTTAATTATTGTCTATGTTTTTTATTTCAAATTTAGATATTTAAATTAAGTATGCAATCAATAGTGTTTATGTTATCCTTGGCTATAAAATAAAATCTTATAAAAATCATGAACGTATTTATATAGTCCATTGAAGTTATAAAGTGTGAATCCTTGAAACAGTAAAAAAAATCTCTTCAAAAAATTTAGGATCTCTCTTTTCTAATTAATTATATTAAAGCTAGACCACTATGGAAAACCTGGAAACATTGGACTGCTGTTTCGTTTGATTGTGGGACTCCTCAGGATTGCACATCCACGATCCCACCTCTCGAGATCCAAACCCAGGACATATCAGTCTCGCGCTCGACCGCTTAACCATTAGACTATTGAGCTGGCTGGCATCCAACGGTGTTAATATCTAACTTCCACCAATTCACGAAATTGCGCCACCGTACACCATTGTCTTCAGTGAGTTACTAACTCACAACAGACCCGGTTGAGCTCCACTGGTCACTACTTCTCACTAGAACTCCAGGATATACCTCTTGAAACCAGTCACTAGCGAGCATATCTTGATTAGTATCAAAAGGTGTTTTGTGTAGATTGTAGTAATTTCAATAGTTGAGATCATTAGTTAATTAAAGCTAGATCACAGTGAAAAACCTGGAAGCATTGCATGGTCGTTTCGTCCTGATGTTGGTCTAGCTTTAATCGTCTCATGAATTCAACTATCAAATTACTACAATCTCTACAAAAACCCTTTCAGATAATTCTATTTCTAATTATTAGTGATCTTCTAGTCAATATCACTATGGTTGTTATAATTTCTCTTATGACAACTTAGCTATTCCTATGGCTTAGTATTCTTGGACACCAATTCACTTAACAAATCTCCGAACCAGAACATGGTTAAACAGGAACGAAATTTTAATCGAAAATAACAATGTTAAATGAAAGTAAGAAATACAATAAGAAAAACGTTAATATATTTATAGATTTTTACATTAGACAATTCTAGAATCTTCATAGATTGAAATCATGAGTCAGTTGAAGCTAGACCACCATTGAAAACCTGGGAGCACTGGACGGCCGTTTCGTCCTAGTATGGGACTCCTCAGCAGTGCGCACCCACGATCCCGCACCACGCGGGGCCCGAACCCAGGACCTACTGGCTTCGCGCGCGAGCACTTAACCATTAGACCACTGAGCCGGCATCCGACGGTGTTAATGTCTAACTTCAACCAATCCACGAAGTTGCGCCACCATATACCATTGTCTTCAGTGAGCTGATATCTCACAACAGACCTGGTTGAACTCCACTGGTAACGGCTTCCCACTAGAACTCCAGGAGTATCTCTTGAAGTCAGTCACTAGTGAGCAGATGATTATTATAAGAAGGGGTTTGTGGAGATTTTTAGAAATTTCCACAGATTGAAATCATGAGTCAGTTGAAGCTAGACCACTGCTGAGGAGTCCCATACTAGGACGAAACGGCCGTCCAGTGCTTCCAGGTTTTCAATGGTGGTCTAGCTTCAACTGACTCATGATTTCAATCTGTGAAAATTTCTAAAAATCTCCACAAACCCCTTCTGATAATTCTAGAATCTTCTCCAATTATCGACTAGCTCTGATTGGATAAGAATGAGCTAATCAGCGTGCATCAACATCATCCATTGATAATAATCTATAATAAACTCGAATAGATAAATAAAATTCTTTAAAATTATTTGTTTATTTACAGTTTTTTTTATATAAAATAGTCACATTCCTCATTTGATAACTAACTTTCAGTTGAATACAATTAATGTATAATGTAATTTGACAAGTCAATTGACAATCATAATGATTATACTTAAGAGTATTATTATTACTATTACCACTACTATCATTATTACCATTACGATTATTATTACCATTACGATTATTATTACCATTACCATTATTATTATTACTATTAAGTCTGTTTATTTCATTGTTTATTCTGACAGACAATATATATTAATGTGGGTAGATTATATTACAAATGATTTCAAATGTAATCATGTATAGTTTAGATAAGAATGTATAACTTAATAATCAAATCATGAATCAACTATTTGACTAGTTATTTTATAAAATGAACATTATTGAATTTCATATGTCAGTATGATGTTTATATATATATATTTAATTTAGTCTTGAAATTGTCTTGTTTTTCTAGTTGTTTTACGAATAATTCATTAATGTATCACTCAAGAGCTTCGTCTCTACTTTAATAGTATCACTAGTACAAATACGATTGATTCTATTGAATAAGCTCTTTATTAAACTGCATTTGTATGAATAATAATTATTCTTTGAAGTTCGTAAACCACTGGAAGGGTTCTAATACGACTCGACTTATGACACTTCTGGCACCCAAAAAGCGAGTTTATATTACGTTATCATTCAGAGGCGATACAAATAGTCTCATGTTGAAACGAAAACTTAAATTAGCTATCAACCGGACATTTTATGCAGCCCAACTTGTCATTATCGAAAAGATAAGGTCTATGTTTCACCAAAAGCCCAAACAGCACGAAAGCGATTGTGTCACATCCCATTGTGTCTAACAATTTACATGTATGTGTGGAAACACATACATAAGGAGGAGCAATCGTGATTTGCAATTAAGAGTGGGTGAACACATACCAAAATGGTTGCGGAAACAAATGGATTCCAATGGTCAAATAAAATCACAGGATAGACAGACATCAACCTCCATTGCGAAACATTTGATTGAGACGGGTCATAAGGTTAACGTCAAATCACCATTTATAGTGTCATGCAAAAGCCTTCAAGGATGTATACTAAGGTTTATTCAAACCTTGGCTATACGGTAATCGAAACCCCGTTTATGTGTTCAAAAACAATTTGTCCTTACACTTAACCTACCCTGGTAATACTGATTTATGATCCAGAGTAGTAATCACATTTGCTTTTGTGTACTTTAATATTTTTCCTTTGTTATGCCTTACCCTTAACCTGTCTAGTTGACCTTTTAATTTTCATGTATAAATGTTCTTAACAAGTATATGTGTGATCAGATTGTTCGAAATGTATTGCGCAAATATATCACATAATTCTGATAAACTTCGTCTTCTCATTGCATTATAGAAATTTATCAAATTTCAGTGGTTTCTCAGTTGACATCAGATTCTTATAAAAATTCCCAATGAAACTGATCATTAGTTATAAACGACTGAAGTGAATGCATGTTAGTTAATAAAATCATTCATTAACTATAATTCCTATCATGAAACATTTTAAGATGAACACTTTTGATTACATAAATCCTTACAACGTGTTATTATGTCCGTTCTTCTAGTACTGTCTTTTCAGAGGTTGACTAGACATCAGAAGACTACCTCCAACCACCATCTAAATCTCAATACATAGTGCCCGCAGTGTCGAGTCACCTAGACTGGTGGCCACATTGCAACATGATCGATAGCATTCGATCTGCACTAATAAGGACTAGACAAGCATGACATTGATCACCACCCAGTGATCAATCAATTGTGACTGATTTAATATACATAGTTAGTAGCATTATTTTACGTAAATATCATGGTAAAATATAATCTTCTCAGACATTAAAGTTTATTGTGTATTATAATGTAGTTGAAACTGTGTTATATAATGCTTCACTCTGGAATAAATACATTCTTATTTCTTCCGCTCATAAATACGAATAAATTTGATTATTATAATCAAATCGTCCAACAAAATCCTTGATTACGTTACCAGTTTTTAGTTAGGATCGATTGAATTACTTCATATATCTGCTGTTGATATTGGAGGAAAGTTGGTATTTTGAAGTCTTACTGACAAACTACAAGGTACAAGATATCACATTGTATCACAATTCCAATCGACTTTACTCTAACCATTTTTCAACAAAACACAGTGCACACGATATTAAGTCATTTAGACTACCGGCTGATTGACAGAATCTAATTAGCACGAAATGACTGGATAGAAAATGGCACCGGCTACTACTCAGTAAGTAATCAATCGTAAATACATCAGTCTTACGGAGGATAAGTTGGGTCTAAACAACTCGATAGTAATGTTTCAGGCTGTGAAGCCCCATGGTGTTGATTCCAGTTCCACAGGGAACATAAGTTTTGCTAACTTTTCAGACTGCCTTGTTAACGAGTCCCAAATGGCACGAAACTGTCTTCAGGTAAGCTTTACAACTGACCACATCCAACTTCCTAATATCCCGATTTGCTAAGAATTAACAAATTGAAATATAGATTTCAATTAGTACTATACTCAAAAATTCCACAGATACTCACCTGCAACTAACAAACAAACTCATAGGATTAAAGATAAACAAATTTCTCATTTCTCTCTTTCCTCCCTTTCGTAACACCATAATCTATAACGAATACAAAGTTACAGTACGTAGACCGTGAAGTTGCCAGTGAAAAGTGGGATTTATTTGATAAAATAACGTTAAAGTGAGTAGAAACAAGGAGTCGTATTTATTTTTTATTACTAAAAGCCGTCACCAGTGGAGTTCAACTAGGTCTGTTGTGAGATATCAGCTCACTGAAGACAATGGTATATGGTGGCGCAACTTCCTGGATTGGTTGAAGTTAGACATTAACACCATTGGATGCCGGCCATGTGGTCTAGTTGGTTAAGCGCCTGGCGCGAGACTTACAGGTCCTAGGTTCGAATCTCGTGGGGTGTGGGATCGTGGGTGCGCACTGCTGAGGAGTCCCATACTAGGACGAGACGGCCATCCAGTGCTTCCAGGTTTTCCATGGTGGTCTAGATTCAATTGACTCATGATTTCAATCTGCAAAAGACATCTATTTCAACATCTGATATTTAGCAAACACTCAAAGTATGGCGTACAAAGCCTATGAAATGTTTCGTTAATATATGATATCATACTTTGTAGGGCTTGTGTAATTGTTTATCTGAGTTATGTAAGAAAATGACATCTGATTTAAATTGTATATAAAAAAAATGTCACTACAGGTTGATAAAGTTATTCAATACAATCTAAAATCAATTTTACTAAAGCTATTTCAGGAATCTTCTTCTCTTACATTGAAAATATACAACTTCTTTAACAATCGTATTTTTCATTCTGTTGTAATGAAAGTTGATCATGTGAAATATTGTTTCTTTTTGTCTTCAAAAATTTTTCATGTGGCTTTATTTATTATTTAGTAAATCACAAATCTTTGACAATGTATGCGTTTGTATGTCGGTTAATGTATAGTTTCATCAAATTGTACTATATAAAAAAGCCTAGTAGGCATTAGATCCTTAAGTTGCTCATATTCGGATAAACGATATATTGCTAAAGTTATAAGCAGAGGTGGATGGTGGCTTGCAATGGAATCCAGGATACACGTTTTGTCCTATTTGGAATTCGTCAGCTGGATGTACTTGCATCTCAGAATTGGTGTTCACTCTGGGACTCGATCCCAGTACCACTGGCTTCAAACGCCACCGTGTTATTTACTTAGCTACTAACATGAGGTAGCCACTCACTTGTGCAATGGGGTGAAGTTTAAATTCACTTGGTATTGTTTAATTGAATCTTCCTAAAGATGTGTAGGACTGCAATTGATCAATCTCTTATTGGCATATGTGTATCCTGTGCATCTTGTAGTATCAAGGCAGTTCGAACAGAATGCACATATGCCAGCAAGAGACTTATCAACTGCAGTCCTGAACATTAGTGGGAAGATTTAACCAACTTAATAGTTCAGTGAGTAAACTGTTAACTTTTGAATTGTAGAGTAAATGAGTTCATGTCTCAGTGTAAACATCAACACTGTGATGCGGTAGTTACATCCAACTGACGAGTCGAATACAACGGAAAGCACATCCTGGATTTCACTGATAACCATCATCCATTTATTCTACTTACTTGGATAGTTTAAGAAGAAATCCACTGAATTTGAAGAATTTTCCTATCATCTTAATTGGGATCTTATGTATCTATATAGCAAGTTTACAACCAGAAAAATATCAAGTATATTGTACAAAGCTAAGTAGAGACTGTTCTTATATGCACTCGTGTGATAACGTTCAGAGAAAAGTTGAGAAGTTCACTTATTTACGTACAAATATATTTGCTGATATGGTTGTACCGGATGAAATAAAATATATCTACCATTTCAGTCCGATAATAATACATTTGATATACATTGATCAGATGAGGTCAATTCAACTTAACAATTGAATAAACCCATCCTTATTGAACAAACAATGGAAATAACTTACTTACTTACTTACGCCTGTTACTCCTCGTGAAGGAGCATAGGCCGCTCACCAGCATTCTCCATCCAACCCTGTCCTGGGCAATCCTTTCTAACTCCTTCCAGTTGTTATTTATCCTTTTCATATCTGCTTCGATTTCCCGACGTAATTTGTTCTTTAGCCTTCCTCTTTTCCGCTTCCCTTCACAATTCCAAGTTAGGGCTTGCCTAATGATGCAGTTTGATGATTTGCGTAATGTATGTCCTACCCATTTCCATCGTCTTTTCCTAATTTCTTATTCAACTGGAAGCTGGTTTGTTCTCTCCCACAAAAGGCTGTTGCTGATGGTATCCGGCCAATGGATGTTGAGTATCTTGCGAAGACAGCTATTTATAAATACTTGTACCTTCTTGATGGTGGTTGTTGTAGTTCTCCAAGAATTGAAATAACGGCAAAATATAAATATTTTTATTTTCACAGTATATTGTTATAACATAATAACAGGACTAGTGATCGGCATTATATTACTACAAAACCGGATCACGTTATGCCAGATTTGTGATTCACAACCAAATATAGAGAACCTGAATAAATACTTGACAATACTTTACTCAACACAATTATAACCAGTCTACACTCAATGAGTTCAGACTAGAAATTAATGACAGAAACGAGATTATATATATAATAATATTGAGTAAGTTGAATGTTTGTCAGTTCACGTTCAGTGGTCAATCACACCTTACTTTCATTAAACCCAGATAAATAAGGCTCAACAACTCTTTGTGTTTTATTTTTTTTTCTGAAGCATTACTGTTCATGTAACACAGATTAAGATTACAATCTTGTTGGTAATGTATAGTTTTTGGAAATATATAACATTGATTACCCAAAAATAACTCAATGATTCTATATCAGGATGAGAAATGTAAGCAACTGGTCATTTCACATAATATGATACACATTGAATGAAGAAAACAACAACAACAGTGTTTCAGTAGGTATCTGTTTGTTGTAACTGTAGTTATAATTTATTACTTGCTTTTAGGATTTGTAAACTGAATGATTCAAGTAAGAGTATAAAGATAGTAGATGGAAATTTATTGGAGACCAGAAATAAATCAAAATCATAATTGGATACATTGATTTTTATATGATTTATTTGCATTCAGATTAACAATCGAATTTATATAAATTGAAATCAGTAGCATTTAGCCTCAATTGATCAGTAACTTACCATATAAACAAACATTTAAACTATTATAAAAATAAACAGTTATAGCCAAGAAATAACTCATTTTGAAAAGGGAAAGAACAAAGGTTCTAGCAGAATAGTTTAGTTGGAAGTTCCAACTAGACTCCTTCATGTAAGTAACTTGAACCCATCACGTAAATATGTTTCAAATATTATATGGTTGTAGTAATTCTCCACGTTTCAGCTTCGTACAGTAGAACTAACTAGACGTTCGTATTGAAGATTCTGACTTTGATATTGGTTGACAGTTGTTTTGAGTTCCATATGTCCTTCAATTGTAGGAATGCGGCCCTTGCTTTGCTAATCCTTGCCCTTACGTCTGCATCTGATCCTCCTTGTTCATCGATGATGCTTCCCAGGTATGTGAAGGACTCTACATCTTCCAGAGTTTCGCCATCAAGAGTGATTGGATTGCTGTTTTCCGCTTTGAATTTGAGGACCTTGGTTTTCCCTTTGTGTATGCTGAGGCCTACTGATTCAGAGACTGCTGCTACACTGGCTGTCTTTATCTGCATTTGTCCATGTGTATAGGATAGGAGGGCTAAGTCATCTACGAAGTCCAAATAGTCTAATTGGTTCTGAGCTGTCCATTGTATTCCGTGTTTTCCCTCAGATGCAGTGGTTTTCATAATCCAGTTGACCACCAGAAGAAAGAGAAAGGTAGAGAGTAAACAGCCTTGTCTGACTCCGGTCCTTACTTGGAATGCATCTGTCAGGTGTCCTCCATGAACGACTTTGCACTGTAATCCGTCATATGAGTTCCGGATGATGTTGACAATCTTCTCAGGGACTCCATAGTGTCGAACAGGTTTCCATAATGTTCTCTTATCTACACTATCGAACGACTTTTCATAATCAATGAAGTTGATGTATAGTGACGAGTTCCACTCAACTGATTGTTCGACGATGATCCGTAGTGTTGCAATTTTGTCTGTGCACGACCGATCTTTACGGAACTGACGAGAAGCAAACGAAATAAAATGAACTCATGCTATTCTACTAGAGTGTTAGTTCTTGATCTTTTCAGAATGATAAAGCGAATTATATATATGAAATAACTAATTTACTAATTTATTTAATTATGCCTTCTTACAATGTGTCATGGTTAATTAGTAAAAATCAATTTCATATAACACTTACACTCTAACCACAATAAAATTCTTGTTCACAATATCACTGTTGGAACATTATTAACTTCCTAAATGAAAGATTATGCAACTCAACAGTTTAAAAACTTATCGTAACTAGGTTAGTGTAGAGTTATGTAATAGTTATGTATAGCCCTAGTATATTTATCTCCCTTTACAATGTTGTAACTACATTTTTCATGGTTTATTTCATTGGTGCATTATGATATCAAACATACTGAAAAATCAGTATGATCCTTTTTGTAAACAAAATTGGTATATCAGTTTTGTGTTGCATTTGTTCAAAAAAAAATGTTTAAAAACACATGATATTAAAGAAAGAAAAAAACATTGAAATGTAATCTAACTGTTCAGCAAACACTGATCAATGATTTTCTAAAACAGAAAAAAACGGTATAAAGAACGATGCAGATAATTCGCTTCATTTTACTCGATAGTTTTAAATCCGCCAGTAGCTCGTCAAGAACTCTACCATAATCATTATTGTTATTAGTGTTTTCGATGCACTCTGATGAACTTGCGACTTTGTCGATAGATTCTGAATGATGATTTGGCACAAACTTCCAACGAAAACATTTTTTAAATCTGTGTTGTATACACAAACGTTCACTTGTCTGTCTGGTCAAGTCAATTGCATTTGTTGTTAACAATTATAAGTATAGGTCAATGTTTCCAGACAGTGTGTAGAACGATTGAAAACAGTCAATATATGAGGGTTCACTATTCACAATCGTGCACAATTAAACTATACACATGGAAATCGCTGCCATTGTAAACTGAATTTCAAATATCAAATAACGTTTGTTAAACCCTCTTTGATCACAAGTTAATGCTCATCTATCACCCTCTCACGCCACTAGCTCATATCACTCACTACCTTATGATCCACACTTGAATGCTCCTATGTTGTCAAATAGCGGTCACCTACATGGATAGTCGGTTAGCCTATGTTGTGAAAAGATCACCATACTCTGCACAACTCACGAATCCAACATTCCACATTCATCATGTTGAACGGATTAAGATGGATATTTAGTATATATGACATATGCATAGTTTAAAATGTGTGTTATTTGATGGGTTCTCGTGGTCGAATGATCAAACGTTTGGGTGATATGGGCGTATCAGTTGTCGTTGTATTGACGTAGTATGCAAACGTTGTATGAAACCATCAATACACACACACGCACATGTGAATATGCAGATCTATATCGATTGTATAAATTACATTGCGAATTTTACTACAGACAACTGTGTTCCATACTGAACGAGATTGACCTATTAGACTGAAAGACAACTCAAGGAACTTCGAGACAGAATTAATAATTTTGAAGATCAGTAATGCGTATAGTGGTTGAAACCCGTTTCTTGAAATTTCGAATGGAGCAGCAGAAGTGGTAGACCATTGTCAAACAATGCCGACCCTATACAAAGTTCAGGCTTATTCACAGTTGAATTGTATCTGACCTCTACAACTAATGGACGTGCAAGCATCGTGTGTCACTTTGAACAGACGTTTGTTTACGTCATGCACATCTGACTGATAGTTTGATGGTTTCAAATCATGGTATGGTCAGTATGAGTCAGTTCGGAATAGACCAACACAAATGATGATCACGTTCATCAAAATATTGATAAAGTCAATGCACAACAACCTCCTGACAGACACTAGATATCAAAGATAAATTGTGGACAGCTATCGTATCAACAAACTGATCGATTGTCACTCGTAAATATAAGTTTATTCCAGGTGTCAGCATTCACATGTGAACTGGTCAGTCTGTGTTCACATCACAGCCTCTTGAATGGTTTCCTCGGAAGTAGCTGCATTCACAAGTTGATAGTATTTTGCAAAGTACCAGACAGCAACATTCAACAGAAATATCTCGTTCTATTTGTGACCAGTCAGTCAAATGTACCTTGATCTCACAGTGAACACCAGCAATGGAATACAAGTATATCCAACAGGAGAGTTCAAAGAAAGAAAGAAACGTGTTGTACATCCCAGTGAACAGAGTGCAATGATGTCGTGATCAGTTAGTATGTAACGTGTTGCAACTTGCCCATAACAACCAAATCACATCCTCTCTAATATTGTGAGGTAATTGCCAAAATACAACAGACCACAAAATGCTTTGCTAAATTATATTATGAAGCCAATTCTCTCCATGATAATATTCACATTCAGTATAAGAGACAAAAACATTTCGGTCAAACCATTCTTGTTATGTATCACCCTAATTACTAACTGTGTTTGTTCCGCACATGGAAAGAACATGAACCTATAAATCTTGTCAAAGTCATTATTACATTAATATGAATCAAATACATGAAATAATAATTGAAATGATATGATATGACAATGGAATGAGAGCATTGGTTGTTAGAAATATAATATTTACTGATAAATGAGTCGTGAGCATGATTAAATGAATTTGATTATACTATAAATATACTCTTAACTTCAATCATCATTTGTGTATGCACCAACTTTATTGTCACTTACTTTATTGAATCACTTCATATTTGAATATTCTGTCATTTCTAATAAGTTTTTGAATATTACATTTTGTCGCAGTGTGATATTAGTCAATACGAGTCAACACGAGATCAGATTGTGTTTTAAATTGTAATTCATTAGGTCGATTCTTTATCAACTACTGTCTAACCATGGCCAGTTCATGATATGAAATTTTAATGAGATTACGTGACAATAATATTATTTCATAGATTATTATTATTCATATTGAGAATGAAAATAGGTCAATATCATATTGATTCAATCTCAGTCAGCACTCATGAATCAATAGAATATTTGTGGAAAGCCACCGCTCAGTTTTGATTGTCAGATTACAATACCGCAAACTGATTGAAGTTAGAAATTTAAACCATTGGATACCAACTCAGCGAACTGAAGGCTAAGAGCTAACTGTGAGACTTGAAGGTCCTGGGTTCGAGTCTTCATGGGGCTGTGGACACATTGTTAAGTAGTCGAATATTGGAACAAAATAGCTTTCCAGTGGTTCTCGGTTCTCAGTAGTTGTCTAACTGAAATTAGTCCGTTATATGAGACTTTAAATTCAACGATCTCTCAAAAACCTTATGATGAAACTCCCTAAAATTTCTTCAACCCACAATTTCAACTGCTTAACAATCGAATTCATGTGTATAGTTGTCTATGTCCATTAATGTCAATGATGACAGATTATGCAGTTTCCCTACCAGTCCATACTGATGCATTCGTAAGTAAAGCTCACTTCAAAAGGAAGTAGGATCCAATGACGTTGTTAGGAACGTCAAGGAAACCTCTATAATTAAACTATTCATTCTAGAGAATTCAACAACACCAAAAACACCCATTCAAACTACAAACCGTTTCCATCAATATTAAAGTACATTTATGAGTTAACACAAAGAAAACACTTGTTAGAAAGTTCTTAACGGGTGGTATAATAGGACGGTCGATCAACGATCAAAGGAATTCCTTCGCATAAACACTAGGTGTGCTGAAATTCAGATGTGAAATGATTTTCCAATGCTTCTATCTTATCACTGAATTAATTCTTTTTTTGATCGGTTGTTTGAATCAATGAATTGTTCAGTTGTTATTACTGTTTCTATGCACGCACGTATTCACTTCAAAATTCTTGTAAAATAGTCTATCAAAAGGTGACAGTTTGATAATCGTGTAGGTATATTTTATGTGTGTGTGCATGTGATTACTAAGTATTCTTCTTACAGTAGATTCAATTTTGTTATTACAGTGTAGAGTTGTGTCGGTAATTTTCTGAACATATTCGCACTAGATACTACTGAATTGTTACCTAGTTAGTAATCGCAATGTCCAACATTATGTTTTGAAATCGTCCACATTGAAATATTCACAAGCACCATGTTCATATCATAACTATTCGATACATAAACTACGATCACCTAAATTTTGTGTTGTCATTTGTTGACGATCAGTATGGAATGGTGATAAACCATACAAATCAAGCTGGCTCTAATTCGTTCAGAATATATGAGATTATAGTATTACGTCAAAACATTGGAATTACACATAGAGGTTGAGGCCAGCCGACCGTCATATTTAGACAATCATTCACAATGGAGAATTTGACAAAATACGATTAACTGTAATTATATCATTTATTTAGCAGTCATAGATCTTTTTACTTTGAAAAAGACAGAAACTGACGATATTATTATTTAAATATTTTCTAACGAAATAACTCGAATACAAGTAAGGAAGATGTTGAGAGTTGGGAGGATAGATTTATTTGTTTCTATTCAGATGGAGCACAATGTGAGATCACTAAAGTGACTAACTAGAGCTCGAGAAATTTCTTACAGTAAGTCGTGATGTTTTCTGGTGGTGATACTTAACCGACCACCTTCAGCTAGTTAATCTCTTGTAAAACTAACGTGGTTAGGAACAACGTCGAATACTTAGGAAACCATTTATTATAGAGAATTAATTACTACTACAGTTGTGCCTCATGAAGTTTCTCACTGTTTATTTGTGGAACTGAAATGATTAGCTTATGTTGGTCTCTGAGCCCGTATACAATATATGACCGTTAATTACTAGTGTGATGCATAATTGAGTTGGTTTCTGCTCGAAAATTCACTTCGAAACTTGATTCAAGCTGAAAATCAACGTTAAAAATTCTCAACAGTTGGAACAAGGTAATAACCCATTAATGATTGAATATAGTCATTCATGAAAGCATTTTGGGTAAGCTGTAACACTATTATGGAAATTTCTGTCGTTTCTTTACACAAACGATGTATGTATCCAATCGCTTGATTTTCTCTCTGTTTGTATGTCAACATGTAGTGTCCTTAACATTCTTTGGAAACTATTTGATGACAAGATGACAGAGGTTATAACTGTTATATACTGAAGATAACTATTCCATTCTACTATCGGCATAATTCTGTTTTGGATATGTGGGTATCTGACAGTAATATCCTTACGAATTTCGATAAAGCACTGTTAAATGTCTCATGTGAAACATACATATTCATTGCACACTAATTAGTCAGCATTTCAATAACCGTATTATTTGTCGAAAAACACTATGTATTTTTATCCGGTTCTCATCCATCTTGATTGAATACTGACTTGATTATCAAATAACCGAATTGTACATGAACTGAGAAAATCAAGCTCAGTATATCTAAATACCTACATATATATTGTGGACTATGATTAGAAATTTCTAGAGTTGGACCTGAAATGAAATGGTCTAGCCAATCAAATGAAGTATGGGATAGGTATGAACATGATTTGAATAGGTGACTTGTTTGTTTGGGTGGTGATATTATAATGGAAAGTAACACCTGTGACCTCAGATAGTATAAGCAAGTTAAAGGTCGTCAGTTAAGTACACTGAAGATAAATTAAATATAATTTTTATGATTCTAGTCTGATGGAAGTACATGTTTTTCACAAGGTGAATAATAATTACAAAACATATAACAGTGACCTGTTTATTACATCTTAATAGATGTATATTAGATTCAGATTGTAGTAAAATTAATTGAGTGAACGTGAATTAGTCTATCCCATTTTAAGTTTACAAGGGAGCAAGACAAGTCAATGTAGTCTCAGTAGACAGATAAATATTGTTAAACTTTACAATATCACATTAATAGAACATTCATTAATGAAACTATGAATGACATCTGGGCAGAAATTTAAGTTCATGAAATCTGATCAGACTATTCAAATCAGGAAATGAGAGATATGTAATTGATCTCTTTTATGGTGTTTGATCACCGGTACATCATCTAGAATGTACCTTGATATATTCCTATCATTTTTAAGCTTTCATACACAACTTTTGTACTTTAGGTTCTTCCTCCATTCTTAACTACAACATTAATTCATTCTCAGCAATTATTGCATGTTGAGATTATATGATCAATTAATATGGCGACCGTTGATTGGTTCACAAATTCACTTGCAGCATTTTTATTCCACATTAGCATTGCTCACTTAGTAGTCGATTAGGTACAAATCAGTAGATGTTGGAAAGCATCGACAGATGAACACCTGAAATCTTCGTATTACATAATAATCACAATATATTATACATCTAATCCGGGTGTATTGTGGATAACTTTCGATAATCTGTCTGATAGAATAGTAGTGACTAAGTGTAACACTCAAATAATAGTTTCCTCATGATAAAATGCCGTGTAACAAAATACACGATAATAATCAGACGATACTACTGGATTCGGAGATTGGTAAATATACCAGTTTGACAGACTGACATTACATGAAAATACATTATTAGGCAGGTTCAACCACACACACACACACACACACATGTATATATTTACTTATACAGATCAACTTTCATTCATCTCACACTTCGTGTCTCACTCTCACAATCTCACATCAACTGGTTGTCATGCATATAACAATCCCCATAGAACAGTGGGTCTTCTTCACCTTCCATTCGGTAACAGATGAGTTGTGGATAAACAATCAAAGCTGTGTACACCAGTTATTTAGTCCATCTTATTCATTCGTGTATCTGTGAGTGTGTGAGCACGCGCGTATAAAATATATGCATTAAGTTACAATGAAGTTGGTCAACACTGATTAACACTTTTCTACAAATCGACATAATTCCGATTAATTAGTGCTTAATACATGATCTATGATGATAATTGATTAGTTGGAATATTCGAATGTGAAAATCACACGTGTTTCTGTTAGAAGTTTGACCGATGATTGAATAGAGTGTGAATAGTGATAAATTTGGTGAGAATGAGTGTAGTGACATATTAGGTGAATGAATTGTCAACTGCATTTCGCAAACATGTTGCAATGTGATGTTTCAATTGATTAATGGAACGTTGTTTCTTCTGATAATGGATTTAGTTATTTTGGTGATATACGGTAAACACATGTTGTTGATGATGATGATGATCGAGTGATTGTATCGGTTTATTGGGATATTCCAAACAAGCTATCGATCTCCACCGATCACAAATAGAACGAGATATTTCTGTTGAATGTCGCTGTCTGGTGCTTTGCAAAATACTATCAACTTGTGAATGCAGCTACTTCCGAGGAAACCATTCAAGAGGCTGTGATGTGAACACAGACTGACCAGTTCACATGTGAATGCTGACACCTGGAATAAACTTATATTTACGAGTGACAATCGACCAGTTTGTCAGTGCAATAGCTGTCCACAATCGATATAGATCTGCATATTCACATGTGCGTGTGTGTGTATTGATGGTTTCATACAACGTTTGCATACTACGTCAATACAACGACAACTGATACGCCCATATCACCCAAACGTTTGATCATTCGACCACGAGAACCCATCAAATAACACACATTTTAAACTATGCATATGTCATATATACTAAATATCCATCTTAATCCGTTCAACATGATGAATGTGGAATGTTGGATTCGTGAGTTGTGCAGAGTATGGTGATCTTTTCACAACATAGGCTAACCGACTATCCATGTAGGTGACCGCTATTTGACAACATAGGAGCATTCAAGTGTGGATCATAAGGTAGTGAGTGATATGAGCTAGTGGCGTGAGAGGGTGATAGATGAGCATTAACTTGTGATCAAAGAGGGTTTAACAAACGTTATTTGATATTTGAAATTCAGTTTACAATGGCAGCGATTTCCATGTGTATAGTTTAATTGTGCACGATTGTGAATAGTGAACCCTCATATATTGACTGTTTTCAATCGTTCTACACACTGTCTGGAAACATTGACCTATACTTATAATTGTTAACAACAAATGCAATTGACTTGACCAGACAGACAAGTGAACGTTTGTGTATACAACACAGATTTAAAAATGTTTTCGTTGGAAGTTTGTGCCAAATCATCATTCAGAATCTATCGACAAAGTCGCAAGTTCATCAGAGTGCATCGAAAACACTAATAACAATAATGATTATGGTAGGGTTCTCGTTTACAAATCCATGGTTACATTATCACGTAAATGTTTTTAGACATGAGATTTATGGTAAATTAAATGAGGTTTCAATGTTATTGATAATTGAGTCACCACTTCCAGTCACCTCAAGGGTAGTCGATGAGAGGATGTTGACCAGTAATATCTCTATTCCTTGTTGATTTGACCCTCAGAAAATGGCAAAATCACAATTCGTTAGTGAAGTTAGTTGAAGTTTCCCGGAATCTGTATAATTTGTTCAAATCTCTTAGTTTGGTAAAGTGGATAGCTTATCGACTAAGTGTTCTAATAGTTGAGGATGTTTACAATTATTGTACATGTGTGTTTTCTATGTGAACTCGGTAATATTCGAACTAGAACAATACATATAAGCGAACAATATTGTTTTCAATTAGATCGTCATCAGGCTTTACTCTAATATACATGAATATTTATACGAAAATGTAAACCAATCAAGGCAATATGAGTCAATAATCACAATGAAATAGAATAAGTCTCTACACACAATGGGTAAAAGTACAAGTTGATAGTAGGAAGACAGGTGAACTGATAATAGTAAGAATAATCTTAAATACAATAACAAAACTCTTATCAATAGTTAAACGTCCTGTGGAGATAGCTATATAGGGCGTACTACCAGGCAACTTAACCAACGAATGAGTGAACATCTACCAACTTGGTACATAAAGGGCCAGATAAAATCTATTCGCAGTTCTATCTTGGCACATCTCATTGATAGCGGTCATGTTGTAGATAAATCAAAATCATTTCGAGTTATCTATCGTATACCTCCATCATTTCCCGACGGAGTTCGTTCCCGCCTCCTACATATAGCTGAAGCCATTGGAATTCCTACATATAACCCCAATTTATGTGTACAGAAGAAATACGTAACCCTCCTATCCCTTCAATGGCCAGTTATAACTTAACTAACGATATATTTTTAAATTTTATTATTATCCTCATTTATTTTATTCTCTTTTGTTATCATTAACCTTATTTCCACATCCATTATTTGTTTGTAATTTTCCGCCTCTTTGTACGTTTAACTATTGATAAGAGTTTTGTTATTGTATTTAAGATTATTCTTACTATTATCAGTTCACCTGTCTTCCTACTATCAACTTGTACTTTTACCCATTGTGTGTAGAGACTTATTCTATTTCATTGTGATTATTGACTCATATTGCCTTGATTGGTTTACATTTTCGTATAAATATTCATGTATATTAGAGTAAAGCCTGATGACGATCTAATTGAAAACAATATTGTTCGCTTATATGTGTTGTCCTAATTTTCACAACGGGAATCTTTAATATTCCAACTGACAATTTCGATACAGTAAACTGCAAAAGAGATTTGATGACACGCGATTGACAGGCAATGGATTGTATTTGAGGCCATTTATTGACGACTATGTATCAAGGAAATATTAGGACAAACTGACTCAAGAATATGAATACGTGTAGAAATGAAATCCACCGTTTTACACTTGAGATTGAACAATGTATAAACCAGTAAACAGATTAACACAGTAATGTTCAGTGTGGACTCATTTTTACTTTAAACTGTATATTATATTATGCATTCATAGTTAGACAAGATGTCTGCTCTAGTTTCCTGGCACTATATTTATTGATCAACTTGTATATCCTAAAGTATGCATACTGAATGATCGGATAGAAGACTCACTACTTGGATTAAAAATTCAAGATCACCCTAATTCAGTTTATCGAGTCTGTTGTAGAAAAAAATTCGATAAGTGAGTTACTGCCCCAATAGTTCAGTGGTAACGTCTCAGACTGTTCGGTTTGGTGACACGGGATCAAACCTAACAGGAAATACCAGTTTCCTCAAGATTACAGTTATCTTTTATTGATAAGTATCAAATAGCACGAGATTTGAGTTCAAGACATCCAGTACACTACCTCCATCCACCTTATATGAGAAAGATATTTTTAAACTGGTTGGGACAGTCCTTAACATTTGAACTTAAGTTCCATTTTAGTCCCGGTGATTAGATCATTTATTCGTGAAATTAGCAATAGAGATACACAAAAACAATCCTACAAAATTTCAAATTACATGATAATCATCTTGTTTATTTTAATACACTTCATAAAATCTCGTCAATAACCACATTATGTATATAAGTAATTTAGGCTGATCTTAATTTAATAATAACCGTTTATTCAATATAATGCGCGTAATACCCAATTCATTTTTAAACAGTACAAAAGTCTGAGGAGTTTGAGCAAAGAAATATATATTTGTAAATTGGTCGGAATGAACATAAGCACACAATTTAGCGGTAAACTAAGAAAGCATTTTGTACTACAACAGATAAAGTTCGATAAGTTGAAAAAGTAATAGCTGACAGTTCAAGCACAACAAATCAGTTATTGACTGCATACATATGAAACCTCGGTAAGTTTACTTATTTCATTCACATTTGAAAACATATATCATAGGTTGCCCATCAGATTTCAGGTAAACACGTTGACTACTAACTGGTTGATCAATTGGGAAATTTCTATTTGGAGGATAGATTATTTTGGAATGATGCTAGGGCACACACTAGAAAAGTCAAATGTCCCACTGACCGCATTGGACTCTTTGCGTAAAACAATTATGAAAGCTGGGAAACCTTCGGCTTTGCGTTCAAATATCTCAAAATTCAACTCTTCTGTCTGAAATACAAGGAGGGAATTGCAAAAACATTTCTTCGTAAAGCCTGATAGAGAAGTGAATCACAAAACTACTGTAAACAAGCATTCGGTTATTGATTGTTTTGATGTACGCATCTCGTTATTTTTACAAGAGACTTTAAATAATATTAGTTCATTTTAGGATGAATATTATACCGTTGGTAAGCGGTGTAAGTTAAGAAGTGTTCGACTTCTAGCCACTAAGTCTCAAGCTCGAACCCCGATTCACCTACTTCGACTTGGGAATTCAAATAGTACTATTAGCACTCCCACATAGAGTATGGTTCGTACCCAAGTACCTAGTGTGAATGAAACTCATTATTCTTCAACAGTGTATGAGTATGTCAATGGTCAATCATACCGTTGACACAATACTGCATACAAACGGAAAGACAATGCATGATAGGCCCTTCAACATACAGTATGATAATTCCACTACAGTCTATACACACATTGTGCAACTATCACTAAGACTACTCGGGTGAGATGAAATACAAACTGATAACCCAGTAACTGCATTCAGTATCTAAATAACTAAGTATCAGGTTCATTGCTGAAAAGAGAAGTATTACCTCAAATTTTACAATCAAATTAAAAATGATGCAAGAAATCAGTACAATAATAATCAACTTACAATGCGACTGGGTTGCAACATCCTGAAACCTCCCCATAGCAAGCTTTCATTTTTACGGATCGCTACAAGATCTTGAACAAGTGAGAGAGAAGTAATCCCACGACCACTTGATGTTGCGGACTAAAACAGATGGGAAGACAAATGATCCATTATTTGTACATGACAACTTTAATTCAACAAAACACTTGGGGAACCGATTTTATGCACATCAACAGCCATCGATATCTTGAGCGTCATCATTAGACTAGTTAACATCTCATGAAAAACAAATATACGAAATAAACTAAACGTTTTTAAGCCAAGAAGCAATAAAGAGAACTGAGTGAAATGAATGCTCACAGTTAACATGTTGTATTTTCAGAAATTGAAAATATTATAATCTATACAAAACATATGTTTCTAGAAAATGAACTCCTACAATGACAAGAAAAGGAAGTTTCACCCAGAAAAATCTGCAGTGAAAATTTAAAGGAGGTTTGGGTGAGTGGTTAACTACGACATAGTAAGAATCACATTTTGAATGTTAAAATTGAAGCAACTCTGATCATATATCGGGAGTCAGTCAATGCTTCTAATTCCCGTAACTACGTATTTGAGGTAACATTAACTTATTTCAGGTTACATTTATCAACCTAGTTGAATGTGTGATTAGTACTGAACAAAACAGACAGTTACTCAAGGCTAGAGGAGTGAGCAACTAATACTTTGATAGTTGAAGCTGGATAATCGTTTTCTGACAATGCAATCTACTTGCTTTTCAGTGTCAAATGACAGTACGTTTTAGACATGTATAGCAAGCTTATAAGCAACTGTTTATTATGCAATCTATTGAGAAATTTTCCATGACAAAACTGGTTGAAAATTTTGCGTTTGATGCAAATGATCCCGTTAGTTTTAATGATAATACCGTTAAACCTACGTAAAATAAATACTTAGCAATTAAGAGAAAATTTCAATAATATTCTGGCATATTCGATCTCTAGTAGTCTAGTCACTATACGTACCTCGACTGTTTCATTAAATTTGAAGGCTTTCAAATATTCTGTAAAAGAAGTAACATTTGATAGCATCGCCGAGAAACCAACTCCAGATTGATCCCAAGGCATGGCTAATTGAGATAAAAGCACATCAGTTTCGTTAGAGCCAGTGAACACAGTCTTCTCATCAAACGGGTAAAAATCGGCAGTGAATTTGGTGTTTCTCGTCTCCTCATTTAACTCTGAACCATAATACAGTAGACAAGTGCCTAGAAATACAGCAAGCACAAAAATATACTCCCAAAAATTGCAAAACTCAGGGAAAGTACAGGGTTTGCTAAAGGAATAACTGACTGTATTTGCGACAGAACACAGCAACGTAATTGTGACGGATTATTATGATGGTCACAACTAACTAATTTACAGATTGGTAATGAATTCATTCTCCCCCATTCACTTACTGTGTTTACAGTATGCTAAATCGTTAAGGTTGTTATTTATTGGAACAATAACATAAAAATCGACAGCACATTCGTTTCCAGTTGCTGTGGTTCGAGACAGGTTAAAACCGATCAGTGATGTAGATGCGTTCATCCCATATTTGATGATGAGCTCTGAACTTGTTACTAGTCGTAATTTCATTCGCTATCTTCGAACTAAGTTTCCTATACGCAGTTGTCTACTACCGTCGACATCAGTGTTTTTATCTCAGTTTCCACTACGCGAAACTCCTCCTATTATGCTGATATCAAATAAGGTAACGTGAGATAATTTGCATTTGTCACCACATCTTTAGTGACTGACTAGAAAATTCACAAACTGTTCTGATGGGTTTGATACTGTTTTGGAGCGATACATTTCTGAATGACTAATCGGTTTACTTAGACGTTTGGGCCATCGATTTCCATAACTCTGCAGATATTGCAATAAATCTTTCGGTCTCACGTTACATCAAATGGAATAATTAAAAGTCGTGCTTCTACATACTTACATGTTTCTATAAAGGGCTTAAACACCACTATGTCAAGTAACGGTGAGACTAGACTGAAGAACCCGTGATTGTTGTCATGTTCACTGTTTCTTACCTTTGGAAGGAACCAGAGACAGTTACATGGGAATTTCTACATCCAATACATGATGGATGAAGTTGTACCAATTAAGCTGGCATCAACCTCTCAATACAGATTGGTGCAGAAAGGGACTACTAAAGAACGCAGAACACACTATTCGCATAATTACATCTCAGCGTACGCTAAAAGGTAAATTTATTGTTATCTTGCGTAATTAGTGCTGAAAGGTTTTACTGCAACAAAATCAGTATTTCATAAAGCAATTATTAGTACATAGTAATCTTGACACGTAAAAGGATATAAATGGTAATGTGTAGCTTGATAATTCGGGACTTCAGATCTCTATAGCTCTTCAATACTGCCACTACTCGGGATACTGATGAACTTAGTCAGGAACAAGTCCATGGTTCTTCTTCAGTACGTTTTTAACCGATGTAAAAACAATTGTTTAAGCTTCTTGTGACAAACGACAAACTCAATTGCAGAACACACATGACACATAACTCAATAGTGTGTAAAATGACGTGACGTCATGTAAAGTGACTTAAAAGACTAAATAAGCACTTATTTGAAACATACAATTGGAATTTCAGCATGTTAAAGGAATCACCACTAAGTTTGTTTATAGTATTGAAAAGGAAATGAATTCAACACAAATGACGACGCTCACCTGGAAGCAGAAACGTAGAAGCCAAAGCAACTAGATCAGACTGTCTAGGGTCAGTAGTTGAAGCAGCTGCCAAAGCCATGGAATCTCTGTCATCCACACTTAGCATATCATACGTCAAAATATTGTTGTTTATCACGAGAGGATTAGTTGGAGATGCTTTCCTACAAAATAAGCTTCGAATAGAACAGCTTACCAACCACGCTGCTTAACAAACTGACGGCTTACAACTACATGTGCTGCTGGCGAATCTTTCGTCCCGAGATACTGCATGGAAGGGTCTTCCTTCTCACTAATACCATATCCTGTATTACCAGCATCAACTGCCAATAACCTTAGACGTTTACAGTAACACACAAGTAACTTACTTTGGTTTCCCACTGGACTCCGACATTTCATCGACAACCTTCCTAATTCTGCGAACAACCTCCACTGATTCATTCAGGTAAATTTGTGATGTCGGATATTTAGCAAACCATTTTGAACCCAACTATTGAATAAAATTAACTGAGAAAAACGCACCTCTTTTGTAATCGGGGCGGTGGGTTCTGCACTGTTTTCAACATAGAAAGCAACATTGTCTAAAAGAATGCCATCTATGCCCTCATTGAGCCAAAACTTTGCCACATCCTACAATGGATTCAAACTTCATTATGCTACGGCTTAACTTACAGAAACACGATCTAATGTAACTGACTCTCTCAGATTAAGATCAACAAACTGTGAACCAAGAACAGAGTAATATCCGGTGCCTTGTATAACGGTTCTTGCATCGCCACCTAAACGGGAAATCTAACGAAATAGTAGAAACGTTTTTATCATGTTCTTACCCGTCCACCACTCGGATATGGTTCGAGCATAGACGTTGAATCAGTCCATGAATGTTTCGCAGAGACAGAATTAAAGTCCATGGTCAAGACCACATGAATACCATTTTTGTGGCATGACCTCACAAAATACTTAAAATCCTCCATAGTACCAGCGGCAGGATCAATAGTATAGAAATCGTCCACAAGACCCAATGTTTTCTGGTCATTAGTAAACTGACCGGAGAAAATAGAACTGAGGACAATGAATCCCGCACCTATAGTACTTTTGATATATCCGAGTCTTTCGACCAAGCCTAAATGTAAGAGAAGAAGGATATGAACTTAACTAACCTCGTAGATCTCCGATTTTGTCACCGGTAGAATCCGCGTAAGCAAATGGGTTGACCCAATACCCAGCACTTGATCTCCAGAAAGGCAGAACAGGTCTTGGAGGACACTTGGGAGTGAACACTATTATTAAGATTGCCGCTAAGAGAAGTCCAATCCAAACAATCCAAAACAATATAAATAGACCCCATCTAAGACGTAACCACAACGGCTCTTTGCTGTCTAGCTGCATCAAGTCTTCTCTTGTAAGTAAACGATAGGTGTCTTTTTGTCCTGCTTCATTTTCATTTGTATCAGGACTATCTTTTGAGGTTGGTAAAAACCCCACCTCCTCGTCGTATGGAACTCTACCATTGGTACCGCTCAAACTCATACTTTACACAAACCAACCGCTTGTAAAGTGAGAATGATGAAATGTAGATGACAATAGAAAAGAAAAACAAAATAGCAAGCTGCTTAATCGGTCATTCGAAATATAAAGGTGAAGGCTTTTACTCTTATACAAATTTTTGATGACGTGACAAACTTTAAAATCTTTTAGTATTCACTTATTGACTTAACGCCCAACATTGTGGAGATATGGATGACAAGCGCAGTCCCTATCTAAATCGCTACTGAAGTCGAGACCTGATCGACCAAGTACCAGAGACCGATTCTTGCCAAGAAATTAAAGCAGCTGTAATACAACGCATATCAGTATCTGACGAAAAAGACTTCAGCAACTGTTAACAGCATGCGAACTAGGTGACAAGAGACCATCTCACTTGTTACGGCATATGAAACAACTCTCAGGTCCGTACAAATTAGACGAAACCTCGCTTAAACAAATGTTGCACTTCAGCTGAACTAGTTTATGGTACTAAATTAACATTGCCAGGTCAGTTGGTTGATCAAGAATCAACAGTGTCAAATGATCCAAGTGGTTTCGTAAGCCGTCTATCACAAACAATGCAAAACATTAAAGCGATACCTCCGCGTGAACGCAACAACCGCGTACGACTTGATAAACACCTAGGGACTTGTAAATTTGTTTTTGTTCGAGTCGACGCAGTTAAAAAGCCATTGAAACAACCGTACGAAGGACCTTACCAAGTAATTAAACAAAAAAAACAAACACTTCATCACCAACGAAAGTGGAAAGAAGGAGACTATCGCTATTGGTAGAATAAAGCCAGCTTTCTACGAAGCGCAACAAGACAAAGATAGCACTGCAGTTAATCAACCCTCCCACTAGTTACTACGAGAGCAGAGGAGGATGAAAATCCAAGCATCAAGCCCACTTGCTTAACACGTTCAGACAGGACTGTAAAGAAACCCAAACGTTATGTACATTTTGCTGAATAAAAAAATCAGAACAAACAATCACTTATATATTGCACTGTTAAATTCACTCAATTTCCAAATAAAATCTACTATTTTTTTCTTTTCACACGTGTATATAATTAATTACATTTTACTCGTTTTGTCACAGATTTTTTAAAAATTTTTGTCGCAATAATAAACGAGTGAATCCTAGCTAATCATTTATTTATCGTACATAAAGTAAACAATTCAATTTTTGTGGGCTTATTAACAGCTTTGCACGTTATTGTTATTATTAACAAAACAAGACAGTGAATGACCGCATTCTCAATTTTTTTGTCGTGCTACCCTACATTCATACTACTTTGTATACTATCACAATGTACATTACTAACGCGCAGTTCGTACCCATCTCCACGTTTTTTCTTTTTGGTTATTACCGCAAATATTATTTTGCATACATGTGTATACCTTACTCTCACAATTTTTCGTTGTTGTTATTATAACCAGTGTTACCTCTGGACACTCTGGGGAGCTATGTGGAGATATGCATGACAAGCTTATTTTGTAAATAGTTTTTGATGTTGGTTGTATTTATTCTGTTAGTTTTTCATAGCCTGTACATTTACCATTAAATGATTGCACGTACTGTTTAAGTGCATAACCCTGAACACACTTTCTTCCGTCGTGTTACACTCATAGCATAACACACGTTGTTACCTACTAACAAATACACTGCTATACACATACCTTTTGTTCTTCATTGCTCGTGACTGTGTTAACTGAACTCTAAATCAACTACCGTCTACATATATAGACTGCAACCAAATTAGACTATATTCTACGCTTGGTTATGTCAGTGGAAAGACATCAATCTTACTGGAATCTTCAATCATCCATAATTGTGGATTTTGGTACCAAACTCAGCCGAAACACGCAAAAACCTGCTGAACTAAGTAACGTCTCTAATTTTTGTTGTGTTTATAACGTTTAGCTGATATATATTGACATTACTATTTGTACTTAATAACTCTGTTATCATTTTTGAGTTAATATATTATTTGGTCCACCACAACATAAAACATGTGGGTCGTGAAAAGAGGATATAAAGCTAGGATGATAACGTTGTCAAAACCATGGGTAGTTAGAAATAGCTACAACTTCACCTGATCGCTTGATTGTGCACAGACATACTAAAGCAACCTTCTTCATGACACTCACTGAATTTAGAGTATACTGGAAATCATGTCATTCTGTTTAGCAATTATATTTGGTTTCATAATATCGGAGTTTATCGAGTAATGAGAAGGAGGGATAACTTTGATATGGAGCATTTTGAGTCTACAGAATCCACAGGTCACTGTTAAGGAGGCTAGATATATTCTAAACTTTGAACTTAAGTATCAAGAGTTTAGTCGTTATATTAAATTCTTGGTTTGAAAGAGATGTAGCTGTTGTTTCAACGAATGGTCATTAGTCTTTGGGTATTCTCATTTCCCAAAATAAAATACGTTATTCTCATTGTTCTTTTGTCCTTCTTGTATGGCTAGATTTGTTTCCAATTTATTTCTTTTATATGCGTGATTGTGTGAAGACTAGCCTGTTGCTGCTAACATAAGTAAAGCGCAAGTGTGTAGAATTATGGTCTACTATGATATTAGTACTGCTCTAATAATAGACCTAATCCTAAATTTGTAGATTTGTCATGATATAACTGCCTAATCTATAAGATCTTACCTGGAAGTCACACCATCGACTACACCAACTCACTGTATCGTATCAATTACCAATACATTATGTAGAACAAGGTTAGGCTAGAGAAAGAACAATATATTTAATATGAATAGAAGATATAAGGTAACATTCAGCAGAGACCACGCCTGCATGGCCGAGCCATGCCACTCGATCAACTCCAGTCCATTCAATTCATTGTTCGCGCCTTCTCCATTGTTAGGTATTTCCCCGAGTTAAATATTGAATATCTATTTTCTGAGTAGTCTCGTGTTTACAGCTTTGTGGACTGTGTGGCTATTGTCCAATGCCACTACACTACTCTCCCACTAGAATCAACGTGATGTTGGTTCGATACCAAATTGGATGGGATCGTCGCGCGCCGAAGGTTACCAAGAATAATAAGAATCCTCCGAATATCGATTAGCTGAAAGATAAATCAAAAAGACGGCAGCATCTGGTCGGGAAATACATGTAATAATCTTAAAATATCTGCCTTCATGCTTAAAACGCTTGAAATGAAAATTTGGGTGAAGATTATTTGAGCTATAAAAAATGGGGTTATAATAATAATAATAATAAAACGATGCGTGTTAATAGCCGTTGGTTAATAACTTAACGTATAGGTAGTAATTATTTTGTGTTTAGAAATATTAAAGTGATGAATATTGTAGAAATGTTAATACAGGTATTAGTTTTGGTTTAAATTATGAAATCAGATAACGATTATGCCGGTAAGTTGTCCATATGAGTTGAATTCCAATTGCATCTGTATTAGTAGGCTAACTGAAGGAACAAAAGTATACCGTGGAGAAGAATTCCAACTAGTGTTCCAGTTAGTTTGATACGGTTTATTTAGTTACGGGAAGATTTTCTCAACCTCATTTTTACTTGACCGTGATAGAATTTAGTAATTCTACTACTACACATGAATGGTGATCAAAACAAAATTTAAATACATGAGTGATAATTATATGAATTTTGGACAGATAGCTAGGAACAAATCGTTAAACATGAATGTATTCGTAAGAGACATGCTCTAGACTCAATGTTCTGATCTGCGGCAGACTATTTATATTTATACTTGCCCGCTGATTGGGCATACAAGTCAGTTGCAAGTATGCAGTTTATCATAAGGCGGAATACGATTTAATTGAGATATAGTGGTTATAAGTTATTAAAATCAGTTAGGCCTGTGTTATATTACGAAGTGATGTGGTGCTGCAAGATGTACTCGGCCAAATACGTTTTTACAAGATGATTAACCGTGAGTGATGCTCATGTGATTATCAGGGAGTACGTAAGTTGTAACCAGGGGAGTACACTCCCAACTCATGTCTATGATAATGGCTTGAACCTTAGTCAGTGTTGGGGTAAATTCGACATTGATGTTTTCAGTTTGCAGGAGATTTGCTCGACTGCTTATACTGATTATTTGCATGCATGATTGTGTCGCTAAACCATCAATTAGACTGACAAGGTGTTGAGATACTTACTGAATGAGCAACTGATAGAGAAACATACTGTAATCATCTGTAGTGAATGGAGATAAAAGAAAAACAACACTAGTGATAATTATAAGTCAATTTTCTGACCGATTTGGTTAGTAGTTTCATTAATTTTATCAATCATATTACGTGATTGTCAAGTCATGACAATGTTTTATGACGATATCCTGAAACTATTACGTCTAACTAGTTATAATGTTGATTGAGGATTAGTCAGTGGAAAAATAGGTATTGTTGCTTTAGGTGATTCGAAATTATCAGGAATTTATAACGTTAAAGAATCCGAGACGCCTAATTTAATTATAAATTTTAATTCAGAAAGATTCGTTTAGTGTTAATTCTAGTAGGCTACGGAGTTTTGATTTTAAACGTTTGTTTAGCCAACAGCTACTTTATGATTTAGTTATTTTACTAGTGCAGTTAATAGTACCTAAATTTTTAATCTTATTATCTAAACTATGTTCGCATTTTAGGCTGCTAATATGATAAACCAATCCATAAACCCAAATACGATTAGCAACAACGACTATGATGGGTTTATTGATAAATGTTAAAGGCGATCCAGATGATTCCTAAATTTAGAAGACATGGAGATATAGTGTAACGTATGTATGGGCCAGGTTAACACGCAGGTTGTTGACGTATATGACGATTTAAAAATAATGAACATGACCAGATAAATAATTTTAAAGTTAAGACTGCTTGTGAAACTTCAGGCAGGAATATGATGCGTTATAAACCTTCCATAAGAAGTTACTGCATTTAGCTTAGTGACACTTACAAATATATGGCAAAAGTAACTGAAAAACATATGCATGTTAAGTACAAAAAAATCATCCAGTAAAATAGTTGAACTCGCCTAGATTATTTTTGAAAATTAGATTATTCACTGGACGACAATGTATAACGCCATTCGTGAGGAGTAGTAATGATCCATAAGTATCCAGAATAAAACATGCAGTATGGCAATTAATTCCAGGGTGCTTGATGATGTTGACGTTTTTGCCACTCGCTCGGAACAGAACAATTGAATAAATCCAGATAATTGTGTGGTTGTCATTGAACGAACCATCTAAAAATGACCTTATGATTGCAGAAAACTTATAGCTGAAACTCACCGTATGTTTTTGGAGAATGTTCATATGTTGTTTGGCAATGGAACTCGAGAATATGAAGTTAGGCAGGCAGTGATCGGAAGAAAAATATTACCGGATAGTGCATAGTTTAAAACAGGATGAGATGATAAGATAAGGAACACTGAATATTAGATCCAGGTAACTATTTAGTCCTTGCTGCATTGTTAGTCAATGTATATTTGCTTTATTTACAGGTCATATTTGCTAGAGATTGATGTTTAAACAAGTCTATGTCGCTGAAGCATGTAAATGCTATTAAAGCTTGTTAACGAACCATCAAAGCTAATTAGTTAATATAGACGACCAGTTTTTATTATCGACTGAGCTAGTATGTCATGAGAACTAATCAATATAACATTACGATAGTACATGTGAGCATTAATCAGGACTGTTAGAATATTGAGTTAACATACATACAAAATAGATCAAGAAATTTAGAATGGAAATAAGATTAACAATAATAGGTTGCGTTTCTCTAGTCGGGCTTACCAATGTAGAATTATGGTCTACTATGATATTAGTACTGCTCTAATAATAGACCTAATCCTAAATTTGTAGATTTGTCATGATATAACTGCCTAATCTATAAGATCTTACCTGGAAGTCACACCATCGACTACACCAACTCACTGTATCGTATCAATTACCAATACATTATGTAGAACAAGGTTAGGCTAGAGAAAGAACAATATATTTAATATGAATAGAAGATATAAGGTAACATTCAGCAGAGACCACGCCTGCATGGCCGAGCCATGCCACTCGATCAACTCCAGTCCATTCAATTCATTGTTCGCGCCTTCTCCATTGTTAGGTATTTCCCCGAGTTAAATATTGAATATCTATTTTCTGAGTAGTCTCGTGTTTACAGCTTTGTGGACTGTGTGGCTATTGTCCAATGCCACTACACTACTCTCCCACTAGAATCAACGTGATGTTGGTTCGATACCAAATTGGATGGGATCGTCGCGCGCCGAAGGTTACCAAGAATAATAAGAATCCTCCGAATATCGATTAGCTGAAAGATAAATCAAAAAGACGGCAGCATCTGGTCGGGAAATACATGTAATAATCTTAAAATATCTGCCTTCATGCTTAAAACGCTTGAAATGAAAATTTGGGTGAAGATTATTTGAGCTATAAAAAATGGGGTTACAGTAATAATAATAATAAAACGATGCGTGTTAATAGCCGTTGGTTAATAACTTAACGTATAGGTAGTAATTATTTTGTGTTTAGAAATATTAAAGTGATGAATATTGTAGAAATGTTAATACAGGTATTAGTTTTGGTTTAAATTATGAAATCAGATAACGATTATGCCGGTAAGTTGTCCATATGAGTTGAATTCCAATTGCATCTGTATTAGTAGGCTAACTGAAGGAACAAAAGTATACCGTGGAGAAGAATTCCAACTAGTGTTCCAGTTAGTTTGATACGGTTTATTTAGTTACGGGAAGATTTTCTCAACCTCATTTTTACTTGACCGTGATAGAATTTAGTAATTCTACTACTACACATGAATGGTGATCAAAACAAAATTTAAATACATGAGTGATAATTATATGAATTTTGGACAGATAGCTAGGAACAAATCGTTAAACATGAATGTATTCGTAAGAGACATGCTCTAGACTCAATGTTCTGATCTGCGGCAGACTATTTATATTTATACTTGCCCGCTGATTGGGCATACAAGTCAGTTGCAAGTATGCAGTTTATCATAAGGCGGAATACGATTTAATTGAGATATAGTGGTTATAAGTTATTAAAATCAGTTAGGCCTGTGTTATATTACGAAGTGATGTGGTGCTGCAAGATGTACTCGGCCAAATACGTTTTTACAAGATGATTAACCGTGAGTGATGCTCATGTGATTATCAGGGAGTACATAAGTTGTAACCAGGGGAGTACACTCCCAACTCATGTCTATGATAATGGCTTGAACCTTAGTCAGTGTTGGGGTAAATTCGACATTGATGTTTTCAGTTTGCAGGAGATTTGCTCGACTGCTTATACTGATTATTTGCATGCATGATTGTGTCGCTAAACCATCAATTAGACTGACAAGGTGTTGAGATACTTACTGAATGAGCAACTGATAGAGAAACATACTGTAATCATCTGTAGTGAATGGAGATAAAAGAAAAACAACACTAGTGATAATTATAAGTCAATTTTCTGACCGATTTGGTTAGTAGTTTCATTAATTTTATCAATCATATTACGTGATTGTCAAGTCATGACAATGTTTTATGACGATATCCTGAAACTATTACGTCTAACTAGTTATAATGTTGATTGAGGATTAGTCAGTGGAAAAATAGGTATTGTTGCTTTAGGTGATTCGAAATTATCAGGAATTTATAACGTTAAAGAATCCGAGACGCCTAATTTAATTATAAATTTTAATTCAGAAAGATTCGTTTAGTGTTAATTCTAGTAGGCTACGGAGTTTTGATTTTAAACGTTTGTTTAGCCAACAGCTACTTTATGATTTAGTTATTTTACTAGTGCAGTTAATAGTACCTAAATTTTTAATCTTATTATCTAAACTATGTTCGCATTTTAGGCTGCTAATATGATAAACCAATCCATAAACCCAAATACGATTAGCAACAACGACTATGATGGGTTTATTGATAAATGTTAAAGGCGATCCAGATGATTCCTAAATTTAGAAGACATGGAGATATAGTGTAACGTATGTATGGGCCAGGTTAACACGCAGGTTGTTGACGTATATGACGATTTAAAAATAATGAACATGACCAGATAAATAATTTTAAAGTTAAGACTGCTTGTGAAACTTCAGGCAGGAATATGATGCGTTATAAACCTTCCATAAGAAGTTACTGCATTTAGCTTAGTGACACTTACAAATATATGGCAAAAGTAACTGAAAAACATATGCATGTTAAGTACAAAAAAATCATCCAGTAAAATAGTTGAACTCGCCTAGATTATTTTTGAAAATTAGATTATTCACTGGACGACAATGTATAACGCCATTCGTGAGGAGTAGTAATGATCCATAAGTATCCAGAATAAAACATGCAGTATGGCAATTAATTCCAGGGTGCTTGATGATGTTGACGTTTTTGCCACTCGCTCGGAACAGAACAATTGAATAAATCCAGATAATTGTGTGGTTGTCATTGAACGAACCATCTAAAAATGACCTTATGATTGCAGAAAACTTATAGCTGAAACTCACCGTATGTTTTTGGAGAATGTTCATATGTTGTTTGGCAATGGAACTCGAGAATATGAAGTTAGGCAGGCAGTGATCGGAAGAAAAATATTACCGGATAGTGCATAGTTTAAAACAGGATGAGATGATAAGATAAGGAACACTGAATATTAGATCCAGGTAACTATTTAGTCCTTGCTGCATTGTTAGTCAATGTATATTTGCTTTATTTACAGGTCATATTTGCTAGAGATTGATGTTTAAACAAGTCTATGTCGCTGAAGCATGTAAATGCTATTAAAGCTTGTTAACGAACCATCAAAGCTAATTAGTTAATATAGACGACCAGTTTTTATTATCGACTGAGCTAGTATGTCATGAGAACTAATCAATATAACATTACGATAGTACATGTGAGCATTAATCAGGACTGTTAGAATATTGAGTTAACATACATACAAAATAGATCAAGAAATTTAGAATGGAAATAAGATTAACAATAATAGGTTGCGTTTCTCTAGTCGGGCTTACCAATGTAGAATTATGGTCTACTATGATATTAGTACTGCTCTAATAATAGACCTAATCCTAAATTTGTAGATTTGTCATGATATAACTGCCTAATCTATAAGATCTTACCTGGAAGTCACACCATCGACTACACCAACTCACTGTATCGTATCAATTACCAATACATTATGTAGAACAAGGTTAGGCTAGAGAAAGAACAATATATTTAATATGAATAGAAGATATAAGGTAACATTCAGCAGAGACCACGCCTGCATGGCCGAGCCATGCCACTCGATCAACTCCAGTCCATTCAATTCATTGTTCGCGCCTTCTCCATTGTTAGGTATTTCCCCGAGTTAAATATTGAATATCTATTTTCTGAGTAGTCTCGTGTTTACAGCTTTGTGGACTGTGTGGCTATTGTCCAATGCCACTACACTACTCTCCCACTAGAATCAACGTGATGTTGGTTCGATACCAAATTGGATGGGATCGTCGCGCGCCGAAGGTTACCAAGAATAATAAGAATCCTCCGAATATCGATTAGCTGAAAGATAAATCAAAAAGACGGCAGCATCTGGTCGGGAAATACATGTAATAATCTTAAAATATCTGCCTTCATGCTTAAAACGCTTGAAATGAAAATTTGGGTGAAGATTATTTGAGCTATAAAAAATGGGGTTACAGTAATAATAATAATAATAAAACGATGCGTGTTAATAGCCGTTGGTTAATAACTTAACGTATAGGTAGTAATTATTTTGTGTTTAGAAATATTAAAGTGATGAATATTGTAGAAATGTTAATACAGGTATTAGTTTTGGTTTAAATTATGAAATCAGATAACGATTATGCCGGTAAGTTGTCCATATGAGTTGAATTCCAATTGCATCTGTATTAGTAGGCTAACTGAAGGAACAAAAGTATACCGTGGAGAAGAATTCCAACTAGTGTTCCAGTTAGTTTGATACGGTTTATTTAGTTACGGGAAGATTTTCTCAACCTCATTTTTACTTGACCGTGATAGAATTTAGTAATTCTACTACTACACATGAATGGTGATCAAAACAAAATTTAAATACATGAGTGATAATTATATGAATTTTGGACAGATAGCTAGGAACAAATCGTTAAACATGAATGTATTCGTAAGAGACATGCTCTAGACTCAATGTTCTGATCTGCGGCAGACTATTTATATTTATACTTGCCCGCTGATTGGGCATACAAGTCAGTTGCAAGTATGCAGTTTATCATAAGGCGGAATACGATTTAATTGAGATATAGTGGTTATAAGTTATTAAAATCAGTTAGGCCTGTGTTATATTACGAAGTGATGTGGTGCTGCAAGATGTACTCGGCCAAATACGTTTTTACAAGATGATTAACCGTGAGTGATGCTCATGTGATTATCAGGGAGTACATAAGTTGTAACCAGGGGAGTACACTCCCAACTCATGTCTATGATAATGGCTTGAACCTTAGTCAGTGTTGGGGTAAATTCGACATTGATGTTTTCAGTTTGCAGGAGATTTGCTCGACTGCTTATACTGATTATTTGCATGCATGATTGTGTCGCTAAACCATCAATTAGACTGACAAGGTGTTGAGATACTTACTGAATGAGCAACTGATAGAGAAACATACTGTAATCATCTGTAGTGAATGGAGATAAAAGAAAAACAACACTAGTGATAATTATAAGTCAATTTTCTGACCGATTTGGTTAGTAGTTTCATTAATTTTATCAATCATATTACGTGATTGTCAAGTCATGACAATGTTTTATGACGATATCCTGAAACTATTACGTCTAACTAGTTATAATGTTGATTGAGGATTAGTCAGTGGAAAAATAGGTATTGTTGCTTTAGGTGATTCGAAATTATCAGGAATTTATAACGTTAAAGAATCCGAGACGCCTAATTTAATTATAAATTTTAATTCAGAAAGATTCGTTTAGTGTTAATTCTAGTAGGCTACGGAGTTTTGATTTTAAACGTTTGTTTAGCCAACAGCTACTTTATGATTTAGTTATTTTACTAGTGCAGTTAATAGTACCTAAATTTTTAATCTTATTATCTAAACTATGTTCGCATTTTAGGCTGCTAATATGATAAACCAATCCATAAACCCAAATACGATTAGCAACAACGACTATGATGGGTTTATTGATAAATGTTAAAGGCGATCCAGATGATTCCTAAATTTAGAAGACATGGAGATATAGTGTAACGTATGTATGGGCCAGGTTAACACGCAGGTTGTTGACGTATATGACGATTTAAAAAT
Source organism: Schistosoma haematobium (assembly GCF_000699445.3). Lineage (NCBI taxonomy): Eukaryota > Metazoa > Platyhelminthes > Trematoda > Strigeidida > Schistosomatidae > Schistosoma > Schistosoma haematobium. The sequence continues at coordinate 40,659,358 of NC_067197.1, read as the reverse complement.
AATGAACATGACCAGATAAATAATTTTAAAGTTAAGACTGCTTGTGAAACTTCAGGCAGGAATATGATGCGTTATAAACCTTCCATAAGAAGTTACTGCATTTAGCTTAGTGACACTTACAAATATATGGCAAAAGTAACTGAAAAACATATGCATGTTAAGTACAAAAAATCATCCAGTAAAATAGTTGAACTCGCCTAGATTATTTTTGAAAATTAGATTATTCACTGGACGACAATGTATAACGCCATTCGTGAGGAGTAGTAATGATCCATAAGTATCCAGAATAAAACATGCAGTATGGCAATTAATTCCAGGGTGCTTGATGATGTTGACGTTTTTGCCACTCGCTCGGAACAGAACAATTGAATAAATCCAGATAATTGTGTGGTTGTCATTGAACGAACCATCTAAAAATGACCTTATGATTGCAGAAAACTTATAGCTGAAACTCACCGTATGTTTTTGGAGAATGTTCATATGTTGTTTGGCAATGGAACTCGAGAATATGAAGTTAGGCAGGCAGTGATCGGAAGAAAAATATTACCGGATAGTGCATAGTTTAAAACAGGATGAGATGATAAGATAAGGAACACTGAATATTAGATCCAGGTAACTATTTAGTCCTTGCTGCATTGTTAGTCAATGTATATTTGCTTTATTTACAGGTCATATTTGCTAGAGATTGATGTTTAAACAAGTCTATGTCGCTGAAGCATGTAAATGCTATTAAAGCTTGTTAACGAACCATCAAAGCTAATTAGTTAATATAGACGACCAGTTTTTATTATCGACTGAGCTAGTATGTCATGAGAACTAATCAATATAACATTACGATAGTACATGTGAGCATTAATCAGGACTGTTAGGATATTGGGTTAACATACATACAAAATAGATCAAGAAATTTAGAATGGAAATAAGATTAACAATAATAGGTTGCGTTTCTCTAGTCGGGCTTACCAATGTAGAATTATGGTCTACTATGATATTAGTACTGCTCTAATAATAGACCTAATCCTAAATTTGTAGATTTGTCATGATATAACTGCCTAATCTATAAGATCTTACCTGGAAGTCACACCATCGACTACACCAACTCACTGTATCGTATCAATTACCAATACATTATGTAGAACAAGGTTAGGCTAGAGAAAGAACAATATATTTAATATGAATAGAAGATATAAGGTAACATTCAGCAGAGACCACGCCTGCATGGCCGAGCCATGCCACTCGATCAACTCCAGTCCATTCAATTCATTGTTCGCGCCTTCTCCATTGTTAGGTATTTCCCCGAGTTAAATATTGAATATCTATTTTCTGAGTAGTCTCGTGTTTACAGCTTTGTGGACTGTGTGGCTATTGTCCAATGCCACTACACTACTCTCCCACTAGAATCAACGTGATGTTGGTTCGATACCAAATTGGATGGGATCGTCGCGCGCCGAAGGTTACCAAGAATAATAAGAATCCTCCGAATATCGATTAGCTGAAAGATAAATCAAAAAGACGGCAGCATCTGGTCGGGAAATACATGTAATAATCTTAAAATATCTGCCTTCATGCTTAAAACGCTTGAAATGAAAATTTGGGTGAAGATTATTTGAGCTATAAAAAATGGGGTTACAGTAATAATAATAATAAAACGATGCGTGTTAATAGCCGTTGGTTAATAACTTAACGTATAGGTAGTAATTATTTTGTGTTTAGAAATATTAAAGTGATGAATATTGTAGAAATGTTAATACAGGTATTAGTTTTGGTTTAAATTATGAAATCAGATAACGATTATGCCGGTAAGTTGTCCATATGAGTTGAATTCCAATTGCATCTGTATTAGTAGGCTAACTGAAGGAACAAAAGTATACCGTGGAGAAGAATTCCAACTAGTGTTCCAGTTAGTTTGATACGGTTTATTTAGTTACGGGAAGATTTTCTCAACCTCATTTTTACTTGACCGTGATAGAATTTAGTAATTCTACTACTACACATGAATGGTGATCAAAACAAAATTTAAATACATGAGTGATAATTATATGAATTTTGGACAGATAGCTAGGAACAAATCGTTAAACATGAATGTATTCGTAAGAGACATGCTCTAGACTCAATGTTCTGATCTGCGGCAGACTATTTATATTTATACTTGCCCGCTGATTGGGCATACAAGTCAGTTGCAAGTATGCAGTTTATCATAAGGCGGAATACGATTTAATTGAGATATAGTGGTTATAAGTTATTAAAATCAGTTAGGCCTGTGTTATATTACGAAGTGATGTGGTGCTGCAAGATGTACTCGGCCAAATACGTTTTTACAAGATGATTAACCGTGAGTGATGCTCATGTGATTATCAGGGAGTACGTAAGTTGTAACCAGGGGGAGTACACTCCCAACTCATGTCTATGATAATGGCTTGAACCTTAGTCAGTGTTGGGGTAAATTCGACATTGATGTTTTCAGTTTGCAGGAGATTTGCTCGACTGCTTATACTGATTATTTGCATGCATGATTGTGTCGCTAAACCATCAATTAGACTGACAAGGTGTTGAGATACTTACTGAATGAGCAACTGATAGAGAAACATACTGTAATCATCTGTAGTGAATGGAGATAAAAGAAAAACAACACTAGTGATAATTATAAGTCAATTTTCTGACCGATTTGGTTAGTAGTTTCATTAATTTTATCAATCATATTACGTGATTGCCTCATTGCTACTGCTTCGAGCGTAAACACGAAGAGCTGGTGTACATTTGTAGTGGCATTGGACAATAGCCACACAGTCCACAAAGCTGTAAACACGAGACTACTCAGAAAATAGATATTCAATATTTAACTCGGGGAAATACCTAACAATGGAGAAGGCGCGAACAATGAATTGAATGGACTGGAGTTGATCGAGTGGCATGGCTCGGCCATGCAGGCGTGGTCTCTGCTGAATGTTACCTTATATCTTCTATTCATATTAAATATATTGTTCTTTCTCTAGCCTAACCTTGTTCTACATAATGTATTGGTAATTGATACGATACAGTGAGTTGGTGTAGTCGATGGTGTGACTTCCAGGTAAGATCTTATAGATTAGGCAGTTATATCATGACAAATCTACAAATTTAGGATTAGGTCTATTATTAGAGCAGTACTAATATCATAGTAGAACATAATTCTACAAGGCCAAACGTACGTTACTACCGTTTTGTTATTATTTTATTTGAGTTTCCATTTGGTGGAAATCATTTACTTCTGTACATTCGAGGCAAGCACGTAGAAAATTCGGTGCAAGCACACATTGCAGGCATGAAGACAATTTATTCTATGTGTTCTCGCTCACACCACATATCATCGAGTATTTTGGATGCATTTATTTATTAGCTGTGAACAGCATTTTTGCCGTCTTACGTCAATTTTCATAATGTTTGTGGCTATTTCACAGCTTATATCCCAGTCAACCAGGAGTTTGACGTAGTTGTTTTTCACTATCTGAGTGAATATGAAACCAACTGTAGTGTGTTCATTTGTATCAATCTGAACTCGAGTAAGTGAAATGCATTGTTTATGTGGTCACAAATGGACTATGGTCAGATTTGTTGAAACGAAAGTGGTCTTCAAAATTTTTAATATTTGGTTCACCACCATAATGAGGTTGTTGACCAAGGATGTCTGGTGGTTGTTTGATAAATGCAGTTTGAGATAATACTGTTTTAAATTATTTGTAAATATCGAATAAGTCTTTTGTATACAAACATAAACAAATCTAACCATCATGAGTATCTTCATTTTTGAAGGGACTGACATAATAATATGTAACTTGTCTGAGGAGGGAAAATTATATGAGTAATAACTAACGTTAATAGCTTTTTCTGTTCGTCTTCTGAACACATATTGAGATTGCATAAATCACTAATGTAAGTGTCAAATTAATTAGCCACGTAAGTAAAACGATACACTTTTGTTTCGAGTGTGGTAAGTGGACTAAGTTATTGGCGAATATTTATTTATGATTTGTCCGATTTAAAGATTGAAAATGAATTTCGGTAAACAGGATCGGCAAACACTGACCGAATTATAATCAGAGATCTAATTCAATTAATTTGGAGTCGAATGTGAGTGATCCCCAGCTTCGGTCAAACGCAAACCATTCAGCTAAAGGAATTTAAAAATTTTGAAACCCTGAGATACCCGAATTACCTATAGTTTAAATTTTTCAGTACGCAATCTGATGATGACGACATGCTTAACGTCAAGTTCAAAACTGGAATGCTATGATAACAATCAGTGTCAACCAATAGACACTATCACAGTCAAAGTTTTGTATTTTTGGATGTAGTTGTGCAGTGTGAACTCTATTTAGTTAACCGCGATGCATTTTTGGAGATGATTTGTTGTCGGAACTGGTTAAAGAATTTCAAAACCACAATCGAATCTTGCTCAACTGAAGAACTTTTAATCGAGCAGTCTCTGTCAAGAGAGAACATCCAGGTCTGTAAAAGCCATAATGGAATTAGTTGGTGCAATGGTACTGCCTTTAGCCACAGGCAGGAAACACCGAGACATTTCAGAAATCTTAGTTAGCTGCAGAACAGAAAGTTAAAGGCAATAATTGGAGTGCACACACGCGAGAAAATTATGTGGGCATGCGTTCTGGCAGCCACTTCGGACTGGAAGTATACTTAACCTTAGTTCGTAGTTGTGGCAGTTAGCCTGGCGACCAGTCAGAATGCAGCGGAATTTATCATCTCAACCCTCTTTGTAAGCGATTGCCATCGGCTATCCTAGTTCTGTGATTCGTGCCAGCGTTTTCGTGTCGCTGCAACCTTTATTCCAGTAGTTTACTGAAATTCCGTCATTTACGTTGTTCTATAAATGTTCTATAAATGCTTATGACTTCGAATCAATCTGGTCTTCTCGTTTTTTGCTAATACTTTGGTCAGCTGGCCTGTTTATTCTTTCCGGCACGCTAACGTGCTCTATGTGACAAAATAGTGATGCTTTTTGTTTTGAATAATCTCTTTGTAGATACCAAATGCGAGGGCAAGCATTTTCGGCTGGAAAAAATGTTGGTGTCGCCTGGGATTGTTTAGCTTTCCGTATATTCACCCCTAAATATTAATAATGGTGTAGTAGAGAACTATGATAGTAAACGGTTTTCGTTTTGTCATTCTATTTAGTATTATGGATAACCCTCTTCTGTCAAGGAGTCGAACCAGTACTGAGTGTCTAGCAATGGATACCAGTGGTATATTTAGTAGGACCACTAGACCCATGTATCTGACAATCTGAGACCAAGTCAGAAATGCTGTTAGTCTATTGATGAAGGTTTTTATTGAATATATAGCATCATTAGACCACTTGGGCAAATTACGAGAAGCGTGAACGTAAGCTTAACAATGAAAAGCCGGAAATCCGCTAACCGTATGTGTTGTAAGTATTTTGTTTGGGCTGAAGTAGGAAGCCAGACTTCCAGGATCATAAAGTAAAAGGGTAAATAACTGTCATCATGCAGGCGTCTTCATAAATCAAAGCTTACCGGTTGCATCGCCATGTTTTGTTTGAGCAATGATCTCAACCGGGACATATAAGATGATGCAGGAACAGCCTTACAACAAAAGGTATCTGAAAAACGGTGTGTGATTTATGAGATTCTGTAAACGTCAGTTAGAAGTTGTTATATCGTGTGATCCTGGGCAGATTAGGCCGAAAGTCTGTTATAATTATATTCAACAGCCTGGAGATTCCAGCTCTTCTTCGCTCAAACCATATTTCCGGATAACGTCGTTGCAGCTTCAGTGGTCAGTACTTCCAGGATCACTGTTGATTACAATAACACTCACTTTAATGCCGAAACTATTTCTCTCATAGCAAGTCCACTTCTTATTTCCGAACTACTAATGTATTCCAATGTGCTTGCATCTCGTTTTACGGAAAACTATCCAAGGAGATTTTCTGTACAATAAATTTAAATTGTCTGTAGTTAAACAGACACTTAGTGTTGATCCACTGCCAATTGCATTTAATCAAGACGTAGAACACTACTCTACTAGGACTACAGAATATCATGATGTTCGTCTCGTAATTTCAACGCTTGGGCACATTAACGGGAATAAGAAATAAAATTGCTCTGGTTTCTAAACTTATATGCTTCAGTACCTCATTCAAATACCTAGTAGGCTAAACTAAAGAGGTATCGTGATTATCCTTTAATCTGAACTGCTATGTTACTTAAAGTAGCTGACTGTAGATAATTAAGCATATATACCATGAAATTAAACTATAAGCTAACGAGACTTACCTAAAAACGTTGAGTTTCTTACCACTGCCACTTCATGGTATTCGGAAACAGAGAGCCTGCCAACATTTTGACCTCTCAAGGTCGTGTACACTAAAGTGAGGCGATTTTAAAAATAAGGTGTTTGAGTGCTCGACTAGTCACGGGTCTTGCCTTTATCATTAAGAATTATGTTTTTTGACCAGATTAAATCATTTTCAATCACTGGGCTTAAGAATTTGAATTAAGTGCAACATGTTTCTTTTTTGTGGCGCCGTAATAAAAAGGTTTAGGGCAACCTGACAGAACCCCACAATTTCCCCTGATCTGAGATTTTTCGTCAAAATCTCAACTTGCTTTGTGGAAATCCCCAAAACTCGAAGAAAGTTTGTGGCTTTGTTTGATGTTGGGGGAATACCATACATTTTCGTCCGACTTCAAAGCAAACCCCAAAAGTCCTCAGATTTTGAAGATAGGGTTTTCGGCATCCTTGTTTCTATCATGAATTAACATCGGCTATACTGCAAACGTACTTAACAGCAATAAAAATGAGGAAGTATCATATGGCAAGTCGTTGCTTTCTCCTTGCTCTCGTTCAACTAGGCAACGATTTCGAGGTCGTTCGGCGTAATAGTTCATTTCTACCCTTGCGTTCATTCAGTCTTCATAGTGAATCATAACTCTTCGTTCTTAGTGTTAGTGTTTTCGAACCTTACTCGTGTCCAGCTTCTAGCTACTGTTAACAGCACTTTTTCTCACTGGTCTAGGATTCCTCTACTTTTTTATAACACTCAACTATTTCATCAGAAGTTGTCATATATCCTCTTCAAACGCAAGTCTAGATGCTTGTAAAATGTTGCCACTTGGGACAATTCTGTCAAAAAATCAATCAACTTCAGTCAGCCTAATATACAGTGAGAATGTTAAAGTTTGATGCTTGGACGCAAATAATTTGTTTTGGGAATCTTATGGTGCTGTTTCGTTTTGCTAGATTGTGTGACTGAAAGTCGTGCGCTTGTTGCTAGTTGGAAAGTGTTCCTTTGAACTTGTGTTGATATTCCATTTGATTCAGCTGCGTGTATTAAGTATCCTGATGGTTTGGAAATTCGTCAGCATAACATCTACACATTTATTATCACTGTTAAACCAGCCTTGTGTGCTTCCATAGTTTATACATGGACTGTTTGTTTTGTTTCTTCCTGATTACTCTCTTCAATATTATTATTAATTGCCACATCATATGTCCCAAGTTTTAACTGTTTTCTATTTTGTAGTTGTTATTTAAGAAATCTCAAATTTGAATGACTAATGATGAAGGGTTGCAGCGTCAGCTGCTTCAAGAATTGCAAAAACAACGATTCCAACAGTTGGGTCATCAGTTAACTTCAATCTGTTGGGATAAATGTGTTACGAAATTAAGTAATTCACTTGACTCTAGAACTGAGAGTTGTATAGTCAATTGTGTAGAGCGTTACATTGATGTTTCCGGTGCACTTACTCGTCGTCAGAATGAAACACGTTTAGGATTTATGGATGTACAACCTAATGATTAATTAATAAAGATATATCGATTGCAAATTTCTTTCTTCTCGATTCAAACCTTTGATTTTTTCCAAAATAATTCATTGACCTGACTTATATTTCAGATGATTAATTTCCCCTCAATACGGTAAGATGTCAATAAAGTGTATGTAATGTTTTGTTTGTTACTTTCAGTCTGCTTAAATGCACTGTTGGATCTGCATTTTGTTCAGTAGGTCTTATTTTCAAATAAAATAAATACTGAAAAATAATGCTAATTTAAACAACCAGGTACCGTTTTCACGTTTATTATCAAATACAACTACTTATCCGGAGTATGGAATCACAAATATTCAAGATGATAGTGATTTTGACAAACGTGTGTTAAATAATTCAGCACTCGTCATTGTTGACTTTCATGCTAAATGGTGAGTAATTATTGTGAAACTGTGATAATTGGAAGTACTTGAATTATTATACAAACTAGGAATCCCAGAAATAATGAAATTGAATCTAGACGTACTAGATAAGCACAAATGAATATAATGTATTTGGAATTCGAAATCAAGCAGTCAACAAGTACCAGGAATCATTAGTTCATGCAAACACCACATCCGCCACAGCTTAAATTATAGTCTAATTTTCCGCAATCGATTTACATCTTCGCCTTATATTCATACTGTGTCTGTCCGACTGTGTATTGGATGTAGACTCTGTATGATCTAGAATATACTCATTAGTATTAGAGTTAGTAACTGAAATTGGAACGGACCCACCTGGGTCCTGAAATTGCATACAATCGCCATGTCGTTTGTGTACTGACATCATTGATATCTAGAATTTAAACCATAGATATTCCAACGCTACCTCACCTCACGAAATAATGTTGGGTCTTCAAATCCCCAAGTTCTGAATCATGTGGCTCCATTTAAAATATATTTCTCACAATGACTGGAGTATTCATTAGAAGTAACTTCATGATAAGGAGAAACAACAGTTGATATGAAATCATCCGAATTGTAATCAAAATCGAGCTCATTTAGTACTCGTGCTTCGCATTGAACAAGTTTCCCACAAGAAACAAATGCATTACAATGACAAATAATATATGATATGACATCAAGATTTGATTCTTCTGAAGTACTTTCCTCAAATTTATTATGAACGTCATTGCAGAGTAAAGGGTCATTAGAAAGATCAGCATCTATCAACACTGCATCAGGTTTCCGATCAAGATTAGATTCACTCAACATATGTTCCTCAGATTTATAAGAACTTTCATCAGGAATATGTGAATCATTAAGACAAACTATATCTGGTACATAACATGAGAGATCTGATAAGAAGTTGGTAGATTAGAAACTGTTGTCTCACAAGGATTCTGAGTTTCATTTAATTCTGTATTGCTGTGTGACTCTATACCACTTTTCGAAGTCGTGGATAAAGATAAATGATCATTAGAAATATCCTACCTAATGGGATCACAATCACAAATTTTAGCAATAGTTGCAGTGGAATGAACCGTAGTATTGTGGTGTGTGCTACTTATATTGACATAAGTAGTATATGATGTTAATCGTGAACAGAAGGTTTGACAACAGAAAGACAAGAGAATCGAGCAGCAAAGAATGGAAACAGGATGCAATTTGTATGAAAATGCAAAAACGATGAGGTCTGAGTCATTTTGAGACAATCGGTAGACATTTTGCAAATTAAACATTTACTTTATGATTGTTAGATTTTACTAACAAGTCCTGTAATTCTGTGTTAAATGCATTCGGTTTTCCCCACGGATGTTCTATTCACTACAGGTGACTAAACGTGTCCAATCGCACCACGTTTATAGCATTTAGAATTACGAAATACACATGAATTAAATGAGTGAAACATGCCACAGGATAGGAATTGACTAGACTTGCGCCCATATTTGTGAACTGCATCGCAACTCCTCAATAAATTATCTGCATAACGCCCTACTGTGAGACATTTCTCGAGCTCTAGTTAGTCACTTTAGTGATCTCACATTGTGCTCCATCTGAATAGAAACAAATAAATCTATCCTCCCAACTCTCAACATCTTCCTTACTTGTATTCGAGTTATTTCGTTAGAAAATATTTAAATAATAATATCGTCAGTTTCTGTCTTTTTCAAAGTAAAAAGATCTATGACTGCTAAATAAATGATATAATTACAGTTAATCGTATTTTGTCAAATTCTCCATTGTGAATGATTGTCTAAATATGACGGTCGGCTGGCCTCAACCTCTATGTGTAATTCCAATGTTTTGACGTAATACTATAATCTCATATATTCTGAACGAATTAGAGCCAGCTTGATTTGTATGGTTTATCACCATTCCATACTGATCGTCAACAAATGACAACACAAAATTTAGGTGATCGTAGTTTATGTATCGAATAGTTATGATATGAACATGGTGCTTGTGAATATTTCAATGTGGACGATTTCAAAACATAATGTTGGACATTGCGATTACTAACTAGGTAACAATTCAGTAGTATCTAGTGCGAATATGCTCAGAAAATTACCGACACAACTCTACACTGTAATAACAAAATTGAATCTACTGTAAGAAGAATACTTAGTAATCACATGCACACACACATAAAATATACCTACACGATTATCAAACTGTCACCTTTTGATAGACTATTTTACAAGAATTTTGAAGTGAATACGTGCGTGCATAGAAACAGTAATAACAACTGAACAATTCATTGATTCAAACAACCGATCAAAAAAAGAATTAATTCAGTGATAAGATAGAAGCATTGGAAAATCATTTCACATCTGAATTTCAGCACACCTAGTGTTTATGCGAAGGAATTCCTTTGATCGTTGATCGACCGTCCTATTATACCACCCGTTAAGAACTTTCTAACAAGTGTTTTCTTTGTGTTAACTCATAAATGTACTTTAATATTGATGGAAACGGTTTGTAGTTTAAATGGGTGTTTTTGGTGTTGTTGAATTCTCTAGAATGAATAGTTTAATTATAGAGGTTTCCTTGACGTTCCTAACAACGTCATTGGATCCTACTTCCTTTTGAAGTGAGCTTTACTTACGAATGCATCAGTATGGACTGGTAGGGAAACTGCATAATCTGTCATCATTGACATTAATGGACATAGACAACTATACACATGAATTCGATTGTTAAGCAGTTGAAATTGTGGGTTGAAGAAATTTTAGGGAGTTTCATCATAAGGTTTTTGAGAGATCGTTGAATTTAAAGTCTCATATAACGGACTAATTTCAGTTAGACAACTACTGAGAACCGAGAACCACTGGAAAGCTATTTTGTTCCAATATTCGACTACTTAACAATGTGTCCACAGCCCCATGAAGACTCGAACCCAGGACCTTCAAGTCTCACAGTTAGCTCTTAGCCTTCAGTTCGCTGAGTTGGTATCCAATGGTTTAAATTTCTAACTTCAATCAGTTTGCGGTATTGTAATCTGACAATCAAAACTGAGCGGTGGCTTTCCACAAATATTCTATTGATTCATGAGTGCTGACTGAGATTGAATCAATATGATATTGACCTATTTTCATTCTCAATATGAATAATAATAATCTATGAAATAATATTATTGTCACGTAATCTCATTAAAATTTCATATCATGAACTGGCCATGGTTAGACAGTAGTTGATAAAGAATCGACCTAATGAATTACAATTTAAAACACAATCTGATCTCGTGTTGACTCGTATTGACTAATATCACACTGCGACAAAATGTAATATTCAAAAACTTATTAGAAATGACAGAATATTCAAATATGAAGTGATTCAATAAAGTAAGTGACAATAAAGTTAGTCTAACCTTTTAATAATTTGCGTAGGGAGTCTTCTTTTCAGAAGTTTAAAACAATTAGTCTGATTCCACTGTGTTCTGTGACTCAATTCGTTTACGTCACACACTTCTCACTGTGTACGAATCGCACTATCCAAAAAAAGATGATATGCGAGCAAGACGATTTAACTGTCAAACCGAATTAAGATTATGTAAATAAAAAAGCATCACTTGAGAGCTTAACTAGGACATAAATTATTTTCTTCAGTAGCATGGCACCCAAGTAATATCTCAGATACCAATTGACCTTGGAACAATGAATGATTGACTTGTTTATATGACATCACGTGATAGGTCTAGAAAACCCAAGTCTATCAAATTCTTTTACATATGACAGCTGAACTCTTCGTCACATTATTGTATCACCTAGTTTAATATCGGCACAGAACTTCGCAGTCAACGTAGTTTGCAGCATTGAACAACACATTATTTTCGCTAGAACTTTCGAAACTAGTTTTGCGGTGTGAAGTAACTAACTGCTAGGATTAATAATTGTGTTGGATTTCATCGTAGTTGCGTTTTTTAAAGTAATGCAAAGGGATCACATGACAGTCAGTGAGTCAAGAAATGTGATTATGTAGTATTGCAAATAACTGGGAATCGACATGATGCATATTCAATACGAGAAACGAACTCGGAAGTAATTATTTATTGCTTTAGGCCAACGAGAGACCTTAGAATGATAAGTATGAAACGCTGAGTAGCACTGGACAGTTTACAATTATTTGTATGGGCCTCTTTATCAGAGTTAATGAAGGTCCCGTCTAATGAGTAGTTCCATACCTTTAAACCACCCGGTTAACAATGAACAGTTTACATTCCGAACATCAATCAATGCACGATACCCATCACATGCTCGATATGGTTGATTTAAATTCGGAAATGAGAGAGGTGTTATTGATCTGTGTTATGGCGTTTGACCACCAGTACATCATCTAGAGTGCACCGTGATAAATTCCTACAATTTTAAAGAGTCCATTGACTCGATGAACACAAATCTTTATGATTCACACACAAGTCTTGTGCTTTTGGTTTTTCTCTCATTCTTAACTTCAACATTAATTCATTCTCAGCAATTATTGCATGTTGAGATTATATGATCAATTAATATGGCGACCGTTGATTGGTTCACAAATTCACTTGCAGCATTTTTATTCCACATTAGCATTGCTCACTTAGTAGTCGATTAGGTACAAATCAGTAGATGTTGGAAAGCATCGACAGATGAACACCTGAAATCTTCGTATTACATAATAATCACAATATATTATACATCTAATCCGGGTGTATTGTGGATAACTTTCGATAATCTGTCTGATAGAATAGTAGTGACTAAGTGTAACACTCAAATAATAGTTTCCTCATGATAAAATGCCGTGTAACAAAATACACGATAATAATCAGACGATACTACTGGATTCGGAGATTGGTAAATATACCAGTTTGACAGACTGACATTACATGAAAATACATTATTAGGCAGGTTCAACCACACACACACACACACACACACATGTATATATTTACTTATACAGATCAACTTTCATTCATCTCACACTTCGTGTCTCACTCTCACAATCTCACATCAACTGGTTGTCATGCATATAACAATCCCCATAGAACAGTGGGTCTTCTTCACCTTCCATTCGGTAACAGATGAGTTGTGGATAAACAATCAAAGCTGTGTACACCAGTTATTTAGTCCATCTTATTCATTCGTGTATCTGTGAGTGTGTGAGCACGCGTATAAAATATATGCATTAAGTTACAATGAAGTTGGTCAACACTGATTAACACTTTTCTACAAATCGACATAATTCCGATTAATTAGTGCTTAATACATGATCTATGATGATAATTGATTAGTTGGAATATTCGAATGTGAAAATCACACGTGTTTCTGTTAGAAGTTTGACCGATGATTGAATAGAGTGTGAATAGTGATAAATTTGGTGAGAATGAGTGTAGTGACATATTAGGTGAATGAATTGTCAACTGCATTTCGCAAACATGTTGCAATGTGATGTTTCAATTGATTAATGGAACGTTGTTTCTTCTGATAATGGATTTAGTTATTTTGGTGATATACGGTAAACACATGTTGTTGATGATGATGATGATCGAGTGATTGTATCGGTTTATTGGGATATTCCAAACAAGCTATCGATCTCCACCGATCACAAATAGAACGAGATATTTCTGTTGAATGTCGCTGTCTGGTGCTTTGCAAAATACTATCAACTTGTGAATGCAGCTACTTCCGAGGAAACCATTCAAGAGGCTGTGATGTGAACACAGACTGACCAGTTCACATGTGAATGCTGACACCTGGAATAAACTTATATTTACGAGTGACAATCGACCAGTTTGTCGGTGCAATAGCTGTCCACAATCGATATAGATCTGCATATTCACATGTGCGTGTGTGTGTATTGATGGTTTCATACAACGTTTGCATACTACGTCAATACAACGACAACTGATACGCCCATATCACCCAAACGTTTGATCATTCGACCACGAGAACCCATCAAATAACACACATTTTAAACTATGCATATGTCATATATACTAAATATCCATCTTAATCCGTTCAACATGATGAATGTGGAATGTTGGATTCGTGAGTTGTGCAGAGTATGGTGATCTTTTCACAACATAGGCTAACCGACTATCCATGTAGGTGACCGCTATTTGACAACATAGGAGCATTCAAGTGTGGATCATAAGGTAGTGAGTGATATGAGCTAGTGGCGTGAGAGGGTGATAGATGAGCATTAACTTGTGATCAAAGAGGGTTTAACAAACGTTATTTGATATTTGAAATTCAGTTTACAATGGCAGCGATTTCCATGTGTATAGTTTAATTGTGCACGATTGTGAATAGTGAACCCTCATATATTGACTGTTTTCAATCGTTCTACACACTGTCTGGAAACATTGACCTATACTTATAATTGTTAACAACAAATGCAATTGACTTGACCAGACAGACAAGTGAACGTTTGTGTATACAACACAGATTTAAAAATGTTTTCGTTGGAAGTTTGTGCCAAATCATCATTCAGAATCTATCGACAAAGTCGCAAGTTCATCAGAGTGCATCGAAAACACTAATAACAATAATGATTATGGTAGGGTTCTCGTTTACAAATCCATGGTTACATTATCACGTAAATGTTTTTAGACATGAGATTTATGGTAAATTAAATGAGGTTTCAATGTTATTGATAATTGAGTCACCACTTCCAGTCACCTCAAGGGTAGTCGATGAGAGGATGTTGACCAGTAATATCTCTATTCCTTGTTGATTTGACCCTCAGAAAATGGCAAAATCACAATTCGTTAGTGAAGTTAGTTGAAGTTTCCCGGAATCTGTATAATTTGTTCAAATCTCTTAGTTTGGTAAAGTGGATAGCTTATCGACTAAGTGTTCTAATAGTTGAGGATGTTTACAATTATTGTACATGTGTGTTTTCTATGTGAACTCGGTAATATTCGAACTAGAACAATACATATAAGCGAACAATATTGTTTTCAATTAGATCGTCATCAGGCTTTACTCTAATATACATGAATATTTATACGAAAATGTAAACCAATCAAGGCAATATGAGTCAATAATCACAATTAGAAATAGAATAAGTCTCTACACACAATGGGTCTGAAATATAGGTTAACTAAAGTAATCACCAGGACATTCTACGTAGCCAATCTTGCGTTAACATTCTCTTGTCGACCAGAGATGTCTACTCAAACGATAGGATAAGTTACCTGAGTTGGCCTCTTCTATGTGCATTTACATTCAGCTGCTAAGATAGCAATAACTACCAGGCAACTTAACTTATCGAATGAGTTAACATCGTACCAACTTGTTAAAGGGCCAGATAACTATTGATAAGATAGCGGTCATGTTGTAGATAAATCAAAATCATTTCGAGTTATCTATCGTATACCTCCATCATTTCCCGACGGAGTTCGTTCCCGCCTCCTACATATAGCTGAAGCCATTGGAATTCCTACATATAACCCCAATTTATGTGTACAGAAGAAATACGTAACCCTCCTATCCCTTCAATGGCCAGTTATAACTTAACTAACGATATATTTTTAAATTTTATTATTATCCTCATTTATTTTATTCTCTTTTGTTATCATTAACCTTATTTCCACATCCATTATTTGTTTGTAATTTTCCGCCTCTTTGTATTCTTCACTATCTAATTATTTACACACATCTTATTACGCAATGATCTTAATGTTTTATGATTACTATTCCTAGTCTATTTACCCATGTTTGACCTCCTATTTTCGACGTTTAACTATTGATAAGAGTTTTGTTATTGTATTTAAGATTATTCTTACTATTATCAGTTCACCTGTCTTCCTACTATCAACTTGTACTTTTACCCATTGTGTGTAGAGACTTATTCTATTTCATTGTGATTATTGACTCATATTGCCTTGATTGGTTTACATTTTCGTATAAATATTCATGTATATTAGAGTAAAGCCTGATGACGATCTAATTGAAAACAATATTGTTCGCTTATATGTGTTGTCCTAATTTTCACAACGGGAATCTTTAATATTCCAACTGACAATTTCGATACAGTAAACTGCAAAAGAGATTTGATGACACGCGATTGACAGGCAATGGATTGTATTTGAGGCCATTTATTGACGACTATGTATCAAGGAAATATTAGGACAAACTGACTCAAGAATATGAATACGTGTAGAAATGAAATCCACCGTTTTACACTTGAGATTGAACAATGTATAAACCAGTAAACAGATTAACACAGTAATGTTCAGTGTGGACTCATTTTTACTTTAAACTGTATATTATATTATGCATTCATAGTTAGACAAGATGTCTGCTCTAGTTTCCTGGCACTATATTTATTGATCAACTTGTATATCCTAAAGTATGCATACTGAATGATCGGATAGAAGACTCACTACTTGGATTAAAAATTCAAGATCACCCTAATTCAGTTTATCGAGTCTGTTGTAGAAAAAAATTCGATAAGTGAGTTACTGCCCCAATAGTTCAGTGGTAACGTCTCAGACTGTTCGGTTTGGTGACACGGGATCAAACCTAACAGGAAATACCAGTTTCCTCAAGATTACAGTTATCTTTTATTGATAAGTATCAAATAGCACGAGATTTGAGTTCAAGACATCCAGTACACTACCTCCATCCACCTTATATGAGAAAGATATTTTTAAACTGGTTGGGACAGTCCTTAACATTTGAACTTAAGTTCCATTTTAGTCCCGGTGATTAGATCATTTATTCGTGAAATTAGCAATAGAGATACACAAAAACAATCCTACAAAATTTCAAATTACATGATAATCATCTTGTTTATTTTAATACACTTCATAAAATCTCGTCAATAACCACATTATGTATATAAGTAATTTAGGCTGATCTTAATTTAATAATAACCGTTTATTCAATATAATGCGCGTAATACCCAATTCATTTTTAAACAGTACAAAAGTCTGAGGAGTTTGAGCAAAGAAATATATATTTGTAAATTGGTCGGAATGAACATAAGCACACAATTTAGCGGTAAACTAAGAAAGCATTTTGTACTACAACAGATAAAGTTCGATAAGTTGAAAAAGTAATAGCTGACAGTTCAAGCACAACAAATCAGTTATTGACTGCATACATATGAAACCTCGGTAAGTTTACTTATTTCATTCACATTTGAAAACATATATCATAGGTTGCCCATCAGATTTCAGGTAAACACGTTGACTACTAACTGGTTGATCAATTGGGAAATTTCTATTTGGAGGATAGATTATTTTTGGAATGATGCTAGGGCACACACTAGAAAAGTCAAATGTCCCACTGACCGCATTGGACTCTTTGCGTAAAACAATTATGAAAGCTGGGAAACCTTCGGCTTTGCGTTCAAATATCTCAAAATTCAACTCTTCTGTCTGAAATACAAGGAGGGAATTGCAAAAACATTTCTTCGTAAAGCCTGATAGAGAAGTGAATCACAAAACTACTGTAAACAAGCATTCGGTTATTGATTGTTTTGATGTACGCATCTCGTTATTTTTACAAGAGACTTTAAATAATATTAGTTCATTTTAGGATGAATATTATACCGTTGGTAAGCGGTGTAAGTTAAGAAGTGTTCGACTTCTAGCCACTAAGTCTCAAGCTCGAACCCCGATTCACCTACTTCGACTTGGGAATTCAAATAGTACTATTAGCACTCCCACATAGAGTATGGTTCGTACCCAAGTACCTAGTGTGAATGAAACTCATTATTCTTCAACAGTGTATGAGTATGTCAATGGTCAATCATACCGTTGACACAATACTGCATACAAACGGAAAGACAATGCATGATAGGCCCTTCAACATACAGTATGATAATTCCACTACAGTCTATACACACATTGTGCAACTATCACTAAGACTACTCGGGTGAGATGAAATACAAACTGATAACCCAGTAACTGCATTCAGTATCTAAATAACTAAGTATCAGGTTCATTGCTGAAAAGAGAAGTATTACCTCAAATTTTACAATCAAATTAAAAATGATGCAAGAAATCAGTACAATAATAATCAACTTACAATGCGACTGGGTTGCAACATCCTGAAACCTCCCCATAGCAAGCTTTCATTTTTACGGATCGCTACAAGATCTTGAACAAGTGAGAGAGAAGTAATCCCACGACCACTTGATGTTGCGGACTAAAACAGATGGGAAGACAAATGATCCATTATTTGTACATGACAACTTTAATTCAACAAAACACTTGGGGAACCGATTTTATGCACATCAACAGCCATCGATATCTTGAGCGTCATCATTAGACTAGTTAACATCTCATGAAAAACAAATATACGAAATAAACTAAACGTTTTTAAGCCAAGAAGCAATAAAGAGAACTGAGTGAAATGAATGCTCACAGTTAACATGTTGTATTTTCAGAAATTGAAAATATTATAATCTATACAAAACATATGTTTCTAGAAAATGAACTCCTACAATGACAAGAAAAGGAAGTTTCACCCAGAAAAATCTGCAGTGAAAATTTAAAGGAGGTTTGGGTGAGTGGTTAACTACGACATAGTAAGAATCACATTTTGAATGTTAAAATTGAAGCAACTCTGATCATATATCGGGAGTCAGTCAATGCTTCTAATTCCCGTAACTACGTATTTGAGGTAACATTAACTTATTTCAGGTTACATTTATCAACCTAGTTGAATGTGTGATTAGTACTGAACAAAACAGACAGTTACTCAAGGCTAGAGGAGTGAGCAACTAATACTTTGATAGTTGAAGCTGGATAATCGTTTTCTGACAATGCAATCTACTTGCTTTTCAGTGTCAAATGACAGTACGTTTTAGACATGTATAGCAAGCTTATAAGCAACTGTTTATTATGCAATCTATTGAGAAATTTTCCATGACAAAACTGGTTGAAAATTTTGCGTTTGATGCAAATGATCCCGTTAGTTTTAATGATAATACCGTTAAACCTACGTAAAATAAATACTTAGCAATTAAGAGAAAATTTCAATAATATTCTGGCATATTCGATCTCTAGTAGTCTAGTCACTATACGTACCTCGACTGTTTCATTAAATTTGAAGGCTTTCAAATATTCTGTAAAAGAAGTAACATTTGATAGCATCGCCGAGAAACCAACTCCAGATTGATCCCAAGGCATGGCTAATTGAGATAAAAGCACATCAGTTTCGTTAGAGCCAGTGAACACAGTCTTCTCATCAAACGGGTAAAAATCGGCAGTGAATTTGGTGTTTCTCGTCTCCTCATTTAACTCCGAACCATAATACAGTAGACAAGTGCCTAGAAATACAGCAAGCACAAAAATATACTCCCAAAAATTGCAAAACTCAGGGAAAGTACAGGGTTTGCTAAAGGAATAACTGACTGTATTTGCGACAGAACACAGCAACGTAATTGTGACGGATTATTATGATGGTCACAACTAACTAATTTACAGATTGGTAATGAATTCATTCTCCCCATTCACTTACTGTGTTTACAGTATGCTAAATCGTTAAGGTTGTTATTTATTGGAACAATAACATAAAAATCGACAGCACATTCGTTTCCAGTTGCTGTGGTTCGAGACAGGTTAAAACCGATCAGTGATGTAGATGCGTTCATCCCATATTTGATGATGAGCTCTGAACTTGTTACTAGTCGTAATTTCATTCGCTATCTTCGAACTAAGTTTCCTATACGCAGTTGTCTACTACCGTCGACATCAGTGTTTTTATCTCAGTTTCCACTACGCGAAACTCCTCCTATTATGCTGATATCAAATAAGGTAACGTGAGATAATTTGCATTTGTCACCACATCTTTAGTGACTGACTAGAAAATTCACAAACTGTTCTGATGGGTTTGATACTGTTTTGGAGCGATACATTTCTGAATGACTAATCGGTTTACTTAGACGTTTGGGCCATCGATTTCCATAACTCTGCAGATATTGCAATAAATCTTTCGGTCTCACGTTACATCAAATAGAATAATTAAAAGTCGTGCTTCTACATACTTACATGTTTCTATAAAGGGCTTAAACACCACTATGTCAAGTAACGGTGAGACTAGACTGAAGAACCCGTGATTGTTGTCATGTTCACTGTTTCTTACCTTTGGAAGGAACCAGAGACAGTTACATGGGAATTTCTACATCCAATACATGATGGATGAAGTTGTACCAATTAAGCTGGCATCAACCTCTCAATACAGATTGGTGCAGAAAGGGACTACTAAAGAACGCAGAACACACTATTCGCATAATTACATCTCAGCGTACGCTAAAAGGTAAATTTATTGTTATCTTGCGTAATTAGTGCTGAAAGGTTTTACTGCAACAAAATCAGTATTTCATAAAGCAATTATTAGTACATAGTAATCTTGACACGTAAAAGGATATAAATGGTAATGTGTAGCTTGATAATTCGGGACTTCAGATCTCTATAGCTCTTCAATACTGCCACTACTCGGGATACTGATGAACTTAGTCAGGAACAAGTCCATGGTTCTTCTTCAGTACGTTTTTAACCGATGTAAAAACAATTGTTTAAGCTTCTTGTGACAAACGACAAACTCAATTGCAGAACACACATGACACATAACTCAATAGTGTGTAAAATGACGTGACGTCATGTAAAGTGACTTAAAAGACTAAATAAGCACTTATTTGAAACATACAATTGGAATTTCAGCATGTTAAAGGAATCACCACTAAGTTTGTTTATAGTATTGAAAAGGAAATAAATTCAACACAAATGACGACGCTCACCTGGAAGCAGAAACGTAGAAGCCAAAGCAACTAGATCAGACTGTCTAGGGTCAGTAGTTGAAGCAGCTGCCAAAGCCATGGAATCTCTGTCATCCACACTTAGCATATCATACGTCAAAATATTGTTGTTTATCACGAGAGGATTAGTTGGAGATGCTTTCCTACAAAATAAGCTTCGAATAGAACAGCTTACCAACCACGCTGCTTAACAAACTGACGGCTTACAACTACATGTGCTGCTGGCGAATCTTTCGTCCCGAGATACTGCATGGAAGGGTCTTCCTTCTCACTAATACCATATCCTGTATTACCAGCATCAACTGCCAATAACCTTAGACGTTTACAGTAACACACAAGTAACTTACTTTGGTTTCCCACTGGACTCCGACATTTCATCGACAACCTTCCTAATTCTGCGAACAACCTCCACTGATTCATTCAGGTAAATTTGTGATGTCGGATATTTAGCAAACCATTTTGAACCCAACTATTGAATAAAATTAACTGAGAAAAACGCACCTCTTTTGTAATCGGGGCGGTGGGTTCTGCACTGTTTTCAACATAGAAAGCAACATTGTCTAAAAGAATGCCATCTATGCCCTCATTGAGCCAAAACTTTGCCACATCCTACAATGGATTCAAACTTCATTATGCTACGGCTTAACTTACAGAAACACGATCTAATGTAACTGACTCTCTCAGATTAAGATCAACAAACTGTGAACCAAGAACAGAGTAATATCCGGTGCCTTGTATAACGGTTCTTGCATCGCCACCTAAACGGGAAATCTAACGAAATAGTAGAAACGTTTTTATCATGTTCTTACCCGTCCACCACTCGGATATGGTTCGAGCATAGACGTTGAATCAGTCCATGAATGTTTCGCAGAGACAGAATTAAAGTCCATGGTCAAGACCACATGAATACCATTTTTGTGGCATGACCTCACAAAATACTTAAAATCCTCCATAGTACCAGCGGCAGGATCAATAGTATAGAAATCGTCCACAAGACCCAATGTTTTCTGGTCATTAGTAAACTGACCGGAGAAAATAGAACTGAGGACAATGAATCCCGCACCTATAGTACTTTTGATATATCCGAGTCTTTCGACCAAGCCTAAATGTAAGAGAAGAAGGATATGAACTTAACTAACCTCGTAGATCTCCGATTTTGTCACCGGTAGAATCCGCGTAAGCAAATGGGTTGACCCAATACCCAGCACTTGATCTCCAGAAAGGCAGAACAGGTCTTGGAGGACACTTGGGAGTGAACACTATTATTAAGATTGCCGCTAAGAGAAGTCCAATCCAAACAATCCAAAACAATATAAATAGACCCCATCTAAGACGTAACCACAACGGCTCTTTGCTGTCTAGCTGCATCAAGTCTTCTCTTGTAAGTAAACGATAGGTGTCTTTTTGTCCTGCTTCATTTTCATTTGTATCAGGACTATCTTTTGAGGTTGGTAAAAACCCCACCTCCTCGTCGTATGGAACTCTACCATTGGTACCGCTCAAACTCATACTTTACACAAACCAACCGCTTGTAAAGTGAGAATGATGAAATGTAGATGACAATAGAAAAGAAAAACAAAATAGCAAGCTGCTTAATCGGTCATTCGAAATATAAAGGTGAAGGCTTTTACTCTTATACAAATTTTTGATGACGTGACAAACTTTAAAATCTTTTAGTATTCACTTATTGACTTAACGCCCAACATTGTGGAGATATGGATGACAAGCGCAGTCCCTATCTAAATCGCTACTGAAGTCGAGACCTGATCGACCAAGTACCAGAGACCGATTCTTGCCAAGAAATTAAAGCAGCTGTAATACAACGCATATCAGTATCTGACGAAAAAGACTTCAGCAACTGTTAACAGCATGCGAACTAGGTGACAAGAGACCATCTCACTTGTTACGGCATATGAAACAACTCTCAGGTCCGTACAAATTAGACGAAACCTCGCTTAAACAAATGTTGCACTTCAGCTGAACTAGTTTATGGTACTAAATTAACATTGCCAGGTCAGTTGGTTGATCAAGAATCAACAGTGTCAAATGATCCAAGTGGTTTCGTAAGCCGTCTATCACAAACAATGCAAAACATTAAAGCGATACCTCCGCGTGAACGCAACAACCGCGTACGACTTGATAAACACCTAGGGACTTGTAAATTTGTTTTTGTTCGAGTCGACGCAGTTAAAAAGCCATTGAAACAACCGTACGAAGGACCTTACCAAGTAATTAAACAAAAAAACAAACACTTCATCACCAACGAAAGTGGAAAGAAGGAGACTATCGCTATTGGTAGAATAAAGCCAGCTTTCTACGAAGCGCAACAAGACAAAGATAGCACTGCAGTTAATCAACCCCTCCCACTAGTTACTACGAGAGCAGAGGAGGATGAAAATCCAAGCATCAAGCCCACTTGCTTAACACGTTCAGACAGGACTGTAAAGAAACCCAAACGTTATGTACATTTTGCTGAATAAAAAAATCAGAACAAACAATCACTTATATATTGCACTGTTAAATTCACTCAATTTCCAAATAAAATCTACTATTTTTTCTTTTCACACGTGTATATAATTAATTACATTTTACTCGTTTTGTCACAGATTTTTTAAAAATTTTTGTCGCAATAATAAACGAGTGAATCCTAGCTAATCATTTATTTATCGTACATAAAGTAAACAATTCAATTTTTGTGGGCTTATTAACAGCTTTGCACGTTATTGTTATTATTAACAAAACAAGACAGTGAATGACCGCATTCTCAATTTTTTTGTCGTGCTACCCTACATTCATACTACTTTGTATACTATCGCAATGTACATTACTAACGCGCAGTTCGTACCCATCTCCACGTTTTTTCTTTTTGGTTATTACCGCAAATATTATTTTGCATACATGTGTATACCTTACTCTCACAATTTTTCGTTGTTGTTATTATAACCAGTGTTACCTCTGGACACTCTGGGGGGAGCTATGTGGAGATATGCATGACAAGCTTATTTTGTAAATAGTTTTTGATGTTGGTTGTATTTATTCTGTTAGTTTTTCATAGCCTGTACATTTACCATTAAATGATTGCACGTACTGTTTAAGTGCATAACCCTGAACACACTTTCTTCCGTCGTGTTACACTCATAGCATAACACACGTTGTTACCTACTAACAAATACACTGCTATACACATACCTTTTGTTCTTCATTGCTCGTGACTGTGTTAACTGAACTCTAAATCAACTACCGTCTACATATATAGACTGCAACCAAATTAGACTATATTCTACGCTTGGTTATGTCAGTGGAAAGACATCAATCTTACTGGAATCTTCAATCATCCATAATTGTGGATTTTGGTACCAAACTCAGCCGAAACACGCAAAAACCTGCTGAACTAAGTAACGTCTCTAATTTTTGTTGTGTTTATAACGTTTAGCTGATATATATTGACATTACTATTTGTACTTAATAACTCTGTTATCATTTTTGAGTTAATATATTATTTGGTCCACCACAACATAAAACATGTGGGTCGTGAAAAGAGGATATAAAGCTAGGATGATAACGTTGTCAAAACCATGGGTAGTTAGAAATAGCTACAACTTCACCTGATCGCTTGATTGTGCACAGACATACTAAAGCAACCTTCTTCATGACACTCACTGAATTTAGAGTATACTGGAAATCATGTCATTCTGTTTAGCAATTATATTTGGTTTCATAATATCGGAGTTTATCGAGTAATGAGAAGGAGGGATAACTTTGATATGGAGCATTTTGAGTCTACAGAATCCACAGGTCACTGTTAAGGAGGCTAGATATATTCTAAACTTTGAACTTAAATATCAAGAGTTTAGTCGTTATATTAAATTCTTGGTTTGAAAGAGATGTAGCTGTTGTTTCAACGAATGGTCATTAGTCTTTGGGTATTCTCATTTCCCAAAATAAAATACGTTATTCTCATTGTTCTTTTGTCGTTCTTGTATGGTTAGATTTGTTTCCAATTTATTTCTTTTATATGCGTGATTGTGTGAAGACTAGCCTGTTGCTGCTAACATAACTAAAGCGCAAATGTACAGCACCTCTTCGTGTTTTCTCTCGAACCAGTAGCAATGAGGCCAAATGTATGTTACTACCGTTTTGTTATTATTTTATTTGAGTTTCCATTTGGTGGAAATCATTTAGTTCTGTACATTCGAGGCAAGCACGTAGAAAATTCGGTGCAAGCACACATTGCAGGCATGAAGACAATTTATTCTATGTGTTCTCGCTCACACCACATATCATCGAGTATTTTGGATGCATTTATTTATTAGCTGTGAACAGCATTTTTGCCGTCTTACGTCAATTTTCATAATGTTTGTGGCTATTTCACAGCTTATATCCCAGTCAACCAGGAGTTTGACGTAGTTGTTTTTCACTATCTGAGTGAATATGAAACCAACTGTAGTGTGTTCATTTGTATCAATCTGAACTCGAGTAAGTGAAATGCATTGTTTATGTGGTCACAAATGGACTATGGTCAGATTTGTTGAAACGAAAGTGGTCTTCAAAATTTTTTAATATTTGGTTCACCACCATAATGAGGTTGTTGACCAAGGATGTCTGGTGGTTGTTTGATAAATGCAGTTTGAGATAATACTGTTTTAAATTATTTGTAAATATCGAATAAGTCTTTTGTATACAAACATAAACAAATCTAACCATCATGAGTATCTTCATTTTTGAAGGGACTGACATAATAATATGTAACTTGTCTGAGGAGGGAAAATTATATGAGTAATAACTAACGTTAATAGCTTTTTCTGTTCGTCTTCTGAACACATATTGAGATTGCATAAATCACTAATGTAAGTGTCAAATTAATTAGCCACGTAAGTAAAACGATACACTTTTGTTTCGAGTGTGGTAAGTGGACTAAGTTATTGGCGAATATTTATTTATGATTTGTCCGATTTAAAGATTGAAAATGAATTTCGGTAAACAGGATCGGCAAACACTGACCGAATTATAATCAGAGATCTAATTCAATTAATTTGGAGTCGAATGTGAGTGATCCCCAGCTTCGGTCAAACGCAAACCATTCAGCTAAAGGAATTTAAAAATTTTGAAACCCTGAGATACCCGAATTACCTATAGTTTAAATTTTTCAGTACGCAATCTGATGATGACGACATGCTTAACGTCAAGTTCAAAACTGGAATGCTATGATAACAATCAGTGTCAACCAATAGACACTATCACAGTCAAAGTTTTGTATTTTTGGATGTAGTTGTGCAGTGTGAACTCTATTTAGTTAACCGCGATGCATTTTGGAGATGATTTGTTGTCGGAACTGGTTAAAGAATTTCAAAACCACAATCGAATCTTGCTCAACTGAAGAACTTTTAATCGAGCAGTCTCTGTCAAGAGAGAACATCCAGGTCTGTAAAAGCCATAATGGAATTAGTTGGTGCAATGGTACTGCCTTTAGCCACAGGCAGGAAACACCGAGACATTTCAGAAATCTTAGTTAGCTGCAGAACAGAAAGTTAAAGGCAATAATTGGAGTGCACACACGCGAGAAAATTATGTGGGCATGCGTTCTGGCAGCCACTTCGGACTGGAAGTATACTTAACCTTAGTTCGTAGTTGTGGCAGTTAGCCTGGCGACCAGTCAGAATGCAGCGGAATTTATCATCTCAACCCTCTTTGTAAGCGATTGCCATCGGCTATCCTAGTTCTGTGATTCGTGCCAGCGTTTTCGTGTCGCTGCAACCTTTATTCCAGTAGTTTACTGAAATTCCGTCATTTACGTTGTTCTATAAATGTTCTATAAATGCTTATGACTTCGAATCAATCTGGTCTTCTCGTTTTTTGCTAGTACTTTGGTCAGCTGGCCTGTTTATTCTTTCCGGCACGCTAACGTGCTCTATGTGACAAAATAGTGATGCTTTTTGTTTTGAATAATCTCTTTGTAGATACCAAATGCGAGGGCAAGCATTTTCGGCTGGAAAAAATGTTGGTGTCGCCTGGGATTGTTTAGCTTTCCGTATATTCACCCCTAAATATTAATAATGGTGTAGTAGAGAACTATGATAGTAAACGGTTTTCGTTTTGTCATTCTATTTAGTATTATGGATAACCCTCTTCTGTCAAGGAGTCGAACCAGTACTGAGTGTCTAGCAATGGATACCAGTGGTATATTTAGTAGGACCACTAGACCCATGTATCTGACAATCTGAGACCAAGTCAGAAATGCTGTTAGTCTATTGATGAAGGTTTTTATTGAATATATAGCATCATTAGACCACTTGGGCAAATTACGAGAAGCGTGAACGTAAGCTTAACAATGAAAAGCCGGAAATCCGCTAACCGTATGTGTTGTAAGTATTTTGTTTGGGCTGAAGTAGGAAGCCAGACTTCCAGGATCATAAAGTAAAAGGGTAAATAACTGTCATCATGCAGGCGTCTTCATAAATCAAAGCTTACCGGTTGCATCGCCATGTTTTGTTTGAGCAATGATCTCAACCGGGACATATAAGATGATGCAGGAACAGCCTTACAACAAAAGGTATCTGAAAAACGGTGTGCGATTTATGAGATTCTGTAAACGTCAGTTAGAAGTTGTTATATCGTGTGATCCTGGGCAGATTAGGCCGAAAGTCTGTTATAATTATATTCAACAGCCTGGAGATTCCAGCTCTTCTTCGCTCAAACCATATTTCCGGATAACGTCGTTGCAGCTTCAGTGGTCAGTACTCCCAGGATCACTGTTGATTACAATAACACTCACTTTAATGCCGAAACTATTTCTCTCATAGCAAGTCCACTTCTTATTTCCGAACTACTAATGTATTCCAATGTGCTTGCATCTCGTTTTACGGAAAACTATCCAAGGAGATTTTCTGTACAATAAATTTAAATTGTCTGTAGTTAAACAGACACTTAGTGTTGATCCACTGCCAATTGCATTTAATCAAGACGTAGAACACTACTCTACTAGGACTACAGAATATCATGATGTTCGTCTCGTAATTTCAACGCTTGGGCACATTAACGGGAATAAGAAATAAAATTGCTCTGGTTTCTAAACTTATATGCTTCAGTACCTCATTCAAATACCTAGTAGGCTAAACTAAAGAGGTATCGTGATTATCCTTTAATCTGAACTGCTATGTTACTTAAAGTAGCTGACTGTAGATAATTAAGCATATATACCATGAAATTAAACTATAAGCTAACGAGACTTACCTAAAAACGTTGAGTTTCTTACCACTGCCACTTCATGGTATTCGGAAACAGAGAGCCTGCCAACATTTTGACCTCTCAAGGTCGTGTACACTAAAGTGAGGCGATTTTAAAAATAAGGTGTTTGAGTGCTCGACTAGTCACGGGTCTTGCCTTTATCATTAAGAATTATGTTTTTTGACCAGATTAAATCATTTTCAATCACTGGGCTTAAGAATTTGAATTAAGTGCAACATGTTTCTTTTTTGTGGCGCCGTAATAAAAAGGTTTAGGGCAACCTGACAAAACCCCACAATTTCCCCTGATCTGAGATTTTTCGTCAAAATCTCAACTTGCTTTGTGGAAATCCCCAAAACTCGAAGAAAGTTTATGGCTTTGTTTGATGTTGGGGGAATACCATACATTTTCGTCCGACTTCAAAGCAAACCCCAAAAGTCCTCAGATTTTGAAGATAGGGTTTTCGGCATCCTTGTTTCTATCATGAATTAACATCGGCTATACTGCAAACGTACTTAACAGCAATAAAAATGAGGAAGTATCATATGGCAAGTCGTTGCTTTCTCCTTGCTCTCGTTCAACTAGGCAACGATTTCGAGGTCGTTCGGCGTAATAGTTCATTTCTACCCTTGCGTTCATTCAGTCTTCATAGTGAATCATAACTCTTCGTTCTTAGTGTTAGTGTTTTCGAACCTTACTCGTGTCCAGCTTCTAGCTACTGTTAACAGCACTTTTTCTCACTGGTCTAGGATTCCTCTACTTTTTTATAACACTCAACTATTTCATCAGAAGTTGTCATATATCCTCTTCAAACGCAAGTCTAGATGCTTGTAAAATGTTGCCACTTGGGACAATTCTGTCAAAAAATCAATCAACTTCAGTCAGCCTAATATACAGTGAGAATGTTAAAGTTTGATGCTTGGACGCAAATAATTTGTTTTGGGAATCTTATGGTGCTGTTTCGTTTTGCTAGATTGTGTGACTGAAAGTCGTGCGCTTGTTGCTAGTTGGAAAGTGTTCCTTTGAACTTGTGTTGATATTCCATTTGATTCAGCTGCGTGTATTAAGTATCCTGATGGTTTGGAAATTCGTCAGCATAACATCTACACATTTATTATCACTGTTAAACCAGCCTTGTGTGCTTCCATAGTTTATACATGGACTGTTTGTTTTGTTTCTTCCTGATTACTCTCTTCAATATTATTATTAATTGCCACATCATATGTCCCAAGTTTTAACTGTTTTCTATTTTGTAGTTGTTATTTAAGAAATCTCAAATTTGAATGACTAATGATGAAGGGTTGCAGCGTCAGCTGCTTCAAGAATTGCAAAAACAACGATTCCAACAGTTGGGTCATCAGTTAACTTCAATCTGTTGGGATAAATGTGTTACGAAATTAAGTAATTCACTTGACTCTAGAACTGAGAGTTGTATAGTCAATTGTGTAGAGCGTTACATTGATGTTTCCGGTGCACTTACTCGTCGTCAGAATGAAACACGTTTAGGATTTATGGATGTACAACCTAATGATTAATTAATAAAGATATATCGATTGCAAATTTCTTTCTTCTCGATTCAAACCTTTGATTTTTTCCAAAATAATTCATTGACCTGACTTATATTTCAGATGATTAATTTCCCCTCAATACGGTAAGATGTCAATAAAGTGTATGTAATGTTTTGTTTGTTACTTTCAGTCTGCTTAAATGCACTGTTGGATCTGCATTTTGTTCAGTAGGTCTTATTTTCAAATAAAATAAATACTGAAAAATAATGCTAATTTAAACAACCAGGTACCGTTTTCACGTTTATTATCAAATACAACTACTTATCCGGAGTATGGAATCACAAATATTCAAGATGATAGTGATTTTGACAAACGTGTGTTAAATAATTCAGCACCCGTCATTGTTGACTTTCATGCTAAATGGTGAGTAATTATTGTGTAACTTATACAGAGTTGAATGCTAATTTTCTGTTGATATCCCAAAAGTTACTGGTTGAAAGCTGTGTATCACTTCTCCTCATGTGTTTCGACTAACTAAATTCGATTGTTCAATATTAAGAATTTTTAGTATGAGCGTGTGTGCTATCAACTAGATCATAATCTATAGTTCTGAAATATGTCTTCATTTTTAAGGAAAGTCATTGTAGGGTTGTATCGTTCTCACTTGCAGACTCGAAATCTTGTGAATACTTTGGTTTTGCGATTGCTTTGAATCATATGGGGGCTGTTTATGACATTTAGTGTCTTTATCTACCCACAATTACATGATATAATGTATCGATTTTGAGTTTTTGTCTTATATGTTTTAAGTTCTCATGACGAAGTGATTTTTGAGAAGCAGTGGATGCTCATACTTTAGGTACTGACTAGTAGTAGAGTCTAGCAAACTGAGACTCAATCCCAATGCCCGTTTTTAATGTGAACACCAATAATGTAATGTATCGGGGACATCAGGTTAACGAGCTATGAACATGTCGAAGTGTGCGACTCGAATCACACTGCTAGTCACTGGAATATATATATATATATGGGCAGTATAGTATTAATATACTAGTCAAACCTTACACGGGCTATGATTTACCTATCCAAACACTTGTCATCCAGTTTCATGACAATAAAAGCTCCCTTGGTTGGTAGCATAAATTTGCACAAAATTATTTACGTAATATAGAAAAAAACGTAGTGCTTGACGCAATATAACACCAAAAAATAACTCATAATAAATAAGACTTATAAAACAGTACCTTAATAAAATCAGATGTCTAGAATTCGTTCAAGGTAAAGTTGAATAATGACTAAATAAGGAGATAATGTAATTGAACATATATTCACCAAATGAATGGATCAGAGATTTAGTGTAGGATATCAAGTGTGTATTAGTGAGTTGCGAACTTTCATCGACTAATGTAATTAGGATATGTGCTACTCATACACTTAATTACCTTCTGTCTTGATGTTCAATGATGGTTATCATAAAAATAGAGTGAAACAAGTCTAAGTATGGTCAATAATAAATATGTATATATTTTTGCTATATCTTAGTGAGTAGAAAAATTGTATTTATGACATTTTGTGATTTGATCTAAGCCACTTCTCCAGAGTAAGTAAATGACCGGATCAAGTCACGAAACATCATGAATAGACTTTTCTACTCATTGGGATATAACAAAACAAAGTATAATTATTGTCAACTTTCTACTTGGTGTTCAATTTATTTGAAACTACCAGGTCGAACCTTGGCATTAATACCTGAAATGTATGGTCTGTTATAATCCTAACATGACTTCGTGAAACCATTTATGGTTGAGTCGAACTGTTATGACGGTTGGTGTCCAAAATCTTTTAGTGATACATGATGTGCTACGCGCAACCCCCCACCTACTTGAGTGGGAACACAAGACTAGACGAGAAAGTATATTGGGCTGCCGAATAAAATGCATATATATATATATATATATATATATATATATATATATATATAATCTCCGTCTTAGAAAATCAGTCCATTTCTTAGCCAATAATATGCACTTGTCCTTCAGATCACTTCTAATTTGCTCATCATATATCAAAAACGATATCGAAAAGCGGTCCATATAATAATCGTAGTTCCTGACCACGGAGTTTATGTAACATGGCTTAAAATCAATCTCGGTAGTGGTGGTACGATTTTTTCCTACCAACTGTTTTCCTGAGTTTCAATCTTGTTTCAAATATTTCGATACCCTGTTTCATTAGCTCTTTTCAAATTATTCTTCTAATGTTTTCACTTTTTACTATTCATTAATCCGGCTTGTTTAATTTTTGTCCTACTAATTTTCTGTCTCTGTGCTAATGTAAAATTTCACCATTTGTAATACGTCCTAATTTGATATGATAGGTTAGATTTCGTCAGAGATTTATATCAACTGTGAAACACTGAAAGCCAGAGAGTATTGAGTAAGTTTTTCCTATGTTTTGGAGGAGGGTTTTAGTGATTCGATGAAACAAATTTTTGGTCGTTAAAATCACTCTGATCAATGGACGGTAAGGAATGATAAAAAGTGTGGTTGGGTGATGGCTTCTCACCAAGCTGTATTCTTGACGTAATCCCTCAAATGATTCGAAATCAAAGACAAGGTCATTGTCCAGATCAATATTTTTCTCATGTAGCAAAATAACGTGCTTATGTACAAAATATGAACACAAAATAAACATGATAAAATGTAGGCGATTGAAGAAAGTCAGTTTGTAGGTCATCCACTTTCCAATCAATTGCGATATGACTTACATTTAATACTTACCAATCTTGTCATCATCTTATTGTTGAACTACTCAAGAATATGCACTCCTATATGTCCTGATATGATCAAGGTTAGAGGGCCAGCCCTCCCCCTAGAAATACTTTCACACAGGAATGGGTTTATATCCTCTGCTAAGGAAGTCATATTTACCACCTTGATGCAGCTGCACTGTTTTGGGGGAAAAGAATGAAAAGCGAACTTCTGGTACTTAAACCGTGTTAGTGAATACGGACGATGCATCTATAGCAGTTGGAAAACTTTTATTCAAAACCAGTGATGTACTTAGGATCTACGATCTTGTGTAAACAATGGTGTGTAGACCTATCCTGGTCACCGACTGCCATGGAACTACATCTGACGTTGCTCGTTGTGGATTATACTTCTATGTCAGAAGCTGGGAGGTGGCTACCTAAAATAACCACTTGCTTCATTATGGGTGTCCTGGCAATATCCCAACCCACACACAATTATGTTAGTAAACAGTTATGAATACACTTCTCCACTCGTTCGACTTAGCTAAACCAAACACCCCTCCTAAAAATTTAGTCCAATGCGGTCGATATCAATCTAATTTCAATTAAAGTCTCCATAAATCACGGCAACGGAACAAGTTGTATTGGTAAAATTCCAGAGATTTGTTGAGTAATGAATATCAGAGTTATTCTATGTGAAAGGTGTACTTTATGGTGGTTCGATTTGTCATATTTGTGTTTGTGAGTTTTTTTCTAACTACTTGAAGAACTAGGTTTGTTTGTGTTAGATAACCCTACGTATAAATCCTTTGTCTTTATTTGTCTCTTTTTTAAATCTAGGTGTGGACCTTGTAAAATTTTAGGTCCAAGGTTGGAAAATATAATGAAATCGTATATGAATTCTGTGCTACTCGCTAAAGTTGATGTCGATCAGTTAGATACTGTTGCCGAAAAATATAAGGTAAAATAGTTCTGACATTCAGGCTATTATTTATTTAATTTTTTGTTGTTTAGCATTTCAATTAATATGATACTGAGTAAATTTTAGACGTCTATATTGTTTTCTAATGAATCAAATGTCGGTTGTCTGAAGTAGCATGAAAACATGTGACGGTGACTTTATTGGTTACTATGTTCGACTTTCAATCATACTAGGTAATATGCTGGAATTCCACTCCATTTACTTCAGTTTGGGCAGCCTGATAAGATCATCAGCCTTCACAATTAATAGGTGGCTAAAAACCCAGCATATGAATCTGTACCTGGTAAGCCGATTGCAACATAAAATTGGTAGTGCTATTAATATTATCATTAATTATGAATCGATTCTGAAGGTCTTGAGTCCTGTTTCATGTCAGGGTTATAAGTGTATGCATTTGTAAACAGTTTCCATCTATGAAAAAACAACTGTCCATTGCTCTCCGATGTACAATGGTTGTGTAGTTGAAGTTTATCCTTGATCGTTTAATATTATGTGCGAATGATTTCAATTGATATAACTTAATGTCATCACCAGTAGCAGGTGTGTAAAAATACACTCCGTTCAACTGATAGATGATGACTACAAGTCCTTGTATATCAAACTTGTACATGATTAATGCATTACACAGCATCTGTCTATCAAATCATGGATTATTTCTTTCTTGTTTATTGTTATTTAGATTAAAGTTGTTCCAACTGTGATTTCCATCAAAAATGGCAAAGAAATTGAACGTTTTGAAGGAGCCAAAGAAGAGGAGTTCATTAGACGTAAGATAGAATATGTATTAGCGCATAATGGTTAGACGCGACAATTCAATATAATAACGTTTGAATTGATAATTTTCTTCAACTAATCAACCAATTAATAGATTTCCTATTGTTCCCTTGTTGTTAAATATTTTAGGATGTTTTATATGTGCATTTCCTAAAATGTATGATTGTTATATATGAAACTGGTTGCATTAAGTTTAAGTGTAACTATACTTGATCATTATTGTGTGCTTTTTGTTTCCTGTAATTGAATGATATCTTCAAACTAGTCATAGTTTAATGAATGAAAAATTATTGAAATAATCGTGTTTAGTTGCGACTGTTTATGGAATTCAAAGGTGTGTGTTATGCTTATTTGGGATTCGTCAGTTAAGTGTACGTGTCTTTCTGGAACTGCAGGGTAAGTAAGTAGTCCTGCGTTTAGGTGGATGGTTCTAGGTAGAGATGGTAATTCGGTTGATAAGATCAAATTCTTACTGACTGTGGTAGTCGAGATATATGCTACACATTTCGAGCTGACAAAATGCTATGCAAGCCAATATTGGGATAGAATAAAATAATAATAAGGCTGACCAAACCAAAATATAACGTCAATTATTGTTTGTTGGACTGAACTGTTTCCAAATGGTGGATACAATTCGCCGTCGATATCGGTGAAATCATCGTGTTGTGTGCGATATTTGTCAGTTTCTACAATCAATTACTATAAAGAAGTTGTATTCACCCTTTATTATCATTTAGCTTTTGAGTTTTCATCATGTTATGCGCTTCCTAATCTTCAATCTCAAAGCCAGATTTTGTTTACTAATGATACCATTAATTTAGCGATCTCTTTTTATACTTACCAATTTTAAAACTACGAAAGAAATCCGTTGTGTCATTAAGCAAAAGACGGTTCAGCGAAGAAAATTTCTTTTTTGACAACATCATTTACTAATCCTGCGGTCTTGCATCTTTAGTTAAGCAAATTATATCAGTCCACAGAAAAATATTACCATTAGTAAAGTTACAAAAAATCTGAGTATCAATTAAAGTTATATGATAGGGTAGCGCGAATCAAAATTAAGCATAAAATAGGTGTGGAAAATGTTATTCTCTTCCTTCTATTCTTCAGGTGAATAAATATATCAGAAACAGCTTACAGCGTATGAAGGGAGTGTTAGGACCATGGTAAAAGAAGCGATTAGAAATACCTCTCTTGAACACAAAAACAAGGGTCGAATTAATAAATTGCCAGTCTCCGTGTTAGGGGTATTTGTTATCCAACTCTTGATAGAATCAGTTCATCTTTATGAATGATTCTGAATAAAGATTCCGGTGAAGGGCGATGAGTGGAATCGGTCAGTGATCTAGAGATGGGAATGTTGACTGATTTGGATTGATTGGCGGGCGTAAAGTATACGGAGAAACCAGTCAGGATTTCTTGGGAAGTTCATTCTTGCGTAATGGATAGTATTAGTTTGTGATAAAAACCTCAATAATTTATCTATAAGGCTCGTTATTCGTGTTAAATCTGTTTGTCAATAATCCAAGTCTAGCGGCAAGCACTTAACCGTTTAACTCATAATCTGGCATTCGTTGGAATAAAAGTTTAACTTCAGTCAGTTCCAGATATTGGGCGGTTATTTTCCGATGTCATTGCTGGGTGACTGTCTCACCCCTGATAATGTTGAGCTCCACCGGTCACAGCTCGCTAGCACTTCGTGGATCGCCTCTTGAAATTAGTCACTGATGAGTCCTTGGTTATAAATGGTCTAGGGGGTTTGTAGAAGATTCTGAATTTCATAGTTAACACCACTGTCCTGGGTTCCATCCCAGACAGGATTGTGGATCTACACTCCTGGGGAGTCCCGTACTAGGAAGAAACATGTTCGGTGTTTCCTATTTTTAAATAGTGGTTTAATTAATATCAATCCGTGATGTGAACTATGAAACTTATTATTTATTAGTTATTTTTATCTTGTTCACTTCTGTTAATTAATTTCCCTATCTTTGTCTACCAAATAGACGCGCTGGATACACTGAACACTGTTTATGTTTCTGAAATGCATTGACTACTTTGACAATATATATATATATATATATATATATATATATTTCTAATTAGTTGTCGTTGAGTTGGTTGATATACAGTTGGATTAATTCAAATAAAGTTCACTTAATCTGGTGTTTCAATTAAGAAAATATTCTGTACGAACTTGGGTTTTTCACTGTAGTCGGCTGGCAGGAAGGAAGAAGATAAAGGCATTCTCATTCATTGTATTGAAGTTCAGGTTGCTAAAAATAAACTTAGTGTAAAAACCTTGCAATTGTTGACAGGGATGACATTTTCCGGGAAATCTTTTTAAAGATGATGATCTCTTTTGCTAACAATCACAAAATCAGCCAAAAATTTCTTCTGTTTCTCAAACTGATTCTGTTTGACTTACTGGTTGTCTTTTGAAAACACATTTCGTCCTCTAGATTATTTATCAATCTACAAGTCCTTTAGATATTCAGTAAACACAGAACAAAATTCATGTTACTGTAAATACTTGTAAGTTTTACATATTTCAGACTAATAGCCAGTGGCTTATTTGGTGAAATTTGGAGACATTCTATTATGTTTTACTAAAAATAAGGGTTTGCTACGAAGAATATAGGAAATATGAGACTTGATTAACTATTCATTGGTGAGTTTTTCTATATTGTTAATACAATCCTCGTTGTAAGGTATGTTATTACAATCCTGAGTGATTTATCCCATTTTTTGGATAGACTTTACTAGTTCAGGCAATATGTAACCAACGTGTCATTTTTACCTTCCGGATAACTCTACTCTCCTCATAGGAAATTGTAATCTTCAGTACATATACCAGCGAGACTCTAATTTAGGGACGACCTTTGAACGAATCTTAAATGACCTTGACAATTATTAGCCAATCAGAAGACAGTATAAGGTGAAAATATATTATAAGAAAGTAATGAATTACAGTGGATATTCTTCTTTTACATGATTTAAAAACTTGTTAAGGTTTGATAAAGGTTCAGAAGTTCTAAATTCATAATGCATACGATATAGAAACTCGTCCATACGGTTAGGTTAGGGTTGTTTCCTTGATAACTGCATGTCTTATTTTTCTAGTTCATGTGCTTAGAGGACTTGCTGTTATCTAACAGAAGTGTAAGACCCTTCCTGTATGTTTCTGTATGATTTGTGAAAGTCTCTTTGTGTTACGCTTTAATGTGAAGATGTCTCATATTCACTTAAATGTGAAGTCAGCACATTTTGATGCCGCTACCTGTAAACTCATCTACTACTTTGGTTCGTATGACGCTAGAATCACGCATCTTTATAATTTTTTAAATCTTCCGATGTTATTTTATGGTTCGTCTATAACTATCGTAATTTTGTCTGACTCAATCACTAAACTTTAGTGGTGGTTCGGTATTTGCAATAAATGATGACAGTTGACCACGATCCTCTTCACGCTTGATCCTTTGACATACAGCTCATTGGCACAAGATGCTTGAGGTGTTCTCAGCAATTTCTCAACACTAGTCAAACCTACACTACTCAATGGAGACAAAAAAACCTTTTCCCAGGAGTATCTGATCTATCCTTTGTTAGGTTGGTGGGTTTACTGATAATAGTTGGGTACGAAGTTGCCAAATTGAGTGATTGCGATTATTACTACAATTGTCACATTCACTAAAAAGACTATTCCTAAGCGATAGAGATCACTTATATTTGTTAAAAACGTGCATTGCTATTGAAAACTTTCATCGCTAACCTCTTGAGCGACGTGACAATCGTTTGTCCACCTCTGAACAAACATGAACCGATCTGTCCTGATTTATGTACATACTGACTAATCAGACTCGATTAAAAGGTTTTCCGGTGTTATAAATTTATACATACGAAGCTTATTTTTATTTCTGTTAGTACCGCTTGGTTACTGAGTTATTGTGTTTCGATTATTTGACTCTGTGGATGCGTTACTATCAATTCTACATTTACACAGCAGATTATTTCGGAATTTTAGTAGTTCCGGGCTTTTTAAATGGCTATGTCACTTAGTCAATATCGGCTTCGTGCTCCACCGGAACTACTGTATCTTGGCGTTATTTGTCAACCTTCATTGTATCTCAACAGTTTCAAATGTTCCTTATGATATTTCCCCGGCATTGCGAATCGGGAACGTCAAATTGGTCATAACATTGCGACGTCAGTACCCAATAGTATTTTTTGGGGGAGGATAGTGTTGCGAAGTCTATGATGTAAATTCTAGATATCAGTGGTTTTAGTACACAACCAACGTGGTGACTGTATACAGTTCCAGGACCCAACTTAGTCCGTTCCAAGCTGAGTTATTAGTTCTTATACTAATGAGTACATTGTAGATAGTTCAGAGCCTATATTCAGTACACTTTTGGACAGGCATTGGATGAAATTAAGGAGAAGACGCTCATTCGAATACAGAAACTTAGACTCCAATACAAGCTGTGGCGGATGCAGTATTTGTATGAACTCATAATTCCTTTGTCATTGTTGGCTACTTGATTTCGAATTATAAATACAATATGTTCGTTCGTGTTCATCTAGTACCTCTTAGTTATATTGTGTTATTTATGGGATTCCTAGCTTTTACTATTGTTTAAATACTCCTAATTATCACACCTTTATTGTTATTTTGGTTTATTTTGTCACTTATATCCTTCGCTCCATATCATATCAAATCCAACCTTTACACTCTAATAGGAATATGGTTCTAGGCCGCTAAACAAAAACCACGAAATGAAGTGAGTTCAAGTTGTCTTGTTGTTATCTAAACTTTATTCAAGCATCCGAGTATTAAATTCGTTTTTTGGCGAATAATTCAAGTTGTCAGGTAGAGTAGGTTTAAGGCATTAAAGTCCATGGCTAAAAATGGGGTCAACACTGTTTGACCAGTTGACAATATTTTCGAAGTGACCATACGTGTAGAATTTATTTGTTTTGTGAATTACGTCACAGAGCTTTACTCCACGAGGTAGGTTCTCTTACCGTAAAGGTGACAAAACACTGAATAATTACTAACTGCTTATCCCTCAAGGTTATTTGAAAACCTTAAAAAAATTCCTGTGTTTTGTAGACTAATTGTGACTTAAAGTTTTTGGCACTTTCACAAGCAATTGCTGTGACTTATTTAGTAAAACTTTTACGTTCATTTTGGTGATGGACGTATAAAATAAAATCCTTGTGATACAGTGTGTGATTTGCACGAACTGATGATTACTTTTTACTTGATTTCGTGCTGATTACGAATTCCAAATATAATAGGTTCATTTGCGCTCATCTAGTTCTACCTGCCTCAGATTGCACCAGTTTAGAAATTCTTAGCACACTAAGCCGAATATTTTAAATTATAATACTTGGGTCACGATGGAGTCAAATCTTGGATAGTTCGATATTAATCCAAGTGGGAAGACTGCATAAACCGATTCGAAATCTGGTGCATGACTAGAAATGACCTTTTATAAATGATCAATTCACAACTTATTTCCTGATGTTCATCGACAAAGAGCTTATAACCTGCTAAAGAGCCTGGTTTCCACAGTGATACCAATTTCATTATCACGTGTATCTCTTAAGGGGTTACTATTCGGTCATCTACATTGTGCTAGCTTTGGTGTGACAAAATGATCAGAAAGTTAAAACTTCATACTTGAACTACGAAAACGGACCGTGAAGAGCAATTTTGGAGATTGATTAAAAACTGAAGTTTGCGATTGGTTGCTTGCCGATGTCAGTATTCCGAATTTAGAAAGAAAGTCAACTGAGAAGTTCAAGCGTCTGTTCCAAGAAATTACAACAAACAGCGAAAATGTCTAGTAGTTTCCCCAGTCGTCATGATAAAATTCATTTTAGGTGTCGCTCAAACTCGCGTTCCTTTATTAATGGTTCTCATTCTCGTGGCAATATGGAAAATGATCCAAGAAAACACTGTAGAGCAGGTTACATAGGTGAAAACAGGTTTAATAAATGCTCACTTTGTAGTAAACTTCACTTTCGTAATTCATGTATCTGGCGTCGTGCCAAATGCGTTAAGTGTTGTAAAACAACACATATCAAATAGGTCAATCAAGCTACTCTACACTTTGCTACTAGTGGTGATGAACCCTGTAGTTCGTACTTTATTATGTTGGGCGTTTCTAATGATCATCTATATTTATCCATGATTTCGATAGTCAATGTCCGTATTCAGGAGCGATTATGTACCTTCTTTTGTTCATTTCATGATTTCATTATTGATATAGGCAGTATAGAGTCCATGATTTCATTCAAAAACTTTTAATGTTAAGATTCTAAGGCTGTAGTAAAACCCACTGAAGTTTCAGCATCGCTGACTACTAGACACATACTGCTCGTGTGAGGATGATCTGAATTGCTATTAAGAGGTGATAGTTCATATATACCTTGTGGGATTTGTGTTAGTGAAACAGGACCGTCAATACTGGATTTAAAAAACTTGAAAAGGCTTAAGACATTATCTTAATCATTTCTGGAAGGAATTTCGTTGTTTTAGTTAGATAGAT
The DNA here is from genome assembly GCF_000699445.3 of Schistosoma haematobium. NCBI lineage: Eukaryota > Metazoa > Platyhelminthes > Trematoda > Strigeidida > Schistosomatidae > Schistosoma > Schistosoma haematobium. The sequence goes on along the minus strand of NC_067197.1, from coordinate 40,618,545 downwards.
GAGGATTCAACCTATAAAACTTCAAGTACAGTGTAATCTAGACTTTCTTTAAAGGCGATTAGTTCCTCATGGTCTCTGAGAAGTAGTACATATGATATTGTACGTATAAGTGAACTGATCCGATCTTCAACATGGGGTGGTTCTATTGTTACGCGCATGAAGTCTGATACTACTTCCTTCAAATTGGTTTAAGCTGCTGAATAAGATTATTCACAAACTCAGCGAGAAGCATTATCTGTGTTTTAGTTTGCTAAAAGACCTCATAAGTGTTTATTGGGAATGAAATTCACGTTTTTTGCAGATCACGCATCCGCATCAGATCACGAGTAGTAACGCCGTGCTCAACTTTTCTCGCAACCGCTAGCCAGTTTAGATCAATCACTGCTTGATGTATTGATAACCTATGAAGTATAATTTTGAACCTCCTAGCTTCTGAATTTCGATCTCACTGGGTGGGCATGATTCAATTCTAGAAGGTGTTGTCAAACTACAAATACTTGTAGCATCTTCATCGTTTAACCGACGTGATCTGGTACACCAACTCCTAAACCGTGAGTCTGTTCGTATTTGGAATTTCATATATCATTGCTTCAATTTAATTTTTACGTCGTGTTATTTTTTAGTGTTTTTGGTTTTATTTATTTATTTATTTGAACACATAAATATTGGTACAAGAGAGCGCCAATATATATGCACCACACAAAACAATGAGAATTTGAAGGGAAAGAAAAAAGTAAGGAGCGTGAAAAAAAGAGAACAATGACGAAGAGGTTGGTGTAAAGTAGTGTGGTAGTAATAATAGTAATAATGAGGGAACGGAAAGGCACAATCAGAAGAAATCTTTCAGTTAAGGGGGACACAACCACTTTTTATGGAGAAAGTAAAAGAAGGTTACAACAGGATCGCCACTGACTTCTATTCTGAGCCATATCTGATAACGTCTCCAGCCTCTGTGTGGCACCATCTCTCGGACCCCAGCCAGGGAGTCGAGAAGGACCAACACAAACCAGTCCTTTGCAGCTTTCTTCCATACCACGAGACCATGTCATGCACTGACCACCTCTCCGCTTTTTCCAACCAGTCCCATCGTCGGCAAATAATGCACGACGTGTAATTCTCTGGGACGACATTCGTAGAACATGTCCAAGTTACCGAAGTTGGTGTTTCAAGATGGTGACACCAGTTGGATTATCGTCTCTGTGCCCGAACACACGATTCCGAACCTTTGCATTACTAACATGGTGTTGCCACTGGATGTTAGCAATCCTTCGGAGACAGCGATGATCGAACACAGAGAGTCGTCTAACGTCCTCAACTCGGAGAGACCAGGTTTCACAAGCATAGAGCAAAACTGCTCTCACCGACGCGTTGTAGATCCGACCTTTTACAGCCAGACTGACGTCACGAAGGCACCAAAGATGGCCCAGACTGGCATAAGCCGCTCTGGCTTTCACTATACGTGCATTGATCTCATCACTCACACCCCCACAAGCACTTATGCAGCTACCCAGATACACGAACTTCTCAATTACTTCTATCTGCTCACCATCCAGGGTGCATACAAGATTAGAATCCTGCTAGTCTTGTAGAAGCAGTTTGCACTTCAAAGGTGCAAAGCACATACCATGCCTACGGACACTGATCACCAACTGATTAAATGCGGATTGCATGCCTTGGGCATTATCGCACAGTAAGACAATATCGTCCGCATACTCAAGGTCGAGAAGTCTTTCTCCAGGCAACAGATCCACACCGCCGTTACTTACATCCATCAGAGCTGTTTCCAGAATGTCATCGATGGCAAAGTTGAAGAGGAATGGTGAGATTGGGCAACCCTGCCTAACCCCACTGCTCGAATGGAACAATGGAGAGAGGTGGTTGTATGCCCTCACTCTGCCTGAGGTGTTTGTATATAGGGCTTTTAGGATGTTAATAAACTTCTCAGGCACACCCTTCTTCAATAGACAATCCTAGAGAACAGTCCTATCCAACGAATCGAAGGCAGCCCTGATGTCAAGAAACACTACGATTGTTGGCCTTTGATAAGTATGGCGATGTTCTAACATTTGGCGGAGGGTGAAGATATGATCAATACATCCTCGACCAGAACGAAACCCAGCCTGCTCCTCGCAAGTCAATCTTTCTCGGGTTTTGAACAACCTACAAAGTTTGACGGCAGCCAATAGCTTGGACGCAATCGGAAGTAGACTTATCCCCGATAGTTGTTACAGGAACGACGTGTACCCTTTTTAAAGATAGGGACAACTATCGACTCATTCCATGACGTTGGTACACTCTCTAACTCCCAGACCTTTGTAAACAACGCCGTCAGTTCCTTGGTCAGAAAGTCACCACCATCTTTAAAAATAGCCGGAGCTAAGTTATCTGGGCCAGGTGATTTGTAACGCTTCAAGAGTTGGAGTTCCTTGCGGACTTCCGCCTCATTTGGTGGATCAGTCGCCACCGGCCATGGAGGGCAGGACAGTCTGACCGATGTTGCCGGAGCAGCAGGCCAGTCGAACTGCCCTTCGAAAAATTCTGCCCACCGTCCAAGACGTCGATGGATGTTAGTGATTAGCATCCCATCATCCTCGCAGATTGTTTCGCTCACACCAGACTTCTTGCTGTCAGTGGCTCGGATGAGCTGGAAGAGCTTTCGGTAGTTACCAGATGCAGCTGCTGCTTCCAGCTCATTAGCACGCTTCGACCACCAGGCTTCTCGGTCCTTACGCAAGCTTTGCCCAATTTCAGTACGTAACTTCCTTCGTTTATGGTCAAACTCACGGTCACCCGGAGTAGACCGACGGGCTTCAATGAGTTGTAAGGAACCAGAAGAAACCCAGTGCTTAAAAGCGGGACGTTTCGCAAACCCACAACTGACTGTTCCCGCCATTTTCATGGCGTCATGCAATTGCAACCAATGCTCATCTATACTTTTCGGTGGAGTGGTAGCTAGCCTAGAGGCTAGCTCGGTTCGATACTTACTTGCAACAGAAGTTGCAACCAGCTTGCTAACATCAATCTTTTGGTGGCGGTCACTTCGTTGTCCACTGAAAAGTAAGGCAAGATTGGCGCAGAACAAGGCATGGTCAGAGTCCAGATAGGTACTTTAAAAGGAGCGGCAGTCTTGTACACAACCACTCTAGCGGTAGCTGATCGTGATGTGATCAACCTGAGTCCAGGCTTGGGATGCAGAGAGAGGACGCCAGGTGGCACATCGGCGATGACTGTGCCGAAAGTTAGTGCTAGCCAGAAACAGGTTGTGGTCTGTGCACAGTTGCAGTAGACGGTCCCCGTTATCTGACCTGTGACCAACGAGTCCCCATCGTCCACCTAAACGACTCTCTTCCGTGCCTAGACGCCCGACCTGAGCATTCACGTCTCCGGCTAGTACTACAATATCTGTCGAACGCACTTTCTGGAGAACAGATAACTGGTGGTAAAACTCATCATTGATTGCATCCGGGTTGCAATCTGTCGGGGCATAGGCGGAGATGACGAAAAGACATCGTTTCTCATTCCGATTTCTTCTCACTTTGATGGAACTCTCTAATCTAACAGCACATAACCGACTGTTAATGGGGATCCAATCGATTAGTGCTGCCTCAGCTCTAGCGCTTAGTGCGACACCAACGCCAGCAAGACCAGATGAAGATGCCACAGGGTCTCCGGATAAGCGCACGTAAAACAAGCTTTTCGAAGCGACAGATGGAGAGCGAATTTGTAGTACTTCACTAGAGTCTTGAATACGGGTCTCGGATAGACAGCAGACATCGGTATTAAGACTTTCCAAAGACATAGCCAGCCCTATCTGTTGTCCAACCTGCATAAGTGTGCGAACGTTGAAGGCAGCCAGTTTGAATGGTGCATGTGGTTTCAGAAAAACTGCTTCAGTACTCATATTCAGTGGTAACATGCAATTTTCAACCGGACAGTGACTCGAGAACGTTTAGATACAGTCGAATTTCCACCAAAGACGAGCCGCTGTATAAGTATAAAAGAGGGTGAATAATGTGGTAAATAATAATAACAATAATAATAATAATCATTTGATTGTTATTCGAAGCTAGAAAAGTAGTTTCCATAGATATAGAGAGTTCATTATTTGCGTGTGGGCAGCGATACTGCCCGGGTGCCCGGACCGAAGCAGGTGGTTATCTTGGGGGGCCACTCCCCGAGCCTTTGACCCAAAGTCTGATCCACAAGGCAGTGGAGCATCGTGAGGAGATGCAGTCCCATGGTAGCCGGTGACCAACAATTGGTTCACACGCCATTTGTTCCCGCAGGATACTGGAGCCCATATGCACCATTGGTCTGGGATCCGGTTAAAGCTCCGGACATTCGCTTTTCGTCCTCTCGTTTTCGTAAACAACACCCTCGCCACGAGAAGGCAATGAGTAGGACTTCTCGGGCAGAGGCTGTACACGTGTGGCCGCGTGAGAGTATTTCGAGAGGAAGAGCGGACTCTTCTCACTCTCGGCCGTACCAGGGCATTTGGGGGCAATGTTTTTGGATACTTTTCCTCCTCCATTCCTGTACTTCATATTCACCATGACTCCTAAGGTGCTTAAGATCAAGGATATGACACCACCCTCATTTCAGTTGATGCCATGCTGGCCGGACAATATCGAAACCTCGTTCCGCTACGCAAAGGCTGACTTTTACGAGTATGGCATCAACGGCACACGTGCACAATACCTCGCAGTAGTCAAGGCACTAACGCGCGAATTTAACAGGCACATAACACCTAGTATGTTTACAAGTGATTTCTCGGACCATTACGAAACTCTAAAACTGTCTATTCTGAAACGCGGAAATCTAACCGATCAACAAAGGTTAAATCCATTCATTTATTAACATCGATCTACAACACGGCTCAACAACGAACATGTTGTTACGAATGAGAGAAGTACCTGGTCGATGGACCTTCGATGATGGCCTGTTTAGACAGCTTTTCTTGTCTAAACATCCTCAACAGGTGCAAGCAGTGCTTGCCTTGTTTCAAAAAAACGCTGTAGACGAGCTGGTTGCATCTGCCAAACGCATTCTAGGAATCACTAAATCTTCTAACACCGGGGATTTTTCAGCCTGGGAAAAACATCAAACGACGCGGAATGACATTACGAAACTATGTCATTCGCTGACGTTACCTTCGTATTCGTATTGACCATAAACTTTCACGAACTCCTCGAAAGAGTTCTTCGCGAAAACGACCTGTTTCTATACCACGAGAGACAGATAACGCCGAGTGATGTTGGTATCACAATCAGTACGGAAAATCTCAAAATTGCAGAAAACCCTGCGAATTCTTGAGCTCTAGACCGACCGACATGAAAAACGTTTCGTGAGACTTCCCAGCCGACATATGTTGACAGCAATCATGGCCGGCGAACATAGCCGTCTGTTATGCGTCGCTGATGCGATTACGGAAGTTCGCTAACACTTAGACGCTGGCGCAGAAGTTAGCGTTCCTCTAGCAAATTCTGACGATCGACTGCACGAACCGGTTTTAAACTTTCAGGCGGAAAACGGAAAACCGATCTCCATATATGGCAAGCGGTTTGTCTATCTTAACGTGGGTTAACACAAACCGATGCACTGGATTTTCGTTGTTGTAGGTTTTTCTGTGCTAATCATTGGTATACACTTGCTGCAAGATCACAATTTACTTATCGATACTCGCAAACGGAGGTTATTATTATATATTTCTGCAAGGGCAGGTACACCCCATTTTTAAAGGCATGACCTACAAATTACAACATTCACTGGTTCACAGTATGCATCCCAAGCATTCGCTGTTAAATTAATGTAATCTATAAAAGTAAATACCAGTTCATTCGTTCACATATACTGAGTAGACGGAAACACCAATTTATCTGTTTGTGTAACTTTTTACGGTTGTAGATTATCTCCAGTTACAGTAAGGCACACGATCGATCCATACCACCAACAAATATTCGATGAGTACTCTGAGATATACCAGACGCAACCGAAATTGTCGTGTTCAACCAGCAGTTTCGCACATCACATCACGAATACAGGACCACCTATATCCTCGAAAGCGCGCCGCCTAGCTCTCGAAAAGCTGTGGTTACCTTGGAACGAATTCAATCACATGATAGATTTAGGGATCATTCGGCCGTCAAACAGTCCATGGGCATTTACCCTGAATATGGTCCCTAAAAAGGACAGCAAAAACTGGCGTCCAACTGGATACTATCGGCGATTGAATGCGTAAACCATTCTTGATCGATTTTCGTTGCCCCACATTCATGATTTGACAGCTACCATGAAAGGTACAGCTGTTTTTTTCAAAAATCGACTTGGTTAAATCATATAACCAGATTTCCATGGCTGCTGACGACATTCTTAAAACCTGTGTCACTAATCCTTTCGGTCTCTACGGGATTTCGTGCATGCCTTTCGGCTTAAGAAATGCTGCCCCAACCTTCCAATGGTTCACCGATGACGTTTTCCGAGATCTCAACTTCGTATATGCGTATGTTGATGACTACTCGATTGCAAGTCCGGACAGAGAATGCCATCTCCGGTATCTGGACTTTGTCTTCAAAAGCACGGTATTACTGTGAACATTCAGAAATGTTAAATCGGAAATGACTCACTATATTTCCTCAGAAACACTGTTGATGTTCAAGACATCCAATCTCTGCAAAATAAAAGTGGTGGTCATTCTTCATTACCCAGAACCGGCCGCAATCAAGCAATTACTCGCGCCCGAAGGACTGGTAAGTTTCAATAAACTTACCTACTTACTCCTGTTACCTCACATCTAGGAGAATAGGATGCACACCAGTGCTCTCCATCCAACCCTGTCCTGAGCAATCCTTTACAGTTGTTTCCAGTTGCTGTTCATCCTTTTTACATCTGCTTCCGATTCTCAACGTATTATGTTCTTCGGCCTTCTTCTTTTCCACTTCCCTACAGGATTCCAAGTTACTACTTGCGTCGTGATGTAGTTTGAAGATTTCGTAAAGTATGTCTAACACATTCCAGGCGTCTTTTTCTGATTTCCTCCTCAGCTGTAAGCGGGTTTGTTCTCCCCCCAGTAGGCTGTTGCTGATGGTATCCGGTCAACGAACATTCAGTATCTTACGAAGACACTTGCTTATGAATACTTTTACCTTTTTGATGATGGTTGTGGTAGTTCTCCACGTTTCAGCTTCAGAGATTAGAACTGTCTTAATATTCGTACCGAAGATTCCCAATTTGACATTGGTTGAGAGTTGGTTTGAGTTCTATATGCTCTTCAACTGCAGTAATGATGCCCTTACTTTGCCAATCATCCCCAGTACATTTGCATCGGATCCTCCTTGTTCATCAGTGATGCTACCATGGTACGTGGAAGAATTCAACCTCTTTCAAAGTTTCTCCACCAAGTGTGATTGTGTTGGTGTTCTCTGTATTGTATTTGATGATCATACTTTTTCCCTTTTTGAATGTTGAAACTCACTGATGCAGAAGCTACTGCTACACTGGTTGTCTTCATCTGGATTTGTTCATGTCCGCATATAGCTCACCTAGAGTTACTGCCGGTTCCAAGGCCGGCTAAGGCATGAAGGTTAGGCATCGGGTCGGCAATTCCATCCCGTAGAAAATAAATATTTCTAAAAAGACGACAACCAGCTATGAAGCACGATAAATGTTTAATATTTACTGTAATTTATTTATCTATTCAAAAATTTATGTTCTACAGCGTTCTCTTGCAAATTAAGATTACGTATCTCTATTCGTTTATATTCACAGGTAATTATTAATTGGTGCACACAGTAGAATATGACACAATCGTTTATATCCTATTTGTGTCTATCAAACCATCGTGAGCTATGAATTGTTTGTGATAATTATAATATTAATTATTATCATGACATTGGTTGCATAATAACTTCTATTAATCACCGATTTATACTTATCTGTTGGACATAAAACTAGATGACTGACTTCTACATTTTCCACATAAACGATATTTAGATACTTTAAGATTAATCCAGAACGTGAAAGAGGGAAGAGCGTCAAGAAATTGGTCATTAAAATGGACTACATAAGAGCTCTTACATACTCTGAAGATATGGCTTCGATGAACTAAGTGTCTACTTGACTTTACAAGAATATGTATTTATATGTTGAATCGGTCTGTCGTGTTAAAGTAGTGATATTCCTTTCGATATTTCGACAGTATACAATTTCTGTGGATAAAACAATAAACCAAGCAGAGTACTCCACTACATACTTCGCAACTTCTATTCCCTGACTTGTCATGATATAATACAATGCACGTATAAGCTAGGCTAACATGCAGGTTGATAAGGAACAGAATTAAGAAATAAGTCGGCAAAAATAAAAAAATTCTGAAGTTGAGACGGCTTATTGTACTTCAGTTAGGAATATGAGGAGTTATAAGCTTTTCATAAGAAAATGCTGTAATTAGTCTGGTGATAGTTATAAATGTATGACAGAGGCAATTACAACTATGTGTCAAATAATTTTTTGAATCTAATACGCTTCTCCTGTAAACAACATACTTTTCCATGGTAGTATGTTGTTGTAAAGGTTATTAAATTACCTTATGCCATAAGCGATTTACGAGTGGTTTGTATGAAATATATAAGGCTAGTCTGAGTGAAAATATATACATATTAAGCATCAAAACAGTAAATCACCCAGCAAAATAGCAAAACCCACCTGGATTACTTTTAGGGATTAGATCATCCAACAGATTTGACGTATATAAGACCAGTTGCGACAAGTAGTAATGATCCAAAAGCAACTAGATTGAACACCCAGCATTCCAAGTAGTTCCTGGGTGTATGGTGCTATTGAATTTGCTACTTGGTTGATTTAGTGACAATCCTAGAGCCTAGGTAAATACTTGGCTTTCAACGTATAAGCAATCTGAAATTATATTAGGGTTGCGAAAGCATCATAGCTTAAACTCACCGCAAATTTCCGGAGTATTGTCTTCGTTGTTTGGCAGTGGAACTCGAAAACTGGAAATTAGGCAGGCAGTGGTTGAAGAAAAGATACTATAGGATAGTTCATAGTTTAAGGTAGAGTGGATAGTTAGGTGAAGAAATAATATGAAGGACTAGGTCCAGATAACCATTCAGTCTTTTCTCACGCTGCTATCCAATGTATATTTACATCATTTTAAGGCCATATTTCTTAGAGTTTGGTGTCTTGACAAGTTTATTTCGCCGAAGCATGTATATGCTACTAAAGCTTGTTAACAAACCATTGTGGCTAATAATTAATATGGATGACCAGCTATTATTATCGATCGAGCTATTAAGCTACGATCTTGCATGGAAGTCACATCATTGTCTACAATGACTCATCGCATCGTAACAATTAACAATATGACGTCTGGAGTTTCGGAAGAACATATTTAGGCTAAAAATGGAGTAATATATTTAATGTGAGTGAAAACAAGTTGTACAGATTGACCACGTCTGCGAGGCTGAACCATGCCATCCAATTTATCTAACTGAATATTCCCACATACTCCATCGTTAACCTTCTCTTTATGTTAACCGTTGAATATAAATCATTTCAGTAACTCTATGCTCGGCTACAAAGTTCCTGTGGTTGGGGTCCAATGCCACTGCAGGTTTATTTACTCCTACAAACTCTAAGTGTGTTAATTTCATTGAAAAAAGATACGAATAGAATATATTTTCAACGAGCCAGGCTGCTTCTGGATGTTTGGGGTCAAACAGCAAGAAAGTGTATACACATACACACCAGGTTTTGATACTAGAGAAAGCAGTCTGACAAGAAGGTAGGGGTAGTTGAAGGACTTACGACAGGATTATAACATATGGTTGTTTTTCCGACCAGTTAAGCGTGAACAGGGGTCGATAAAAATGTACGAGTTCACGTCTAGCTTGAAGGCCCTATATGTACTAGGGGAGCACACAGAGTAGCGTAAGCAGGGAGGACTAGAAAAGAGAACAAAAGAAAAAGCGAAACGATGACCCAGAAAGCTCATGCAATGCACTAACATTTAACAGGGGTAGCAGTCGACAGAAATCTTACAAGCCTCAGATTGAGATAATTTGGAGTCATAACTAGAGTCAAATGGTTAAAACTGCTACAGGAAGAATGGTGCAACAGTAAATACGTCCGCAAAATATATAGTTATACAAGTCTTCAGCACTGATGCTGACCTTCGTAGTTTTAGTGAACATACAGCAGCTGAAGGCCGTAGTGGACCAAAATATTTCAAGTCCAAAAGTAATGATAAAGTTACCATGAAGAAAATTATTGTGTCAATATACTAACTATAAATCATATAAAAATATACTGACGTTACTTAAATTTTCAAGGCTAGGCGTGTTGTAGTTCCCTTCGGCCTTGTCACTCAAAATTGTGTATTAATATTGATTTCAAAAATAATTTCTACCATTCGAGCCGTGTATCCAGGTATAACATGTAATGAGGACATTACTGCGATCTGTCAACGTTGACAGCAAGTATAATGGAGTTCAGTTATCTTATTGGTAGATAATTGAAAACAAGAAGCACATATGCGCAGCAGTATATTTGTGAGTGATTATCAATGTATCATGTATGGGGTATTCCAAAAACAGAAAGGAAGTTCAAAGGTCACTTTTTTTGAAACAATACTTTCACAGTCAATAATGGTAGTTGTACAAATTATGAGAATCAATAAAAAGTGCAAACAACAAAAACTACTTGCAAAATAAGTATATGTAAACTATTCCTACAAGGCGCTTGGTCACACATCCATATCACATCACGAGTGGGTAAGCCGTTCTACACATCCCTTGCATATAATACCCAGCTTAGATCAAACGTTACTCGACATATCGGTAACCTTCCAAGTTTATCTTCGAACTTCACTTCTGTGTTACGTGCAGCACGGATGCTGTAGTCTTGCTGAGTAACGTCATTGTCCTACTGACAGGTCTGCAGAGTAAGTTGTCAGGAAACCTGGTAAAAGACAGTCACAAAACGGGTAGACAAACAAGAGTGCACAACGAAAAGAAGAACAGGGATGTTGACAGGCCTGCCATTGATGGAGCATGTGTTAGGACTAATGATGACATGTTGAAACTCAGCACCATCATTACGTCGGTGGTAATCGACTCCCTCAGTAAACTCAGGTCTCCCAGCTTGGGGTCCTTGAATGCGAAAGTGGTCCCCGAAAACTCTGTAGGTGATTGGACCCACGTTAAAAGAGCTAAAAAGGATCAGGCGTTACCGTCTAAGTTGAACATCTCAGGTGTTGTACGGAAATCAACTAGTGATTTGGTCGCACAGTCTACCGCAAAGAACGTCTGTCCGGTCATCAAAGAGCCTAGAATTTACAAACATGCTCCGACCTCCAAAAAACAAGGTGCTGAACCTGAACGCACCGGAAAACCTGGGAAAACAATAACGGTTCGTGATGACTGTCTCATAATCATGAACCTCAAAGACAGCCCTGACCGTCCTCTCAGTTTGCAGGACAAAAAATGACAGGAAACTTTGGGGTGAATTGAATAAGAAACTTGAACTTCCTAGAGTAGAGCCTTTGACAGTCACACGGCTCACTGGAGGAAAGGAATCTAAGCATCAAAAACACCCGAGGCTACTTCGTGTAACACTTAAGAATGCTACCGACGTAGAGGATGTCTTGCTAGCGAGTTATTTACTGAAATCCGATGGGAACGTAAGAATACTGCCCGACATACCGTATTCTGAGCGCAATCTCATCCGGAACATCCCTAAAGAATCTCGCGAGTTTTTCCGCGAACTAAATTTAATTGTGCAAGGTGTACCGGAAAACACGGACCCTAATCAAGCAAACTTTGATATTAGGGAATAAAAATTCATCAAACAGTGGTTGAGGCTCAAAAACATACTGACTCAACGTGTGACGAGACTAGCCAAGAAGGACAGTGATTCCAGACCCCAGCTAACAAAGATAACTTTCCCATCCTCCCATATGGCGGCTGCAACTCTGGAGGCATTTCGTGCCAACAGACGTCGGTTGCCAACTGGAATCCACATGCACCCGGATAGGCCATATAAAGCTAGGACCAAGCACGAAGGCAAGTTGGACTGACCATTCCACTTGTGGACTGTCTTGATGATAAAAAAACGTGTAAATGACAGGGCCTACCAACTCGGCAAACCTTATATAGGTAGGCTGCCTGTCCATTCACGTAAGACTCATACAGACAAACAGGAAGAAGCTCACGAGTTTCAAATTGAAAGCATAAACTGCTTATACATGAACGCCGCGAGTCTATCAAACAAAATGGATGAGCTACGTGAACTTACCATTATTAATAAGGCTCATCTGGTAGGAATATCTGAAACTTGGATATCTTCTCAGTTCTCGGACCATGAGTTAGTAGTACCTGTGATGTCTTTGTTTCGCAACGACAGAAAATCAGGAATTGGGGGTGGAGTAGCCATATACATACGATCTTGTTTGGAGGTACACCAAGTTCATAACCTCGAGTTTAACAATCTTGAGGAATCCATATGGTGCTCTGTAAGATTGTCTACTACTTCGAGGTGTCTAGTCGGAGTCATATACGGGAAGTCCACTGCTGACATCGAGTATGACAGTCGTATGCTGGAAGGACTATCCCGCTCTACGCGTCTCGGTTTCATTCATATCCTGATTCTAGGGGACTTCAATCTCCCTGGGGTCAACTTCGCGGAACATACGTATATTGGAGGTGAAAACTCAACTGGAGCACGGTTATTCAACCTCATTGAGGACTTGGGATTATACGAAAATGTGAAGTCGGCAACTCAATGGAGAAACAGTCAGACACCATCGCGCTTAGACTGTGTATTTACAAACGAAGAATTACTAGTTGACAACCTCTCAATCCTGGCTCCCTTGGGAAAAAGCGATCACGCCGTTATAGCTTTCATTTTCGTCACCAAAACTGAGCTAAGATATCCCACCAACAACGTGCACTGGGATTTCAAACGGTTGAATCTGTCAGCTCTACAGGAATATCTACAACAGGTGGATTGGGATGTTCACCCTCAACTCGATGTGGATGCTCAGTGGGACTTCTTACTGCACACGCTCATATGTGCTACAAATCATTCGGTTCCACAAACGGTCCCCCATGGCTATCAGCAACCCACAATCATCAGGAACCGCACTCTTCGCCTGCTAAGCCGCAAAAGGCACTGTTGGGCAGAGTACAAACAAACTGACAACAACGGAGCGTACAGGCAATACAAGCATATAAGGAACATATGCACAAAGGCTATAAGAGAAGACAGGCTTCAGTACTAGATAGAGCTCATGGATAGATTAGTCTCTAATCCGAAAGCTTATCCTGTTATGCAGCCTCTCTTCGTCAAGCCAAAACTGGAGTTTCCCAACTGCTAGGTTTTAACGGCCCGATCAACGACGACGGCGACGCTGCTAACTTTTTGGCCGAACAATACTCTCGGACATTTCAACCGACCCACATCAACAGTACTGATGAAAGCTTCATCTGAAACTCCAAAGGAATTTCTGAAGTGAACCTGAACACTGACTTGGTGTTCCGGAAACTGCAGCACTTAAGAATAGACACTTCTGCTGGCCCGGATATGATCCATTCTGCCATACTGAGGGAAGCAGCCCCAATCCTGGCAACGCCGCTTAGAGTGATGTTCTCACACTCGCTAAGCCGGGGAAAACCACCGAAAAATTGGAAGCTGGCTCACATCACACCAATTTTCAAAGGAGGTCGACGCAGCGAACCTTCAAGTTGTCGACCAGTGGCTCTTCTCTCAATACCTTCAAAAATCATGAAGTCCCTGATATGCGATGGTATTAATGACTATTTACTGTCCTTAAATTTCTTCTCACCCCAACAGCATGGTTCCAGGAAGGGCTACTCTTGTATAACCAACCTTCTGACTGCAGTGGACAGATGGACAAGCATCCTTGATCACAAGGGGAAGGCTGATATCATCTACCTAGATTTCTCAAAAGCTTTTGCTAAGGTTAACCATACATGTCTTATCAATAAGCTCAAACGATTGAGTATCAGACCACCTCTAATCGATTGGCTTACTTCGTACCTGAAAAATCGACATTTTAAGGCCAGGGTTAGTTTCACTTGATCTCAGGCTATGGAATGTCCTAGTGGAGTCCCCCAGGGCTCAGTACTAAAACCTCTTCTCTTCTTGATCTGCATAAACGAACTTCCTCAACAGGTAACGTCAGACTTATTACTTTTTGCCGATGACGTGAAACTTTGGAGAGAGATACGCAACCAAGACGATATACAGGCACTTTAGGAGGATCTGACTCGATTTCAAAGTTGGGCAGATAATAACGGACTTACTTTTAACACCTCAAAGTGTAAAGTAGTCCATCTGCGACATGTCGCAAACTACAGTTACAACTTAGGAAACTTTTCCCTAGTAATATCCCAAGTCGAAAAAGATTTAGGAGTCCTGGTGCCCCATGATTTAAAGTCTTACGCTAACTGTGACAAAAATGCCTTCCGAGCAAACCTTGCACTGGTAACGTTGAAGCGCATTTTCGGACAGTTTGATGGAAGAACTTTCCAAACAATCTTCAGTAGTTTCATCCGTCCCCACTTACAGTGAGGAAACGTAGTACTTCCCTCTCACTCCAAAAGGATAAGGACACTTTGGAGCGTATCCAACGGCGAACCACGAAATCAGTTCGAGGACTCAAGTTTAAACCTTACGAAGAGCGCCTCCATTCACTAGACCTTTACCCATTAGAGTATAGGCATCTTGGAGGTGACCTTCTAATGGCTTACAGTATCCCTAACACTTCTGGACATCCTTTTAAACACCTACTTAAGCTTAGTTCCAATACAAAACTAAGGGGTAACACCCAGAAATTGGAGACAGAATATAGCAGAACGGACTGTAGACACAACTTCTACTCTTTAAGAGTTGTCAAATGCTGGAATTCGCTGCCGACCGACCTAGTCCAAACGACTTCCCAAGAGTCCTTTAAGAGGCAACTTGACCTATTCTTAAGGACCAAGGACAGCGTCACACTATGATTTACCAATTTCTTTTACTCTTTTATTGTTAACATACCTAGGTTCCTGCCTGGAGAATTTGGTGATCCCCTGCTATTAGACACGGAAGCCCGTTAAACGAAAGCTTCTTCTGTTCCGTCCAAAACCATTTGAACTATTTGAACCGTTTGAATTCTGGTTTGAATGTGTTGTTATTCATCGATCATAAAGGTGTTACCAGTAAAGGCGTTGCCAAAATATGAATATTTGAATATGTGGTGAACCAAAAGTATATCAATTCTAACTATCTCCGCAAATATCACGCCCCACTGCAACAACGAAAATTAATTAATATCTGACACGCAAACCTCATGTAGTTCAAAGGAAAACCTGACAGTCCAAGATAGGTGCTTATACAGTGTCACATAAAATAAGAAAATATATTATTTTACCAATCTTATAAACACTATTAAATTTTCTTTCTGTATTTCAAAGGAAACAATTACCTTTTTGATATTCTCCCCTACATTTCCGTTGTTTTAAGAAACGTGAAAGCTCTATTTCTAAGCAGGTCCATAATGATAGTTTTCTAATTCGTCTATCAGAGTTTGGAGTTTGAATTTCGAGTTCAGAGGGAAGGTCAAGTATTGCGCTAGATCTTTCGGGTTGTTGTCTGGACGATAGCAGATGGCGCTGAACACAGAAAGCAGCTTATCACATAATACAGGTGTTAAAACTTTATACGAATCAGACCTAGAAGATGAAAACTACTCATCTGTGGAAAGTTATGGCATTAGAGAACGTAGGCGTAAGCTGCACACTGAAGCGGAGCAGCGTCGTCGAAATGCTATAAAGGTTGGTTGTACTGCTATAGTTTCCATGCCTAATTTAGAGGGGTTTTGAAGGGTTATTAGAGCTCGTCCATCCAATGAAAAACGAATCACCCTCTCCGTCCGTTAGGATGAGTAAATCGAGCATATTACATAAAGGTAGTGAAAAGTAGTATATTTTTTCAACCATTACAGCTATCTATATGATTGAAAGGCTTGGAAGGCAAAAGTACCAAAAATTGTCAGAAGTCGAAAGTCTAGAAAAGGAGGTTAAAGCTCTTCGAATACTATGCTTGTAAGTCTTCAACGTAGTTGTTTCTTAAATTCAGGAATTATGAGAAAATAGTTCAAAACAGTCCGAATTACGAATGTAGATCAGTCGAGCCGATTCCAGATGATACAAAACTAGGAGTGTTTCGAGTGTTTTTTGACGCCATGTTCCGTTCATTTGACAATTATATTGTATTCAATTCTTTTACTGACCTCTCAGCATCAGTGATAAAATGGGTTGAAGAGAGCTGTAAACCTGAAGTTAGTTACTAGTTCCCTTATCTTTTTTCTCCTGATGTTTCATCGTATTACACCTTCAAAGCAAGTTTATGCATTTCAGCACGGTTTCGATGCTTATGAATTATTATTTTATTATATTGCTGACAAGAGGCACTTGCTATAAAAGCCATAATCTGCATTATAGGAAATAGACAGAAAAAGCAGTTACGGCATAGCCACAGTTTACCGCAGCTTGTGAGACTATAATTTATGGACGAACCAGTCAGATTTACGACGACAGGTCTTGAATTTTGGCTCAAAATTAATTCATTCATTTGGCTAAATATTTTTAGCATTATAGTTAATGTAAGTTTGTAATGAAAACCAAAGATCTATTTCCAAACCCTAACTATCAATTTAGATATTAATTTTAGTTCCTCACACTGGTTTATAACCCTCATTTAGCCGTATTATGTAGGTGGACATTATCAATGTCCTTTTAGCGTCGCTCAAAGGTCGTCCATAAATTATAGTCCCACCGTGAAATCAGTGAATGTATGTGTTTTTGCTTATAGTGTCGGTTGAAATCAAACAGTGCAGATGTAGAAGTTGTAGTCATCATGTAAGTAGCTTTAAGGAAATGTCTTTTATGTGTGGTTTGTTCAGATTGTGATGAAAAAGAATATGTTACTCCATACATATATCGGCTTTATCTATCTAAATTGGTCCTAATTCTTTTCGGTCGCTAGATAGGGGCGTAATGATAATTTTATAATCTTCGTTTGTAACAAATGATTAGCATGTTGGACACTAATTGGCCACTGGTTTATCAACTCCCTTATTTCTAGAGAAACCTAGATCAGCACAAGATTCAACTGTTACATTGATTTACCTAACATTGAGTAAGGAATAAGGTATTAAATAATTCGGCTATAATGCAACGATTTAAGAGACAATATATCGTGCTTTTCATCCTAGTTTTAAATTACATTGGTCGTGATTTAATTGTCTGCGTGTATTGAATATCGTGAATTGATTGACGTTTCACAACCTACACAACCCCTCCAAAAAAGACTAGATTATGTTAGCTTGTTTAATCAGTCTCGTATTTTAAGGCCTGCTTAGAAGATAGCCATGTTTCCACGTATAAAGTTTACCGGTTCTACCATACAGATTAATCAAAAAGTAGTTAGGTAAAAAACGACATTTCATACTGCTGGCCTTGCTAAAGTGTAGCTGGTATGAGATGTTTCCCACAAAACATTACTATTTCCAGAGATACTACCTACCTATGGTTCAGGTCTCTTCCTTGCATGGATTTTCACTGAACATATCAATATAAATCTGCTTTCATTTCGAGGTTCTTGATATAGGAAAAGCTCTTCACAACGCTTTTTATTTATTTGAAATCAAATATTGGACACCAATATATGTATGCGTCACAATAAAAATAAGATTGCAAAGAGATAGTTAAAGAAAGGTGAGTATGATATAAAAGAAAAAAAGTGGGAGAAGCAGTTCAGCTAAGGAAAATACAACTAGAAAGGGTCCTTCCAGTGAAAGTTTCTCTCATATGAGGAAAGTAGGGGGAAATCACATCAGGACCGCCAGTGGCATCCATTCTGAACCGCGTTTGACAACATCTCAGGCCACTGTGTTGCCTCATCTCTAGGAATGCAACTAAGGAGTTTATTATTTATTTATTTGAACACATTGGTACAAAGGGGCACCAAATACATATGCACCACACAATAACAGTGAGGCCATGGAGAGATAATGTAAAGTGCGTATAATAAAAGAACAACAACAAACAGAAATCGGTGTATGAGAGTGGAATAATACTAATAATCAGAGAAACAGTTCAGTTAGCAAAAATGTAACCAAAAAGAACTAAATCAAAGAAGTTACGTCTATTTTTATGATGAAAGTAAGAAAGAGTTACAGCGGAATCGCAACTGGCTTTATTCTGAGTCATGTCTGATAACGTCTCCAGCCACTGTTGCACCATCTGTAAGACCTCAACCAGTGAGTCGTGAAGAACCAACGCTGTGGAATCCTCTGGTACGACATCCGTAATACATATCCAAGGCACCGAATTCAATGTTTCAAAATAGTGACACTAATTGGATTATCGTCGCTGTGCCTGAACATATGTTGCAGAACCTCTTCATTGTATTTACTATGAGATGATCGTATTGGTTGATAATAACAAAACGACTAAAGCTTTTGTTCAGAATATAGCTCTCGTAAATTTATTTATTTAAACGCATAAACATTGGTACAAGGAGGCACCAAATAGATATGTTCCACATAAACCATTCGATTCTCTTCCGCGCAGCGGGGTGTTGTTTACAAAATTGAGAGGACGAAAAGCGAATGTCCAGTGCTTTAACCGGGTTAGTGGACACGGAGAGTCCACCTAGGGGAATTGGAGAACCCTGACTCCAAACCAATGATACACATGAGAACCAGTATCCTGAAGGAACAATCGGTGTGTGAACCAATCGTTGGTCATCGGCTACCATGGGACTGCATCTCTTAACGTTGCCCCACTGCCTTGTGGATCAGACCTTTAGGGGTGTGGCCCCCCTAAGAAAACCACCTGCTTCGGTTTAGGCACCCAGGCAATATCCCAACCCTTACACAAATCGAATGATTTATGTGGCGCTCGTAAATTAGTACGTTTTGTGGACTTGAGCTACGTCTACTGTTGTCGATTATTTGTTGAAAGGCCGCTCGGAAGTAAACCTCACACCTGAAGGCTATCTATTGTACTGAATTAAGCCCTGATAACTGATCGTAAAATAGATGAGTCAGTTATACTTCATACTATATTAAGAAATATTGACCTAATGTTTAGGTTTTCCAGTCCTGTGTGTGGTAGTGATTTATTACAAAATGTAAGTCCTTAGTCACTTACATTGAGAAAAACAACATATGTACTTTGAAGCACTCCCTGTAGTGTGTGAAATAGGATACATCTTCAGTGTACCAATAGCAAAGTGCGTCGTTCGATAAATGCCATACCTCTCTGTAACCCCATCAGTTTACCTTTAAAGTAAACCAAAAAATTCCTTTAATCGAAAAACCGAATCTTAGTGTAAAAGCTGACGTTCGATTCTCAACTGTATTATCCTTGACAATTTATGCACACCTTAAAGTACCAATCAATAGCCATTAAAAATTCTTATTCTGTTTCTATAAACTGTCTGACTATAACCACTCGTACCATATTCATAACTTGTAGTTGTTTGATAGAAGTGGTTTTATAAAACCATTTGTGACGCAATCACTGTACTTCTTTTGTTTCATAATGGCAGTGAGATTTCCGAATTAAAGGATTTTTATTTTTTCAATGGGCTTTTTTAAAGTGGATTTACTCCATGGGAGGTGAGCTGTATCATTCAAATGCAAGATAAGCCTCATTGAAATTGACCAATATATGATACTTGAAACCAGTTAAGTAGTAATGTTCAAATCAACCTCAATCCTAGATAAAATCCTCAAAAGGATATTTTCATCTTTCAATAATTTCCACTCACAGACAAATATAAAACATTTGAATTAGTCAGAGGCTGGTTTTTTAGAGATGAAGCTTATATTCACAATTTACCACATATAAATTTGTCGTAAAGTCATTCTACTGTTTTGTAAGTTCAGACAAAACATGAAATGAAGTCGATGACTGTTGGTCTAAGTGATGTAGGCAGATGCAGACTATCTGGGTGGGGTATACACGATAACACCAACCAGTGGCTGGATACTGTGTGTGGAATAGCTTAGAATCGTTCGCGACTGTGCAGATGCACTCTTTATTATCCTCTCGATCTTGAATCCCGATGTTCCTCTATGTATAACTCTTCACTGTTTTTTCGAATCCTACCCTTAATTTTTATTTTTCATTGTGATTGGTACTATGTTACTTAGATCCCTTCTGCTACACATCTTGTTGATTTTATCTGGTTATGCTAATGAAATATGACAACTTTGACCTCTGCACATCCGTGCCAGACTCTGATAATGAAGCTGACTGACTGGCTATAAGTTTGTAATGAGCTAGGAATGACAGTATGTAGTGTGAAAAACTGAATGTTATGTCCAAAACATTGCATTTTTTCTGGGGATGTGTTGTTTACTCATATTCTCGAATTATTATAACTGTATGAAGACGCTTAACTTTCAAAGTAACAGGTCAGTTTTTTAGCCTTAATCCCAATATATAGAGTACTTCGTAATCTAATTCGCCATAGAACTTAGATCATACCTTAAGTAATCCAAAGCTATCGATCATACTTGAGATCATCGATTGAATTGTTAACTAACTGAGCTTGGATTACTCATAGTTGACAGTATTAATGGATGATATTTATTTTTTAGTAAGCTTGCTCTGTTTTTTTTGTTGTAAAAGCAATATAAGGTCATCTGTTTTAATTGATTAATAAATCTCATTCGCTATTATTTTGATTTTACTGCGAACCATGTAGTTATAATATGTGCCTGTGTCCAGCATACACTGTAAACAACTCGCTTTTCGATTGATGCAAGGTTAAATTAGGATGAAAAGATTGTACAGTTCAGTCATTTTATCAAGTTCGTGCACACGTAAGACTGCGCTTATTTTTTTTAGCATATATTCAGTTTTCAGGGTTCACTGACAAAATAAAACACCATCTTTACAAACATTAACAGTCAATTCAACATATACATGATAAAAATAGATACAAAAACTAATTTACAAGTATTTGATCTTGGATATCATCAAAGCCTTATCTGGTTATAGTGTTACTGTCATGGGAACTGTACTTTTGTTCCTCTTAGTGTTAGGTAGTTATGGGAAATTAATGGATATGTTTTTGTAAACTTATACTGACTTAATCTATTAGGGCTTGTTCTGTAAATACCCATCCAACTCCTTTTTTGATACTGTATTCAGCATAAAATTGGGTTGGTATTAAGTGGGTTATAGATGAGTAAGTTCATGAAGTCATTGATTTAAGTTGTACATGAATGTAAAAGTTTCATTATCAGACATCGGTCTTGATGACACAGGTCCGTTCATTTGTCAACCCGCTGTTGATCTTGGGAATTTCTATCATCTCATTACTTTTCATTCCCTCACACCTTCACTCCCTTTGTTGTATTCTCATATTTTTATGTTCTAACTTCTGCTACTGTAATAATCTTCAGTGATTTTTCCTCTTGTTATTAACTTCAGTCTACTGATCTCAGTCGTTTCAACTTCGACCAGTGCACATCTTTGCTGGATATTAGATAATTTTTTTATTTGTTCACTACCATTTTAATTGGTTCATTTGTTAATACTCAGCTTTCATCCACCAAATCGCAGGTTTAAATCTCGCTCCACCTGGTTCGGCTTTGGTTCCGTGTTGGTACCACTAATCCTCACAATAAGTGTGTCTCAAAGTCAGGGACACGAGTCTGTACCTGATAAACGAGCTACCAAGTGGCAAAATTCTTGAGTTGTAGCTTAGTTGATAAGGGGTTCAACTTCGGGTCACTAAGTCCTTAGTTCGAACTCCGCTCCAGCTAATTCGTTTTGTGCAACCAGGCTATGTCACTACCGCCCGTGCTTATAATGGAGCTTGTTGAATAATCTTTATTATACATTTGAACTACTGTCATATTACGAGAGAAAACACAAGGTAGTCCATTCTGCTGCTCATTGTTGATTGTTTAGATAACGAAGGTAGATTTAATTAGTATGGTTTTTATATTTTGTGTTGTTAGTTGGAGTTCGAAGTAGGGGATTGGAGATATTAAACACCATCGAATAGATTTAACAATTGCTATACAAAAAGACACTTTAAGGATGAAAACTATAAGCTAATAAGAGAGGTTGGGAGAAAAAGGGAAATCTACCGTAATAGTCAGTTATATTCATTTAACGACCATCACCTATTTAGGCATTACTATATTAAATAGAAAGCATGACTGATTTGTCTTTATAAATATATATGTAATCTCTTTGTGAACAGGGCTCTGTAATCAAATGGCATATGCGCCTATTCACATACAGAACCGATTGTGCAGATTTACACCATCAATTTCATTCATTTAGGAAAGCGTTTCCTTTTTAGTTAAAGTCTGTAAGATAACTGCTTCTACCTGTAAACTTTGAATAATTATACGTGAAAAATAATGACATTTGTGTATGTATTCATCAAGTTTTAGTGTAACCAACATATTTATTGTCATTTACTGGTCATTAATTACCTTAACTTCTACGTGGATGTAAGTAACAAACCCATCACCATAATTATCTGTTCGAAGTTTTATCATACTATCCCGTTTATTGTGTAACATTTTATCAAATGGTCATTAAACAGGATTATAAAGGGAGTTTGAATTACACTTTTGTGGAACAGTAACTTATTGATTAAATCAGTTGTAATTAAACAATTAACTCACTAGTCCGAACATCACTTCATTTATTTCTTTTCGGATAAACCTCTGTGGTTTTATTAGCACTTGTGACTCAAAGCCTAAAGTATTGAAAACCTATGGTTGGTTAATGAGTTATAAATGGCAAGTAGATTGATAAGGTGGTGACTCTTCATCGACTAAGTTGAAATTTGGATATATGTTGCGTATGGACAATCACTGCCTACCTCGACACAATACGTTGACTGGTGTAGGAGTAGGTTAGAACAAAACTGAGGACGATCAAGCTAAGACGTGGTATCAGTCTATCAACTCGCTGACTGTTGGTTTGTGCAGTGTATATAGTTCCAAATAACTTGATTGGAATCCGCGTGACTGTTGTGACTAGTGATTATAGATGCTAAGTGACATTGTGGTGTGTGCTACTTATATTGACATAAGTAGTATATGATGCTAGTCGTGAATAGGTCTGACAGCAGAGAGACAAGAGGATCGAACAGTAAAGAATGGGGACAGGATGCAATTTGTATGAAAATACAAGAACAATGAAGTGTGAGTCATTTTGAGACAATTTGCGGACATTTTGCAAATTAAGCATTTACTTTATGATTGTTAGATTTTATTAACAAGTCTTGTAATTTTGTGTTAAATACATTGGATTGGTCCACACTGGTATTCTGTTCACTATAACATGACTCGCATTGGAACAGATGCACTCATTCTTCGTCTTCTCTTAGATCATTAGTTTTAAAATTATCTCATACTTTTTGTTGTTCAAACTCATTCTTTCCTGCCGAATCATATTGTCTGTGCCAAATGTTTTCTACAACCAGTGATTCTGCCCCCACTACTAATAATCTGACATCTATCTGTGCTGATGTAGTGTATCTGTTGGGACCAATGGACAGATTTATGAAGTTATACGTTTATGACTAACTGATTGATTGATTGATTTATGTTAAAATTGTAATAGTTATTGCGAACATTAAGCTAGTGACTATCTGAAATCGGTAGCTAAGTGGATAACACTATGGCGTTTGAAGTGAATGATACTAGTTTCGAGCCTTGGAGTGAATATCAACTCTGGGATGCAGGTACATTCGTCTAACGAGTCCCAAATAAGACGAGACGGCATCCTGAACTTCACTGTTAGCCACCATCCATCTCTGTCTATAGTGTTTTCTGTATACTTTAACAGCAGTTGAAATTATTCAATTAATATAGTACCAATTTTCTCTGTCAAGAGTTATTTATTTACTTCTAATTTCAGAAAATGGCATTCCTCATGGATTCTGTTCTAACTAATATTTTTAACCAGAATACTGAAATGCCTTCCGTTAGCAGTCGAAAATTACACTGTGATACTTTACCAATTTATACAGACTGTAGTACCAATGATAGTCAAAATCCTTCTGAATCTATCGGATCCATACATCCTTCAACAGAGTCATTACTTCAAATCAATCCGTTAATAGGTCAATCTTCAGTTTACACTTATTCATCTAATAATCTACCAACACTTACAATTGCGCCGACTACAAATATTAATAATTCCACAGTTAGTACTGAAAAGCGTACTCAACTTAATCCAAAATTTCCTATAATTTCTCAAGGTAATTCCCATTCGAATAAATTAAATATTGTCCGATGTCCACCGCCACCTCCACTAGTACCAGGGTCTGTTACTACTCATGCACAGGTCAGTCTTATCGATGTGAACTTTCAACAATGTGGACAGCCATCAAAAGATATACGTGAAGGTGATAATGCATTTTATAATTTTAATTCAATGATTCCTAAGAATGTTAATTCTACATTAGTAGTTATTGATCAGTCATCTTTACTCACTGATGATCAAGTTAAACATGACATTAAATCAACATCATCGTCATCATCATCATCATCACCTCATACAATAAACTCTTCTTGCAACTTAATCATGAATGAGATGAATTTACCTAGAGAGCTGTCGTCATTGCATAATTCTAGTCACGTTCAACAGTATAAAGAGTTTATTGACGATTTATTATGATTAATTTTTTTTAAAAAATACAATCATTATATTCTATTTTTTCTATTAATTTCCAATCGACTCAAGAGTTCTTTCACTGTCTTTATTCTCCTTCAAATGAATCTGCACACTCACGCACACTATCTAATTCAAGATTTATACATATTTAGTTATTGTGTATTAAATCTATTTATTTATTTATTTATCTTGCTCAATCTATCCTCCACATCCTATTCTGTGATATTCACAGTGTAAACTCAAGTTTAATCTCAGCTAATTATGGGAATTAAATCAAAATTATTGACTCATTTATTTATTTATTTATTCACATGCTTGGCTATCGTAATTCCTCTTCTATCTTTATTTTGTAATCACATGTATTATTATTTTTATTGTTAACATTACAATTTGACGGTTTTGTCTTCCAGCATTGTTTTATTCACATGCTTATTGAGCGTACATCTGAAGAAAGACAAATGACTGGATATCATCAGTTCTACGTGCTTCTTTAGCGACTATGTATTCTCTAGCAGAGGTATGTTGGGAGTTGTTTGTGATGAAATGATGCCTGTGTTTTCTTCCCGGTTATCTTTGATTTCTCCTTGTAGTTAACAACGATTTTTATTTGATTATCTAAACAATCTTCCTTTCTATCTTGAACTACCATTATTTTATGCTTTGTTTATCTTCTTTTACCTCAAACGGTTATTTGAAATCTCAGTTAACTAATAATATCAAAAGAGAAAGCACACGGAACTTGTGAACTATGATGTGTTGGTTGAGTTTTTTATGGCAGAAAATACACATTCTGAGTTTTTATTGCAGTCTTCTACAAAGTGAAGTAGGATTAATATTTTGATGTAAAATGGTTTTACAAGTATCAGTTGACAGAAAACAAATCGTTGGGCGTTAAAATTCAATCAGCATCAATTAGCTTACAAAAATATGTTATTGACAATAACAGTGCAAACATCTCAGTCCTACAGGTTGTCAGTTACGGTCCTAATAGTTTAGTGGTGACGTTTTTGAGTGTGATGCCGGGGTGAAATGGTCTCGTTCCTCACCGGTAGCAACAATTCTCATCATGTAAACGAGTGTCAACTAGCTTGAAATATGTCGGTCAGGGTTTCCTATCAGGTACGTGGAGTCTCTCAACGTAGAAAAGTGGTACACGTAGTAAGTGTTTTTCTAAACCAGTGGTCAGTAGAATTCGATTAGCACCAAGGAGCAGGCAAATATGATCGTAAGATGAATATGTATTTTTAATTAGTAATTACAATAGTTAGGTTTATCGATCTCATTTAGACTATATGACACGTAAGTGATTGATTAATAAATTCCCAGGATAGTCATCGTTACGAGACTTCGGCAATGTTTATTCCTTGCCTCAGGGAGATTTATCCAAAGTCCTTCAGGTCTGGGGAGAGAACATAGTTAAACAACAGATTTGCGTGTGCTCCATGAATGGTAGACATCAGTCTGTCCAAGAAAGCGGAGTTTTAAAGGAAACATTACTCATTATAATGTCACAAGTAGTCTTTTTCAGACAGCCTATATCAGTCTTTTTCTATGACAAAGGGGACATTCTGGTGAGCGAATCGTCTGAACGGTTCGGAAAATGTGTGGGAAATTAATTGTTTTTGCACTCTGCAGTAAATTCATAAAAGGTATGCTTTATCTACGTAATATTTTCTTGAATATGTCGGGTCCCATCGGTGACTACTAACATACTGATCAGGTTTCCTAAAACATGCTATGAGCTCATTTTTGAAGCGTAAATCAGATTTCATTTAGTTACTTATTGATCACTCATTTTTTCCCTTTCAAATACTCAGACCCTCATACGTGTCACCACATTTTATTACCAGGTGAGGTTTTGTTTCTTTGTACATAATTATTCTTTAAAATTATCTATTAAAAATGGGTGTCCCTTTTTAGTATATTTGGAGCCTTCCGTATTAAACCCAGTTTACCGATGTCATAATTAGACTGAAAAATTAAAGCGGCGAGGTTCGTTTTATAACTTGTGCTCTGTTAATATATAACGTGTGGTGTTTGAATGAACTAATGATTCCTTTGTACTTGTTGAATGCTTGATTTCGAATTCCAAATACGGTACAGTCGTTCGTGCTTATCTAGTACTTCTTGATCGGATTACGTTATTTCTGGGATTCTTAGTTCGTACTATAATTCAAATGCTGCTAATCATCATACACCGTCAATTAGGGAACAGTGACTTATCGGCCGAACCAATGACGCGTAAACCCGTACGAACAGTCCTTATCGGTCCTTCTTCCTGCTTAGACCTGTCTGTTAAGTCCAGAACACCAATCTCAGCCTCTGAGATATGAATCATGTATTCCAAACATACTGGGTTTATATACAAACCAAACAGATCACATCGCACCGTAAAATAGAAAACAACATTTGTACAAGATTTAGTCAAATGTGGCTATGAATAAGGGAGATAGTGATTGATAGACAGGGCATAACCCAAGAACGGTAAATCGTATAATAATAGTTCATAGGTCAAAATAAAGCTTAAAATAAGAGGGATATGAATATACATAGTTTAGTTACTTAACAATTACACAATAAAAATATGTGTATAGTATTAGTCCATAAATAGATTCTAACAGTTAGCATTCATTATTCTCGTCGGGATATAACATGTTTATGGAATATATCTGTGGAATGATAAATAGTTACTTTGGCTTGAAATCTTTTGGCCTATCACAACATTCTGGATCAAATCTTATAGAGATCATACAACCCGATCGTTTAAGACATTATCAAGTATGAAAAAAAGGAATCAAAATCCTGTTGTAGATCCTTTCATTAATTCTCTTTTCATAAATAATTATTTATACATTATAATAATGAATTAAAATCAAGCTTTTTTGTATTGTCAATTATCATATGATTTGCCCCTCCCCCCTGTTTATACTTTCTTTACAATATTATCATTTCAGTTTATATTAGTACCTTTTTTGACATTTTATTCAACACTTTTATAATTATTGTAATTACAATAGAAATACATTACAATACATTCAGTCAGTCAGTCAGCTACAACGTAGGACCAGGCACATATATGCATCGGTCCAGGTTGCCATACCGCATTAGCACAGCAAGATGAACACCGGATTCATAGGAGTGGTTACGTCAAAGGTGGTAATATATAGGAGAAAGATTGCATATGAGGATATAGTACAGGAAGAAAGAATTAGTTCGTAGAAAGAAAGATATGAAGCAATTTTAATCTCTTAGTTTAAGGGAAGATAGGGAGTGTATACACCTACACCATTGTGATCGATTCTAAGCCACGTCACAGAAAATCTCCAACCACCGGTTACGATAGTTACGCCGACCCCAAATATTCAACAGTAACTGTCGGTTATATTTTGTTTTCAAGAAAGAGAATAGTGTTAGAAATCTGATAGACTCAAATGATTTTGCAAGTTGTATACAATTAAGCGGTAAAACTATATTATTCTTGATAAACTAATGAAATCTATGATAGTAGGTATTTGGTTTTTGCAATGATATTCAAAACATATTAGTAGATAGTATATATATTTTATTATGAATTAAGTAAGATCTAATACATTTCAATGAACTTATGATTAAAAGGTGCTACAATACAATAGTTCAACACTTCATCATCAATAGGCACATTATCCGACTTTTATCAATTGTTCGAAATTATCCGCAAATAAAAAAACACAACTTCAAATACTTCACTGAAGCGGTAACTGTTTAAAAGTAAACTAAATTAATATGATCACTGTAGAGATTGGAGTATTTTAACCATTTCTACAGATCCCCATACTGATGATAATCATGTGCTCACTAGTTGATTCGTGAGAAGTCGTGACCAATGGAGTCCAACCGTATCGGATAGAGACAGTTATCCATCTCAGATAATGAATTAAGAGTTGCACAAGATTATGGATCGATTGAAGTTAGACATTAACACATTTGGATGCATGCTCAGTAGTCTAGAGGTTAAGTGTTTTCGTGCAACACCGAAGGTCCTGGGTTCTATTCCCATATTCGAGAACGTGATTATGCACTACTGAGAAGTCTCATACAAGGATGAAACAGTCGTCCAGTGCTTCTAGGTATCCAATGGTGGTCTCACTTAGATCGACTTGTGAATTCGACTGTTAAACCAATATGCGCGGAAAGAGATAGTTGCTAATTAATCACTGCTATGCTAAATTCGTTATTCTCCTTCAATTTCTTCCAAATATTATTATTATTAATTTGTATTTTGTTGTTCGTTATTTTATCCACCTTATAACTATCTTTTGATTCATATGTAATATTGACTAAACTGATTGTTAAAATCTCTGTAAACTCATTAAATCTTCTCTAGTTATTACACAGTCCATCTTATCAATTTCCGAATTCTGTGTAACTATTGCTTTACCCTATTTAATTCTCTATTCATTTCCAAATGGCCTTATATATAGACATACCGTAAATAAGAAATCTCAATCTGTACATAACTAAGTTATTTATGATCTGAAACTGAGTAACAAATATATAAATAATGAGTTGAAAATTCTGTACGGTTATAGATAAATCAACAGTTAATGAGTTTAATGAAACCAAATGAGATTAGAGTAACGTGAAAGTACTTTAAACCAGTAGTTCAACGCATAAATAATATACATCCTCTGGAGAATAACTTTC
Source organism: Schistosoma haematobium (assembly GCF_000699445.3). NCBI lineage: Eukaryota > Metazoa > Platyhelminthes > Trematoda > Strigeidida > Schistosomatidae > Schistosoma > Schistosoma haematobium. Next base: position 40,589,119 of record NC_067197.1, on the reverse strand, counting down.
AAAGTTTCACACATTTCACTTATCCATTCATTTTCAGAATAAATTTCCAGAATGAATTGTTGATATCAATGCAATAATTCTTATATGCACGTGTGTTGTTCATGTGAACTCTTAACCTAATCAGATGACCAATCTTACTCTAAACTAATTCCATTTATTTTTGACCCTGTTCAGGTCAGTGTATTAGTTTTCTTTTATTTGAAATATAGTGATTCAATTTTTATTGGAAGCTTGATATCATTGTTATTTACATTTTTGCGGAATCATCTAGTCTTCTATTCAACAGATAGTCTTCCAATATGTACACTGTTGAAAATTATTTACAGATTAATATAACTCCGCGTTACAGTTTAGCAAGTAATTGGTTTAAAATATCATATGTAGACCACAAATCATTAGTGATATACCCTTAGATTAGTCTTATTTTTTTTTACACACTTGTAGGTTTAGTCGAACTCTTAATAATTATTTCCTTGAACACAGGTATTGGTACAAGAGGGCACCAGATACATATGCGCCACACAAGTCTCATTTGATTTGTCTGAGGGCTGTGGTACTGCCCGGGGTGCCCAAACCGATTATGTAATCCATTTTTGGATTGCCTGTATAGTAGTCAGTCTTATTTCATGCTTCTCGGGTAGTGTACACTGCATTTCTTTGTCATACTGGCTGAATATGTATATACTTCTGTCTGTTTCAAATCGACTACTGTTGTGTTCTCTAACTGTTCTCTCTTATTTACTGGTTTCATAAAATATTCGTTTCTATAAACGTTCACAGTTAACTTTTGGTTTTATATTATCTAGTCTAAAATGACTGGAGTGTTTAGGTTGTTAATTATTCAGAGATAATATAGGATGGTAACTTTTAGAGTTTGATCAAAATCTAAATGGTCCACCTCAACACATTACTATTGATTATATTGTTTTGCTTAATTAAAATTTATCCCGTCTAGACAATAATTAAAGTAAGAAGTAAGCTTTTTGTAGGTCAACCGAATCAAGAAATAACAATATCTATTTATAAATTCACTTGGTATTGTTTGTTTGAATCTTCCCATTGATGTTCAGGACTGCAATTGATCAGTCTCTTGTGGGTATATATACATACTGTGAGTATTGCCTCGATATTGCCTTAAGTCACAAGCATTATATGCAAAGATGGATAGTGGCTAGCAGTGGAATCCAGTTTGATGCATGTTTCGTCTTATTTGTGACTCGTAGCTAAGTGGATAACACAATGGCGTTTGAAGCAAACGGTACTGAATCTGAGCCCCAGAGTGAACATGAACTCTGAAGTGCAGGTACATCCAGCTGACGAGTCCCAAATAGGACGAGACGCGCGTCCTAAATTCCACTGCTAGTCACTCCATGTTTGCTTATAAAGCTAGAAGTGATAGTTTTAGAATATTTCAAGATAATTTACATCATATACTATAACAAGAAATTTATGAAGTTTAGAAACAAATGATATTCAAGTTAAAATCACTAGATTTTAATTATAATTATCCAAAGAATAAAATTAAAGGAAAAAAAGTCAAAAAACTCTCTGGTTACCAAGGTAGATGAAAGATAACTGTTGATCACTTTTTAAAAAAAATAGTTCAAATTGAAGCCTTCTAAATGCTTCTGACTTTCTCAATGAGGTGGTGTACTGTTGAACTGCGAAGAACATTTGGTTTACAGTATGCTTAATGAAATGTGTCGATATTCGTGTGTTTTTCTGCTAAGTCTTGCTAATTGAACTCTATATTCGGTTCCTAAGCTCTTCTAGTAATCCCCAAGCTAGAACTACATAGTGACTTGAACACAACAGAAAAGGAGCAAAATATGCAAGAAACACTTTACTCCGAAGGTTCATTTATGTACAGAAAATATAGGGTTTTTATAGTATTTTAGATGTCCTTGGGTTTTCCTGAAAATTCTAGAATGCTACTAAACATAGTAGCAGTATAGTAATCATCCCATCAGAAACTCGAAATGTGACTTCCCAACTTCTAGATGTTTCTGGCAAAACTTCTAGTGAACGCTGATCGGATAAGGTGCTTCTAGGTGTTTTCAGAGCCTTTCTCGGCTTTTTTTTCTCGAAGAGTTTTCTTGATTTCCTCAACATTTTCCTTCCAATCTACGTACCTTTGTATATATATGTAAATGAATACAACCATTTGAATGTGACAGATAGTTGTTTATTTTGTTTGTGTTATTGAGCATCTTGTTATGTTAAGTGGAAACAATTTCAAAGCAGCAAATGTACTCTTTAAATTTGCTATTAATCTTTATTTGATGCTATTCATGATTTGACGATTTCCAACGATAAACTGGATGAAAATATGTTTCTTCTCCTATTTGTGATCTTTCATCGTACTAAGGTGTTTAGTACTATATCCATTATTAAAAATTCTTCCTCCAGCTTTTCTGGTAAGGATAACTTTCTAATTCCGTATTAGAATGTTTCTTCGAACTAACGTTTATAATGTATAACAGTTAGGATATTGCTCATTTCCCTCCGGGGCTGCTGCCGGTCCCAAGCCCGGATAAAGGAGGAGGGTTGGGCATGGGGTTAGCGACCCCGTAGAAAACTAACACGCTAAAAAAACACCAATCAAAAAAATTATTCAAATCTTTTAAACTCTTCCCTGGGAATCAGAAGGTCTTCATTTAGAAGAACTATGACGCCTCATGATGAAAGCCGAGTTCCTTCGGAAGTTACGAGGCCGATGCCCCTTCTGACAACCAGAGCAACCATTTATTTAGGTACATGGAATACTCGTACAATGTTGGAGAGTCTTCCAAATTGCTGCAGAATCTTAGACATATTCTACCATTTCTTTGAGAAAAACTATGTTCTAAAAAATGGAACACCAAAATAACCAAACTTTTTGGCTTGTTCATAACTGTGAAGAAAAATCAACGAAATTCAACATAAATTTATTAGATTCAGTAATTAATTTTGTTATTGTTCTGTTTCAATTGTTTTCATTAAGAGATTAGCAAAGCAAATATAAATTATTTCGTTAATAAGTTTTTTTGATGATTTATTTAATACATAATCGATTTTCTTCATTGATTGATATTACTTGGGGTCATATTGAGAGCATAGACGGCATAGTAAGTTGCTTTGTTGATCTAATATAGAACTGATCTGTAATAATCAGTTGTATTCATTAATGTCAAGAATGAAACAGTCATCAATGATCCCTAAAGGATGATCATCCTTCTATACAGTGAACGGAATCATGGAGCATTGGCTAGGTAAACATGGGATCATAAAAGGTGAAAACTCTCCCTATGAGAACTAAGAATTATGGATTAAACCTTTGGTAAGTTCATGAACGAGCGCTGTTAGGTAGTTTCATAGTAGAACTGAACGGCTATTTACCGGTTTTCATTTAAATTCTCTCATTTTGTATTACGAATCATTTGATCATATTTCCTGTTTTCTGATTGACTGGATAAGGTCAAGTATTTCTCAAGGTATTCCGTGACTTATTCAAATTTATCACTATTCTTAAATCTTATCATTTAGGTCACTCATTATGATCTGTTTATTTAACTGACTCATGAAAATAATTCAATAGTGTTCTCTTTACGGATTGTCATTAGGTGTAGACCAGCTTTTTCGTTATATTTTAAGGCCTCTCATCAACCCAAGATTGGACGTAGAATCTTTAGGTCTTACAACAAGTGAGTTAACTTCACATCATTTAGCTGGTATTTAAATTTACACCATATTTGAATAATTTCCAAAAAATGATGTTCACAAAAGTTTTTCTGAAATTTCGTTGTTTTTTTTTTCATTAAAACATGACACAACCAATCGATATCCTGAACTCCTGTGAATGACATTGAGCAGATTGAAGTGCAGACATATGTCTAATTGTATGATTTTAAGGTTTACTTGAATGAATTGTTATGACTTTAAGTTGGGTTGATTTTTACCCTGTGCTAATTGTTGTGTCCTTGACTGGAAAAATTAGAGCAGTGCATTTATCGATCGATTCAATGACACGTAAACACGTACGGACGGCCTAGAGTCTCGATTGGTCCCGCATCCCTGTCTAGCCCAGTCAGTTGAGTCCAGAACACAAGTCACAGCCTCGGAGGTATGAATCATTGCATTTCAGACATACTCTGTTTATATACTAACCAAACATACCACATCGTACCATAAAAATAGAAAACAACATTTGTACAATATTTAACGGATGAAGTAAATAATGGCCAATAGGAAATGTCCATTTAACGTCCAAGGACATCACTAGGCTTAACATGATAATGATTAGCACATTATTCTGCATCCATTACATGAATAATTAAAATACTTATGAATTTGTTGATTAATACTTTTTACATACATTTTGGTGTATACTACTCATGTCTGTCGACAGTCATAAGTAGTATGTAAACCAGTCGGAACTGAAAAACTTAGCAATAGAAGGATAAGAAAATCAAGTTGAAGACACCAAAAGTGAAAATAGAAAGAAGTTGTGGACTGGAAAAAAAATCATACAGAATGTAAAGGAAAAATGATGGAAATGTACAAATAAAGTATTCAGTGTATGCTTCTCACAATGTACCAAGTGATTCTGTAATTTCATATCTGAATAGAATCGGTCGTCCCTACCTATATTCTCATTCTTTACAAGTCCTTGTGGAACGAATATTAAATGGTGGATTTACGAAGGTGTACTGCTATGTAAAGCTGAAGGTCTCATATAAGACTAGAGGTTTGCCATTGATATTGTGGACGGTTCGGCATTGCTTTGGCAAGTCTTACTGACTATTCATGCAAAAATTGGTTTGCTGGTTAACCGATTTCATTCATACTGGTGGTTGCTTTTCACTGTTTTTAAGGGCCATTGTTATTGGGACATTATAATGCTAACACTAACGAGTTTGACTGTCGTGTAAGCGGAATAGGTCAACTTTGGCCTGTTCGTGCTGTGCATAATTGATTCACGAGATCATTGATCAGAATAACTATACATATGACGTGAATGTGTATATGAATGGTCCATCAGGGTGCTTGGTACCTGTGTGGTTGCATCACAGGATTGAGCTGTACTATTCAGATTGTAGCGTTAAAACCTATACAGTGTCTGGTTCTCCTGTTAAACGGGATTGAGCTGTCCTGTTTCGGTTGTCACTTGAAAGCTTGGATGGTGTCTGGTTTCCCTGTAAACCAATGTAAAATTACCCTGGCCCACAAGGGTATATTATATAACTGGATTTACAAAGAATGTTTTTACTTTATTTAAACAAACATATCTAAGTGTAAATAAAGTTTTATCCTGGTCCATTCATTGTTTCTTTTGAAAGCAAATAAATTCTACGGTTAATTTACAATCTTTTTTTATTATTTTTATACCAAAGAAAAGACTTTTTCTTTAAAAAAATACTTGGTTACTAAGTTAAAATATTGTTGTATATTCATAAAGATGGAGATTGTTAAACTACATTTCATCGGATAAATATACTTAGCTACCAAATTCTATTCATTTATTAAAATCATTTAGAAATTGTTAAGAGGTAGGTAAGAAAAAGAACTGAGTAAAAAAATTTGGAAAATGGTAAAGCTGAAGCTATAAAAGGGGAGAGGGGTGATCAATGCAGAAGCTGTGAATGTCACAATGTATGTATGTAATACAGCGTATCGTCTGTCGATAACGAAATTGATGATCAAACAGAGAAATTGTTACTCATTGACTGTGTTATAAATAAATCACTAGTTTAGGTTTGTAATATAGGATTGGGATGTAGAGTTTAGGTTATAAGGATAGAGTTAACATTAAGATGTAGAATTTATAATTTTGTGGTTACATTTAGGACCATGGTTTAGAATTTAATGTTTGATTATAAGATTAAATAATATCTACTTTAAATGTTAACTATAACCTTAATTCCTAAATTGTATATGGTAACCCTACATGATGAACTCGAGATTTTTATCTTAATCATACATTCTAAACTCTACATCTTACATCTAGCCCTAAATTGATGTATCAGGTGAAAGCGAGCCACGAGTGATTATTGAGATAAGACAAATAATGCTATTTTGTAATATGTAATATAAATGATTATTTTTATATTACAGTCCTCATTTCTTCTCTAGGTTAAATTATGTTTGGATTACTTGCTTACATGTTAATAAAACTACAGTATGACCTATAGTCCTGTACTCAATCGCTGGTTGGATGTTATGTGTCTTGATCTAGCAAGAGTAATTTGTTAGTTAATGTATTAAGCATATGAATAAAAGAGCATATTTTCTCAAGTTTACAACATAAATTCTAAAATCTACATCTTAATCATAAATTCTAAATGAAAACATCAGCTCTAATTACTAATCTTAAAGCTAAAATCTTTCTCCTAACACTTTAATCATTCATAAGTATTCATCGTTTTCTAATTGGCTGTATGAGTTAAGAATTTGTCAAGGTCTATTAGACAATGACACTTGCTCTAGTAGGTCAACCCTAACCGGAAAGCTACTATATTATGGGATATCACTTTGCATATTTAGTTGATAACATTTTTATATCATGCAAATTGTAAACATTTAAATAGTTGAGATCATGAGTCAATTGAAGCTAGACCACTATAGAAAACCTAGAGACACTGGACGACCATTTAGTCGTCCTCAGAAGTGCGCATCCACACAATAGGATGAAACAGCCGTCCAGTGCTTCCAGGTTTTCCATGATGGTCTAGCTCCAATTGACTCATGATCTCAACTATTGAAATTACTACAATCTCCATAAAATGCCTTCTGATGTAAACAATTACTTGATTCATTTATTATTGATGAAATGTCTTTTTCTACCACTTCTAAATCACAGTTAATTAATTATGTATCTGTTATTCAACCACAAATGATCTAACTATTGTATAGAATGAAATTTCTTTTTTTTTTTGAAGGTTCCTTACGGTCTTGTAATGGATGTATATAAATCCTAAAACAAGATAATAAAATGAATACAAAAGGTTTGGGATATATGAACTAATGATTTAGAAACAAGTGTATTCTCCTTATTGAATTGATTGTTGATAGATAAATGATTGAGTTATGTGTTATTTACTTAAACAAAATCTCATTAGAAATATCCATAAGAGATAGTAGAAATTAGACAATATGAAATTAAATTTAAATTGAAATA